>NW_025336087.1:27316977-27634766 GCF_004798865.1 Varanus komodoensis | reverse complement strand
CCTCTCACTTCCTGGCAAATAGATGGGGAAGAAATGGAGGTAGTGACAGATTTTATTTTCCTGGGCTCCAAGATCACCGCAGATGGGGACTACAGCCAAGAAATTAAGAGATGCTTGCTCCTGGGAAGGAAAGCTATGGCAAATCTAGACAGCATACTAAAAAGCAGAGACATCACCCTGTCAACAAAAGTGCGTATAGTCGAGGCTATTGTTTTCCCAGTTGCAATGTATGGCTGTGAAAGTTGGACCACTAGGAAGGCTGAGCACTGAAGAATTGAGGCCTTTGAATTGTGGTGCTGAAGAAGACTCCTGCGTGTCCCTTGGCCCTCAAGGCTATCAAACTGGTCAGTCCTAGAGGAGATCAACCCTGACTGCTCTTTAGAAGGCCAGATACTGTAGATGAAACTCAAATACTTTGGCCACCTAATGAGAAGGAAGGACTCCCTGGAGAAGAGCCTAATGCTGGGAACAATAGATGGCAAAAGAAGAAGGGGACGGCAGAGGATGAAGTGGCTGGACGGAGTCACTGAAGCAGTTGGTGTGAGCTTAAGTGGACTCTGGGGGATGGTGGAGGAGAGGAAGGCCTGGAGGAATGTTGTCCATGGGGTCGCGATGGGTCGCACACGACTTCATGACTAACAACAACAACAATGGTGACAGGAGATTTTGTGTCATCTTCTTCATGGTCTCTCTGCATCACACATACGGAGTCTGTGTGCATGTGTGCAGCTTATTCAGGAAGATTTCAAAGCTAATTAAGTATTATTCAGTGGGAGCCTGGCCCCTAGGCAATACACAGCATGTGGGGAGGAGCTCCCACCAAGACCTCATTCTTCTTCGACCTCCGTCATGATCACATTGGGAAGTTCTTCCTCTGCTACTTATCTTGCAAATGTTGCATCTTTGATTTTTCTCTGCTCATTCATCACTTCCAGGTTTTTCTACTTCACCTTTTTCTTCTTCCCCCCCCCCCCCCCAAGATCTTACCTTTTCCTGCTTTCTTCCCTGCTTTACCTTCTATCCTCTCCAGTTTGAGGAAATGGTACTCAAGGCCCCATTCTGTAACTGTGCAGATTACTGCAAGTAGCTACTGCCTATGGCCACACTCTCTGCCTTTTTTGCTGGAGAGAGACACATGTCATTTATTCCAGCTACCACTGCCAGGCATTAATAAGCAGGGGTGGAAACATTGGGCCAGCTGCCTGAAAGCAGAGCTCTGGAGCTGCACACTGCATGCAGGTAGCTCTCCTCAACCAGCCTGCTCAGGAGTGGTAACCTCTGCAACCCCAGCAGAACATCCTGACACCCTCCTGGAGAAAACATATAAACTGGGAAAGCTTTAAAAAGTGGCAAAGAAAAATAGAGCTCCAAAAACTCCCAGTCCCACTAAAGGGCAAGATGGCAGCAAATGAGCCAAGAAACACTGCAACATGCCACCCCTTGCTGGTCTCCTGTGTACTGAAAACACGGTGCCTGAACAATAGCCACCATAACATTCCTCTTCAGTTTTGAGATCAGCACAGGAACACATTGTCCAACTGCTTCCACCAGCTCTGAGCACTTCATTATCAGAAGGAGAGATCCAAGAATTGTCATCTCCAGTGTTCCAGCAAACTGGTACCATCTTGGGACCAAGATGCACCTCCCCACCATCCTTGAAACCAAGCATGCACCTTTCTGCTGAACTGGACAGACATCAGTACCAATCCTGATCCCTGACCAGGAACGTAAACGCTTATGGAGCGATGCTTCCATGTAGTCATGGATTCAAAGCCAATTTTTACGAAGAATGCTGGACATCTTTTGATTCCAGAAAAGAAAGACCTTACTGGAGCACTGTCAGTGCCAATCGGTTTTCCATCCATATTGATTTAATACTTCTAGTACCAATGCTAGGAACATTATGGATGCTAGGAAGAAGGCAACACAGTGCTCCTCCCATCCCACAACAGATTGTCAGGTGCCTAGTCACTCAACCACTGACACACAACTTTTGCCAAACCAGTGGAACCAGGCCCTGAACCTACACGTTGAGCTTGGAGCCATCTCCTCTGGACCAATGCTCTGACTTGTCTACCTTCCCATTTGGACTCCCATATGATCTCCCACATGTTTCTAAGGTCATTGGACAGTTTTCTAACCAAGTCCTTTATATTGCAGAGCAAAAGACCCTGTTTTTGAGGTGTTCTGCATTGAAACCACTAGTCCAGTCACCATACCACTTTTGCCAACTCTGCTTAACAAGGTATATCAAGAGTGGAAATCACTGATATCGGTGCCCCCCCCCCCATGCTGGAAAACATACAAGAGTGCAAGAGAGAGAGAGACAGTTCCTGTTCCAACAGCCTTGCCCCATTTCTGTTAATATTCCTGGACCTGGCCAATGAGTTCAAGACTGAGGTCACTCTCCTGGCATTGCAGGAGATCCATACTGCCAGGCATCAGGCAGAGTACATGCCAGGAACATGGCAGAGGTGATAAGTGTCGTTTGACTTGGCTCCAATTCTCCGGTCTCCCTTTGGAAGCAAAAGTCAGACTTGAGAGCACTGGCTTATTCCATGAGGGAATGGATGAATGCATGGAATCTGTACAAAAGGCCAGGAACAGGGCTTATCTGTTGACAGGGATTGAGTCAGACCTTGCCTATCCAGCATCCCAGAAGTACTTGAGTTTTTGCACAGGAGCCTTGATAAAATGCTCAGCACTGACACGTTAAATGATGGGCTGCTACTTCACTGGCCACCGTGTCAGATAGAAGAGTTTCACAGGTTGGGATGAAACCAAAGATTGTACATTCTCAGAGCAGCAGGACAGACCTTTATGCAAGCCAACTGATCAACTCCCTCTTTTACAGATCTCAGGAGGTTGTTCTACTTTTGTTTTTCTGTAAGTCAGAAGCAGGACTTAAGGCTAAATGTAAGCAGAAGCTTTTATGCATCCAGAACTCAGGGTGGTAGTTGCTTCCTTCTTGAGCACTGGTTGAATAGAAGGTGTCAAAGAGTATCTGCTTTAATGGTTTGGGGAGTGTATTGCTTTTGTCTGAGATTGTCTTGCGCGGACGTAACCCTGCTGCATTCTTTTTGTTGGCTATTGTTTGCTGCATTCCAAGATTGTTTCCTTCTGGATGAAATCTGTTGTGCAGCAAGACTTCCAAGCAAACATTTATCAAGTATTATGAAATATTTGCATTTACAGATATAGCAACTGATCTCTGGATTCTGAGAAGTAAGGACTTGTGACCTGACATATTATTCACCCCCTTTTTATATTGTACTGCTGTATTATATTTAAAAATATATTTAGTGAATGTGAAATGCATACTTAATAAACATTTCTAGTTTTGAGGGCAGCAGAAGGACAGTCTTTCATTTTTTGGAGGTTTTAATTGACGTGTCCTCCTAGATGAAAGGAATATATAGGGAGATAAACTGAGTCACTTGAGGATATACTTCATCCATCTTCTCCATCTCTATTTCCCCTTGACATATCCAGTCAGTTTGTACTTGTTTGTTCTATTGTTTCCTGTTTGTAGGGTTTCTGCTTTTCCAGTCAGATCTGGGGAAGTTGGGGAGCCTTTCCCAAAGAAAAGTCAGCCAACAGCTGACCCTGTCTCTTACCTAGTGGGAGGAAATATCCTGAAGGATATTATCTACTTTTCTAAATCCCACAAGGAATTTATTGTAAGTACACATGTCTCTTCTTACTTTTCACAAGATGGTCTCCAAGCATTTATGTCTTACAAGCTGTGTGTTCCACTTTTATGGCTGCTGGGAGCATCCTAACAGCTAGGACCAGCTGGGCAGAGGTACACTTCAGAAAAGGAGGCGTCTTTCTCCTTATTTAATCCTTAATGTGCCAGTGAGTCCAGAAGGAACAGACATGGAGAATGACATGTGCAGGCAGGAAGGTAAAGACTCTCTGGAGTTCTAGGGCTTTGTCTAGCTCCAAGTTATGGTGACTGGTGTCTAGGGGGGAAAAAAGAGAAAGACTCCACCTCTTTGGGCCAGGTTACCCTTCCCTGACTCTCCCCTCTTCCTGGAGAGCTTTAAAGGGATAGTGTTCTCCCTAGGAGCCTGCTTCTGATTCATCTGCTTCTCATTCAGGTCTCACTGTATATGGTGTCTGTGTTGCTGGTAAACAGCACAGATGAGTGCTATGTTACTGGGGATGCTATATCCTGGGATCAAGAGCCTGGAAGGTTCCAGCTCTAGCTGGGCCTGTATCTTGGCTCAAGGTCTCTAGGACTTCTACAGAATAGAGCTGCAAAACTGCTCACTAGGACTGGCAGACACAACCATATAATGCCAGTCCTGTACCACCTCCATTGGTTACCAATTGAAGTCCAGGCCCAGTTGAAGGTGAACTCTGAAATATAAAGCCATAAACTGTTTAGGGCCTGGTTATTTGAAGAAATGTCTCCTTCCATAAACACCTGCCGGAGCTTTAATATCTTTCACTGAGGTCCTTCTTCAGGAGCCCTCCATGAAGGTGGTTAGAAGAGAGGCAACCCAGAGAAGGAATTCCCAGAGACATACACCTGGTGCAGACACTATATTCTTTACAGAACCAGGCCATTTTTAAAATTTCCCTTTTTATTTTAAGGCTTGTTGCATTTTATATTGGAATTTTACCTTTATACATTCCATTTTAATGTGCTATTATTGATTTGTGAGTCATCTTGAGACCTAATGTAGGTATAGATGGGGTAAAAATGTTTTAAACAAACAAACCAGTATGTCTGACCCAGTTGACTTCTTACCTGATCTGTTAGAGCCCTGCTTGACTGCCCAAGATTGGGATCTTCATAGTGTGATAGAAATATCACTAATACCCTCCTCATCCTCCTCCTGACATGGAAGTGACAAGTTTATTCCCGACAGGAACTTTTTTTTACAAAAGGTGCTAAAAGTTCTCACATTGATTAAATTAGCCTTCTAATATTCATTTCGCTAAACAGTAGAAAGGTTTGGTGAAGGCCAAAATTTTGCTTTGGGAACTTGGAAGACCTAATTGTCTCCCTATAGCTTTCAAACTGAAAGAGATTTATCATTCAAATAAGATTGTTCAGATCCTTTGTTACCATTGGGTTTTCATTGAGGAGAACAGGTGTAAAACAGGTTTGCTTTTGTATGCTGTGTGGCAGAATTCCCACAGCAGGTGTTAGGCAGCAAAGAGACAAATTCTCAGGGCCCTCAAAGAGTGACACTCTGCAAACTGAAGCAGTAAAGGTTGTCATGGTTAAATGCCTTGATTGTACAAGGTACATTTGATGGCAAAGGAGGTAACATAATGATTGCTCTTTAAAAGATATTTCTTCTTGTTATCTCTATCTTTTGTAAATTAAAGATTCAATTGTATTGCAACTAGTCTTAAGGTGAATGTTTGTCCCAGGCATACTTCCTTTCTAATAATATCTTGAATGTTAGTTCCCCATGGCAATCTGCAATGGTTATATTCTGGTTTTCACTTTTCTGAATCATAAGATCAGATGGTATTCTCAAATAATTGTTCAGATACTAGAAGCCAGCAAAGCTTTTCTTAAGTCTTTTGCTTTTGGGAACTTGTGTTCACAAAGGTGACCAAAAATGCATTCTGCTTTCTTCATCTTACATAGCTGTAGCCACATCTAGAAAGACAGGATTTAATAGGATGCTTCCCATATATTTATGACTAGGCATGAAAGATCTTTGGAAGTATTGAGGGTTGAGTTTTTAAACTCAAGTATTTTCAATCTTTTTTGAAAACAACAACTTTGCCTCTAAATATTTAACCTCACCAAAAACAGATGTAATGCTGCACACATTGAAGATAGTGGTTTCACGAAAATTGCAGCATCTAAATATCTTGTGCCAACATGTATGAACCTCATATCTGCATCATATAAAACAACATAAAAATGTATAAGTTATTTGCAATTTACTTTGAAGAATATAATTGTTTTTTTAGCTTGATGTAAACTGATGATGAGAATTGGGTAGAATATCTACATGCAGAGATGGAGTAATTCAGCCACTTTTTATTTTATGACTCATACATAATGGTCCTTCACAGGCTATCCATGTTCTTAAAACTAGCCCTAATACCTTTCCTTGTCTATTGAGTACATCTGGTAAAGGAATTCAGCTTTGGATGAGTCATGCCAATGAAATATGCCAGCAGATGTGCCATGTTGATGGGTGACATGCATATTGAACACGATTTGGACAAAAACAAAGTCATTTATATTGGTGAAGCAATAAAAAGAGCGTGTTTTACTTGGTTTCTAGTTGTAGTCACAGATATTTTTGTCTCCCTGTACAGTAGTTTAAGAAAGGTTTCGTCAATTCTGTGTTATCTTGTGCAAAGAGAAAAAAATAATAATACAAGAAGCAAGTGTGTAGGTTCTGAATAATTTAAACATTAGGCCAAAGGTAACACGTGCCAAGTCATCTGGAGTGTGCGTTGGGTACCTTGCTGAGTCAGCATAAAGTTCATCTAATCTAATCTATTGTCCATATGATAGATAAGTAATTCCTGCAATCCTTCTATCTTACCAAAGCAAGCAAACAAAAAACAAAAGCAAAGGAACTGGGCATGTTGTATGCTGACATATTCATTGGTGTTTGAGCGAGTGCAGTCTTTAATTCTGCTCTGGCAAAGAAAAGTTGGCAAACACTGCAAAGTTGAAAAAATGTATTTCAGATACTTCAAATGTGAACATTCCATTTCAGCTATTTCAAATTTACTGTTTTCATAGCTAATGTCAGTTGTAAAGGCAGTGTTAATGTCATATCATTAAACTTTAGTTTTCCAGTTTTGCTATTGCCTCTGCATGTACAAAATGCTGTGTGTAGTTCAGTCATGTCAAAAATTCTTTGATTTTAGCCATGTCTACTCTCTGTGGATTTTTTCTAACATGCTAAAAATAAACTACTAAACTCCCTGAGGCACCAGTGGAGGAACACTCTTCCACCTGGCTTCTTAGCTGGGATGCTTTAGCTAAATGTATATTTGGTCTTGTAATTGTTGCTGGGGGAGGAGGATTGAAATTTGTCCGGCATGCATGACTTTTAGAGGAAGGAAAACAGCAGAAAGCATATTTTAATGTTCAGAAGTTGAAATTTCAATTTCTGAACATTACCCATATTTTCTTACCTGTGTTTTCAGCTTAGGTGGAATGGAATGAGAATCTCAACTCAAATCTTGTCTATGCCTGCATTCTTGTAGCAACGAATAAACTTTAAAGTTAACTGTAGTGTTTTCAGACCCATTAGATAGGTGCACTTCATTGTGCTCCATGTTGATTATGCATGGCAAGTTTGGACTTAATTACAAGAGACTGAAAAATCTGTATTTACTGGTGCCACTCCTGAGATGGAATGAGGAAGGAGAAGAATATAGAATACTGTTTCTCACAGATATGAGCCCAGGTTTTATTTCTCCAAAAAACTATACCAAGCTATTAAGGTTATTGAAAAAGCCCCATATGTTCCTTGGATGGTATTTTAATAGTCTAACCTATTTCCCTATTACATTTGGTTTGTTTTCATCCATTGATGATATTTTCGAATAGAACAAATTACAAAGTTACTCGCTTTAGTATTGTCATAAACTGCTTATGACAAGGCAATGTGAATTTCAGGTGATATGCATCAATCACATTGAAGGCTGGCATAAATGTTGTTTAAGTTATTTTCTTTGGGGCTTTTTGAGTGTAAAACCCAAGACCTTTTGCAGATGGGGCATTGTTTTCCATAACCATTAATAGATGTCAGTGCATGCCTCAGGGCAGGGTTAACAAATACCAATCATAGTCACATTCCATCAAGCCTGATGGACTGTAGCTCTTAAGTTAGACACATGGACAACACATGGTATGCAGCTCATACCTGCATTTTTTAGCACTATACCCATGGGTGACCCCCTGCTTCTTGTTGTTTGTGCTTCCTAATTAATTCTGAGAACTGACATTTTATGTGGAATCAAATAGTTTTATACTTCATTTGTTCACTTGTATTGCTGTGTATTATGTTGAGATAGTAGTTGTGCAGTGTGAATTCCAGTCATGTTTTCTTTGTCCTTTTATAAATTATCTAACTATATATGTACATTGATCCCCTAAAACAGATACAAGAATCATGTCATATCCCCTTACCTTTTCATTAGAGCTTCAGTGGCAAAAATAACAAATCATGTATGTGTGAACAGAGACAGAAATTTGGATAAAATTTTCTTAAGTGTTTCTTAATTGGATAATTTCTGTAGTGCTAGTCAATAATGTGCAAATAGACTAATATGTATTCAGTTGGTATGATGTAATACTTTGGTGATTAAATACTATTATTTTAACACACATGCATGCACACACCAGCACAAATGTCCACCTGACCCACAAGCTGTAAGTCTGCAAAAAGGGAATGTTCCTGAAAATAAATAAGTGAAAGGGATAAATTGTTCTGTTTTATCTCTGTTGTGGTACCTTGAACTTGAATACAGTAGAGATGAAAAGCAAAAGAAAAGGGATGACATAGAGAGGATGGGACCTAGGGAATGTTTGACAGTCATTCAAAAAAATATGTGAATGTTAATGATAAGCTGTTCCTATTCTGTATCAGTTAAACTGAAATAAACATTGTTAAGACTCCAAGTACTCCTGCATAGGAGTAATGTGAAACAAATAATTGGGAATTAAAGTTCACAAAAGCATATATCTATAACTAGACATGGCAAACAGACTGGTATCAACTGCACTGTTTTATTTTTATAACATGGAGACAGACTATAAGAAATCCTTAGCTGACTTTAGTATCTGCTTGAATCTGATACCCTGCAGTTTATTTGACTAAGATCATCAATACTAAAGTTCAGTTGATAACTCTAAATGATGTCTTTGACAGAGTAAGAACTCCTCTTGAACCATTCCCCCCACCATCACTCTCTATCCCACGCAGTAAGTTAAATGCCCACAGCAATGAAAAATCAATTGTCAGTTGGAGGTTGCCATTGCAGGCATTAAAGCCATTGGAGCTGGGAGAATTTGAGGATGAGAGCCTGATCTCTTTGGAATCGATGCTCTGACATGCTGCACAGCATGAATGTACCCTTTATTGCCCTCTCGCTTTATTAGCCACATGCCTTGGCACAAGTATGATCCTGAAGCCCTGCAGCCTGGACAAGTGTGCTTGTCTTAAGGCTGGAACAAGAATTCCAAAAGATCAAGATGAGGTTTATGTGTGTTTACACTGATGAGTGGTTGTCTTGTATATTCTTCTGAAAAGTGTAGTTTTATCAGAGGCGGAGTGATCAGGAGCAGGAAACCTTACAGGAAGTCAGAAAGTTCAGAGAATAAAGGTTTACTGCTGTTGTAAACCAATCAATTCCAACTGTACAAAGTGAAGAAAGTTATGTAAAGGTTTGAATCACAGATTATTAAAGAAATAAGCATGCATTTTGGAGAAATGACTACAGCAGTGATGTGCTTAAAATAATTATAATTAATTCCATTTAGATCTTACTATAGTTGGTTTTTCATTTCAAAGAATTATCAAACAGTAGAGTTGGAAGGGGCCAAGAAGGCCATCGGGTCCAACTCCCTGCTGTTGCAGGTCACCAGTTTACACTGTCCCACTCCTTATTCAATAGAAAAACTCCTAAATTCATGAGGTTTTGAGGGAAACAAACCATGGTATTTTTAAAGTGAGATGATCACTGCTGTTTCAGTATTAATCTGTTGAAACCTAAGTTTCTTCTTTTGGTTATGAAGTGAGTTGTTTCTGTTCTTCAATTTGCCATCTTCCAACAAGTTTCTTCCATCTTTAAAAATCAAAATGTGAGAAGGTATATTCAGATTTCATCTCATAAGAAAGACACAGAAGATGTTCCTGCTTGGTTGCATCTTTGTTGCATGTAGACACATAGATAAATTTTAGTTAGTTCAGTTTTAATCTGTGGAGCACACATCTATGATTTTAATTGTTCATGGAATTTCAATTGTTCAAGGTGAAAATGAAATAACACTTGTGTTTGACAGATATTCTGCCTTTAGTATATTAGTGTAGTAGGAATGGTTTATGGATCATATTCCCAACTAACCATTAGTGGTGCCTTTGAAAAGTAGGAATTATCCTGCTTATAACTTGCACATTGCAACGTGCATGGGAAGGCAACCACGGTATGTCTCCATGCAGCCCTCTATGTATTAATCCAAAGAGGAGCTAGACTATTTGCTATGATCTTATGCTTCAGTATTCCCAAGCAGGAAGCTATATTGAAGTTTTGGTAAAAGGAAAAACCGGGTAGCAAGATACTCTTGACTCTTGCTGCAAATGTGTTAACATTTTACAGTCTGTTATGAAGCAGTAATTTCAAGTCTGCTGAATTCTTGCATGGACTACATTCTTCTTAGCTGTATAATTGTGATAGAAGTGGGCCAATCAGAGACAGCACCTTACGTACAAACTTTTGGGAGTTTTGTTTCAGCACAGTGAGTTGAGGGAAAAAAATAGAGAAGTTACAAATGATAAGCCGCTCTGCCTGATTTGTAATGAACAAGTAATAAACGGCCTGGCTTCCCATGGAAGCCAGATGATTACAGAACAGCCGCAACTCTATGCCTGTGACCATGTTTTATTTTGATCAGCTGCAGCATAGCTGAGACAGGTAATTATCATAATCTAACAATTAGCCTGGCATCTTTTCCCAGTGTTTAATTACCCAGATAAATAGTAATTGAATACAAAGGACTTAAAGACAAAGGGGGGAAAAAACTTTCCCTCAGCCTCACACACTGTTTCCTGGTTTAAGCATGATTTTGTGGCCTTATTGCTGTATTTATTGTGTGCTGTGCTGCTTGCTAAGATGCAAATCATTTTCTTAATTGCAGAACCCAAACAGGGAACTGGCTCCATCACCTTAGGTTAAACAAACCATGGCCCATATTTGGGCCATTTGACTGTCCAGCTCAAGGGCAGCTTGACGTGTCATTCAAACCCAGGTCCCATGGCTTGAATAATCAAACAGCAGCCTGTGTTTCACCACTCAACAAGCCATGCCACCCAAGTAGCTGGTTAGCCTGTGCAACAGCTTAAAGAAGCCACTTAACATGTGGCATGTTTAACCCATGGTTGACTATGCAAATCAAGTATTAGCCTACCTAAAGCTTGTCATTGGACCAGCCCTTTGCTATATTTAATTGCGTTGTTTTCTGGTGTGTGTGTAATAAGCAGCTGTAAAGTGGAATTTGTTCTGCATGCATCTAGACAAATGCAGTTTCATACTGAAATTGCTGAAGTTAACAATTTGCCTGATTATCCAATTGTTCTGTGCATTTGAATTGTTATTTTCAACTATTAAATGGGAAAATGGGAAATCTGACAAAAAGAACAGAGAAAATAAAGAGTTTATATATGGACATTTTGGTATACATTTCAGCAGTAAAACAGAATTCCAAGAAGTATTTTTGCAATGTCTATAAATTTCTTCATCAGCAAGTCTAATTAGTAACTACTAGATTTTAAAACCATTTTAGAAGAGTATTTAGAAAAATGAAAAGAATAATGAAGTAATGATTCTTTAGTGGCAAGCTCAGTTTAGATGGTATTCGTAAACACACCGAATTTAGGATGGTTTATGCATGTGAGTAAATATATTCAAGTAATTTGCTAAAATAGTAGCCCTCAGTTAACCAGGATATGAGAAGCACATATGAGTATCAGGGTGGTTTGATGTAGGTTATATATGAAATGCATTTAAGAATGATCCTAAGGTGTTACATCTGAAAGGTTTTATCATCAAGATGCATCTTTTTTGCTCTAATGGAATGAGCGAAATGGTCTCTAAAATGCTAACTTCTGAGTTATAGTAATATAATGCATTATATGTTGAAAGTGGTTCAGAAGCTGCAGCTTGTGCAAACTGCAGTGGTCAGGTTGATAATGGGGTCCAGTAGATTTGAATGTATGGCAATTATTCTAGCTCTTTTTCACTGCTATTTCTGTGCCCAATTCAAAATTCAAGTGTTACACATCTTGAAACTACAATACCTGATGGACCACAGCTTCCCCTTTGATGCTCCTTTTATACTACAATCATAATCTAAGGTCTTCTGAGTGCTTGGAGGGTGTCCACATGGATTTCCATGGAGCTTCTCAGTGGTGCCCATAAACTCATATGGTGCTAATATTGTGATTGTTTTGGCACCAGGTTAGCATGATTCTTTATTCTCAGGTATTTGACAACATATGCAAGGTTTTTAACCCTGGAATTTCTTACTGTTGATTGGTAACCAAAAAAAAGTTTGAATGTCTGTCTATATGTGTTTATTTGAGGGTGTGTATCTGTGTTTTTCTATGCTACATGCAAATACTTTATTTTCTATTACCTTACCGTATTTTTATTGCTTATTCATTGGAAATCTGCCAGACATCTTTGTCTAATGGTATACAAGTATAATGAGCAATATTTTAAAAATCAAAATATATAATTGTGCTAATTATATTGTGCTAGTTATATAATTATAACACCTTTGTCATGCTACAGGTTATGTTAGGGTTATCACCTAATATGGCTGTTGTGAAAAGTAACTAAATTGTCCCAGAAGGCAGATTTGCAAGTCATTACCATCCTATTCCACTTCTTACAATGTTTTCCCTTCTACCTTATGCAGATACACTCTCCTAGTAAGGATACTGCTTCATACTTCCAGTGAAGTGTGAACTAGTCCATGAAAACTATATCATAATTAATTAGTTTTTGAGGTGCTACAAGTCCATTTTGTGAATATTGTAGGAGGCTTTCAAATGTTTGGTGTCAAGAAGCTTGGTTAATATTTTACTATTTCTGCCTCATTAATAACATGCAGCTAGAATTCCATATACAATTTATTTTATTTATTCATTCATTCATATACTACCCAGTAACCAATTTTCTGGCCACTTTCCAATATTTTTGAAACAGGATCATGATACAATAAGAACATCATAGCATTTTCCATAATAAGAACATTAAAACAGTTTTAATTTGCTTTAAAACAGTTAACTACAGTAATATGTAATGCAGAACAGACCTATTATAAATGCCAGCCCAGTCATAGGTACCCCCATCAAACCATTAGTTAATCTGAAACATGCCTCAAGACAGAAGGCTATCAACCTGGTGCTGAAAGGATGACAGAGTTGACTCCAGGCAAACCTCACTGAGGAAATTATTCCCCAGTCAAGGAATCACTAAAAAAGCGCCCTTCTTGTCCCTTTTCAAGCCTCCCTTGGAGGTGGTGGTATTTTGAGGAAGATCTCAGATGTTGATAGCCATTGGAAGAACTGCTCCACCAAGTATTGCTTTCCCAAGCAGTTATGCCAATAACCTTGTTAGCATACAATTGATATGCTGACATTTTTATTGAAAGTAGTATTCATAATCAAGAACTATGGTTAATAGCAGCTGTTAATTACTTGATGGAAAAGGAGGTCAAAATGTGAAGGGCTAAGTAAAACAAAAGGGAAAAATATTTTTCTGAGTTTTTCTGCCCAAGGGACTTTTTCAGTGTTGCTAACTAAAAAAAATTGAAATTTGGGAACCATGGAAAGAAACTTACTGAATAGTTACTCTACTGGAATGATGAAATGGCTCTTTGCAAAATACAGAATTAGAAAATGATTGCATGCTGTTGAAGTTATTATATACCTGAAACTGAGAAGCAAAACATGTTGATAACTAATCCCTAAAATTGTAGCTACAAGAGTATTTCTATTTAGTTAATCCACTTTGTAGTTTCTGTTTTCAACTTTTTAACATCTTTCCCCTGCTCTAGATGTAAACTACCAAGAGCCAACAGAGTTGTACAACTCTGTCTCTAGCATTGGGCTTGTTCAAAACTAAGGCTTTTATACTTTTAATCCTTTTGAGAAACTGTCACTAAAGAAGTGGATTTCACTTCTGACTAAATATGCATAAGATTATTTATGGAAATTGTCTTGGCAACCTAAAATGTTTACGCATATAAGCTGAAATAGCATTTTCATGTTGATAGTAAAGTTTAGATTTGGTTAAAAATCTATATTTAACTTTTCTATCTTAACCTTTTCCTCAAAATGTTACAGGGCAGGTAAGACAACTGCCTGCCCCTGCATTCCTTCCAGATTTTCAGAAATTTTACACCTCTGGAGCGGAATGATAACAGACAGTTAGGTAACTTATCTCTTGAGATAAGAATACCAAATATTAAAAAAAGAGAGAAGAGGAAATTTTCTTCCAGAAACCGTTTTTACTACCATTAAACCCATATAAATATCAGCTCTAAAAAGGGGGAGTGTGTCTAGAAAGTGTTTGGCATGATCACCTATTATCACTTGTGATATTTGACCCTGTATGCTGAGTATTAGAACATTCATTGAGTCTGACTTAAATTTATTTAGAATATGTGTTGATTATCCCAATAATTCCCTAATGAATTAGTTTTAGTTTGTTTTGTATATATTTGGCTTTGTGTATTCACTGATGCTTATGACTGATACATAATGTATTTGTATTATGTTATTTTAGACTATTTTTACTGTAAACTGTTCAGAGAGCTTATGGCTAATTATGAATTGTATACAAAAGCTTTAATAAATAAAAACAAAAAATACAAGGGGTGAAGGGGATAAGCGAATTACATTTGCCATCCTTTTTAAACCAGTTTTGTGGTATGAACTAGAATGTCCTTCTAATACTATTATGTTCCTGTTAATCAGGAGACTGTGTCATTTTCTGTAAAGCAAGTTCCTGGTAAAAGAAGGGATGATGCTATTAAGGATAAAAATAAGGGGTATAAGGGGTTGCAAAGGTATGTTCTTTAAAAGACACAATATAAAAATGCTTTCTATGAGAGAAGCCACAAGCAGAAGCTATTGCTGTTTTTTTATCCATCTATATGATAATGGGCAATTAGTGTCAGTTGTGTTATTGTTTATGCCAGGTTTTTATAGCATTTATTGTTCATTTGTTTTTTTAAAAGAGAAAAAAGACAAAAGAGGATGCAGCATGCAAAAAATGCTACTGCATTCTAAATATCTAGTTAAGTAGATCACCTCTTCTATCCACAGCCAACAACATTATTAGATTCAAGACACACATATGCTTATTAGATTCAAGACACACATATGCTTCAGAATCACAATTATGAAAAAAAAAATGTACATGGCATAGGCAGTGCCTGCATTTTGTAATGATGGATAAACAGAGCACCAGAATTAATTTCGAAACATTTTGTCAGTACTGCGTATTTCTCTGTTTAAGAGGGTCAGGCTGTTTCTCCTCCATTTAGCATTACTGAAGAAGAAACAAATAGGAGGTATCTTGGAAACTTAAGTACCCTCACATGTGATGTTATTCTGAACCAATATATTTTGGCCTGGTATCAAGATGAGCCATGAATTCTCATTTGCTTGCCACAGAAATGCTTTGGTTTAGGAGCTACTTAACTATCTATCTTTGTCATGCCTCTTTAAAGCTTTAGTGCCTATTATCTAGCTCAGTAGTGTGCAAGTTTCCATGACATTGTATGAACATCACCTGACTGAATGTAAAGGTTAATTGTGTTTGAAAAATAGCTTTGTATTTTCTTGTGTGTAACAGATAGCCAAAGGAAAGAAATGACATCATTAAGAATAATTTCTTCTATTTTGTTTTGGTTCTCTAACATATCATTTGGTTAAGAAAGTACTAGTTTGTGGCTGCATTAAGTTACAGTCTTACCTGGCTTTGAATGGGGTTTTTTTAGGTTGGTAGGAAGTTAGATGTCTAGGCATCCATGGAAGTACACATTTCATGAAAAAAATTGTAAACTGGGGTTAATGTTTTTCTTTTATGCTGTCAATGAACTTCAAATGGTTAGTATGACTGATTTGCATACAGAAATACATTAGTTTGAAGAACATGTTATTTGTTTGTTTGTTTGTTTGTGGCAGTTATACCCCACACTTTAGACAAAAAGGCTACCAGAGCAGCTTACTAAATAAAGTACCATGCTAGTCCCTGCCTTAAGGCTTACAATCTAAATTTAAGACATGACACACAAGGAATAAGGGATTGGGATGGAGGATTTATTGTTTAAAAGCCTGTTTAAAGATTTTGTGATGGTGACCGTTTGCTTTCTCTCCAACTCACAGAGTGTGCTGCTGAGCAGCATTCTAATATGTTCATGATCGATGACTGTGTTCATGACTGATATATAAAGACTAAATAACCACTGGAAACTTATGGCAACTAGTGGTAATTGTTTTATTTACAACTATACAAGCAAAGCCCATTGGAAATAAAAAGACCCTTGTTCAGCAGGGAGCAAACTTGTTAACCCTGAGTCAGATTTCCTTGCAGTCTCTGCACTTCAAGGTATTTCAGTTTCTGCTACCTCACAGCTCTTTGCTTCTCTCGGTGTTTCTCTGTCTTTCTCAAATTTAATAATATTGCTTGTTCAAAACTGTTTCTCTGCCTTGCTTCCTGTATGTGAAGAGGACCACCTTCTGTGTATAGCCACTAGAAAAAATAGCCTTTAGTCACTAAAGATCAAGTTACTTTGTTAACGTTCCTATTTGCTTCCAGTGAGCGAGTTAGCTAGAACCAATCTGCAAGGAAGTGGGTTATTTTTAATTGTTTGAAAGGTTGTTGGTGGCAATCTTCAAGTCATGAAATACATCAGTAAGGAGAAAATATCAATTCAAAGGCAATTTACTTTATCTAACATTTCTACTAGTGCTAAAGTCACTGGAGTTCTATAGTATCTTGTTGACTGACTATCAAACTAGGCCTGATTTGGGAATTCTGTGAATAAATTTGTGGAAATGTTTTCCCCCCTGTTACAAAAGGTGTCTTGTAGGCTCTTAATCAGGAGTCCTCAAACTTTTTCAATAGGGAGCCAGTTGAAAGGCTGTGGCTACACGCGAGGCCTGGTGAGGAGGGGTGGCCTGGGCGCGCGGGCTGATGAGACGGCGTTCAGTGCACGTGGCAGCAGCTTGCTCGCTCGGAGATCTCCCAGCGAGTCCAAAACCATCTCCGAGCGAGCAAGCTACCACCTCCAACCCGCGGTGTGAGCACGCGAGCAGGCGGGGGGCAGCAGCACAGGCTGGATGAATGGGCATGGCGGGTCCCGCAGACCATAGTTTGAGGACCCATGCTCTTAATCATGCCAAGTTCCAGAGCTTTTGAGAATGCCCCGTATCGCCACACAAACATAGCTAAAATGTTATGTAAACACGTAAGAGCACACACAGGGGGACATAAATAATAGTTTCAAGGAAGAGGATTTTCAGTAAGAACGATCTTCACTACGGCCTTGACCTGGATTGTTGAGGTGGAATGGGATAGGGTGGGGTAGGATGAAATGGTTGCTTTTTGTAAAAGAAAAAAATTGTTCCTGTCATGGAAGTTTTTGATTGCATCTAACTTGCAGTAATGGTCAAGGCATCTTTGAATTATGAAATGAAATATGTTTAATAAGTTTGTGAAGAAAATATGTGGTACTACGCATTGACTAGAAGTATTTTTATCCATCATCTGTTCCTGTAGCACACATTTTTCCTTTGTTAAAAACTATTTTATAGTAACTAAACATCTGTAAGAGAATAGACTGTTCTGACTAGATCCTTGGAGAAGGCATGATAATCATTGCTTTTTTCCAAAATTAGCTAGAAGTAACTATCTGACATATTTCAGGTCCATCAGGTTTCTAAAATATGTGTCTTGGGTGAAAAGGAACATTATAGTAAAATATGTTACAATGTCTTCATTACTGTACATTTGACAATGGCTTCTATCAAAAATAAAAGCTACAGGTGATAGATAGTGTAGTGGTGACCAGTAAATACAGAACAGAAAGCATGCCTTATAGTTGTCAGTGCTTACAGCTGTGGAGTTACATATGCCAGAGTTGTACAGTATGCAGCTATTGTTTTACATTCTGCTTATGAGACACACTGACCTGTAAACATCTGTGGCAAATGAAATTGCAGTTGACAAAAGCATGAAAACATTACTTTGAAAGAGTACTTTTTATTGTAGCGTTCAGAAGTTACAAGAGAAATAACATCATTTTTAGGTGAAATGTGTACCATAGGCGTGGTCTTGAAGGCACATGAGACCAAGCACTAACCCTCGTGAGACTAAGCATTAAGACCTTGCCAAAGCTAGGTCATTTGTGACCCACCCAGAGGATCCTTGAGTTGTGGGGCAGCACAGAAGTAGAAATAAATCAAGCAAGCAAGCTAGCTAGCTAAGGAGATTGGGTGTGGTCAGTGCTTAGAGTAAAGAACCACATGTAGTCCTCTTGAAATCTCTGTGGAAGAAAGGTAGCATAGAAATGAAATACATGACTAATGTCACACAACCATGACAGAAAGATTGTGCCTACATTTGAATGGAACCTACATCATTGTAGGTGTCCCTGTAAAAATAAAACTGTAACAGATATGATATGTCCAACTTGGACAGTAAAGATACATTTGATGAAAAGTTCAATAGTCTTCCACTGTAACAATGCAATCATGTGTAAATTTGGTTGTAGGAAGATCTCATATACCTCCATGGAACTTAACTGCTCCATTTGGGATGTGTGTGAAAGAGAAAGGTGATTTTCAGACTTCAGTAAGCATACAACTTGCACCTGCAATATGTAACTGGGAGCTGGAAGTGAAATATTTTGGCCCTGCCTGGCACTAAGCTGCTGCGTTATTACACTGACAGCAAAAACAACCTTAGTGCTGTTGCAACTAATACTACTTACTACTGCTGATAATAAAAGTGCATCAGTAAAAGTGCCTTGTACTGCCTTTCTCATCTGGCTCTCATTCCAAACTGTCAGGTGAGTGCTGATAATTCATAGCCTAGAATTCTTTTATCTGAACAGCAGTATCTCTGCTATGTACTTTGGCAGTGAAGTTATATTGCTTTTCAGAAATCTTTCAAAGGTATACCAGGGTTTTCTTGGATCTTTACTAAACATTGCCAGCAGGGGGGAAAAAAGTAAAAATAAATTAGTCTTTGTAGGAAATGTATTTTCCTGTAATGAGTTTTAGTTGTTGTACAGAAGTGATACCTACCGGCTTGTTTGCTGATTGGTATTTATGTTACATTCAGGAATATATAAATGGTACATTCGTGCTATTTAATAAAGAAAGGTAAAACTGATTCTTTGCAGAACAGGTGAGGAAAAAGTAACTATGGATTTGGTAGCATTTTTATAAGGCAATTTTATACACACTAAAATAGCAGTTATCCTTCCTTTAAAGGATACTGAATTCAAAATAGATGCTCAAATTCAGTCTGAAGTTGTCCCCAGAAAAATAATGCACTTTGATCAAGGAGATACCTAAGATATTTTTAAAGTATATTTTTTGTACTAAGCTGAGCTGGTTCTGTCTTGGTTTTACTTTTAGGTTCCAGAGAGGTGACTATCATATTGATGTCTGCATCAATGACTATTTGGATGTATTTTGTCCTCATTATGAGGATTCAGTGCCAGAAGATAAGACTGAACGCTACATACTTTATATGGTGAACTTTGATGGCTACAGCTCCTGTGATCACACGTCCAAGGGATTCAAGAGGTGGGAGTGCAATCGACCTCACTCTCCAAATGGACCATTGAAGTTCTCAGAAAAATTCCAGCTCTTCACTCCCTTCTCATTAGGATTTGAATTCAGGCCAGGCCGGGAATATTTCTACATCTGTGAGTATATGAAGATTTGTCATTGTTGTATAGCAGCTGGAGGAAACTATTGTAATTTTTTACCTATGCAAAAGGCCAGGTTGTGTGTGCTACAGATGTGTGTAGGTATATATTTGTAGATCTTAGAATCCCTAGATGAAATAATCATTAATCTGGAAATGAAAATGAGATTAAAAGCACATTTTTCTTGTTCATATGAAACTGCATATCCAGCTGCATTTATGTGAAATAAATGAACATGGCTGGGGTTATTCAACAGGGGTTTCCTTACTCCCCCATTCCTCAGCATTCACACTTTTTAAAACAAAAGCAACAACACAGCAGTATTATTATAGGGTTTTTTCCCCTCAGGAAGGCTGATAGTCAAGGAAAGTGTGGGAGGAATGGTCCAAACTCTTGTTGGTTCTACATTGCAAATAGCCCACTTTTTAAAAATAAACTGAGGCAGCCTGGAAAGGAAAAGAGTGAGCTGCATATCTGTAATAACATGTTTAAACATTAAAGAAGTGTTGGCGTTACTTTCCATTGAGGATTCTTAAGTTCATCTTACCATTTGTGAGCAGAACAGGAGTATGTGTTAAAAACTTAAAATGCACTGTTTAAACTGATTAAACATTCTCATTATATCTGTTTAAACTACTTTAAATTATAGAAATGTAATGCGTCCTTAGGGTAAACATGAAATAGGAAATTATTCATTTCAGATATGCCAGATACTTCCACTTTTTATGCTGAAATGTCCTTGGGACAACTACAAATACTATAATACTTGCAGATAGTATATCTGCAAATACTACAGTCCAGCATTATAGAATATAATAATGGCTCAGGATATGGCTCATTGAGACTTTTTAACTTACAGCAGCTGTTTCTTTGTGCATGTAGGAGATAGAAAATGCAGTGGGAGCAGGTTTCTAAGCAAATTACTGTGAAGGTATTCACACACCTGCATCAGTAAATGAACACACACGGCTTCACCATCAAAACATTTTTCCAAGGAGATAAGAAGCCATCTTTCCATGATCTGTGGGTGAGAAAGTGAGAAAGCAAATCCTACAAATATGGTAACTTGTCACAAAACAGAGAAGTTTTAATAGGGTCAAATGAGGAAGCTTGGATTAATTGAGGTTTTGCAGGCCTCAGAGTCATACTTGATAGATGCAAAATTTGAAGAGTGATTTTGCTGTAAGAATGTAAGAAGAGCCATATTGGCTCAGTGGTTCACATAGTCAGCTTTCTGTGGGAAATTCGTGAGCAGGACATCACTGCATTAACACTCTCTTGCTGATACCCACTGCAGCTGGCATGCATAGCCATACTGCCTCTGATACTGGATGTCATAAAGGTTAACAGATATTTCTTTTCCTGAGTTAGTAAAGAGTTCAATTCATTCAGCTTATGTATCAGGAGTACAATATTTTCCAATAAGTTTTAGAGACAATATCTGTCATTAGTGCAGGTAAAGAAGCTGCAAAACTTTAAAACATGCACCAGAAACTGGGAGATGCCTGCACTTGTCCTCATGCCTTTAGTTGGTATCCAGGCTGTTACCATGTCAAATTTGTAACTAATGCTGTCTTCCTTCTTTGACTTCAGATTTTTTAAAAAATGAATAAATAGGAAAATTCTTACTTGCAGAAAGCTATTAATTCTTCTTTTGCTCAAATAAAACAGTTTGTTAACCAGGCAGCACAAGAGCAGTACTTTATACTGTAAATGCTCATCCTTACTTTTGCATTCCCTCTGCATGCCAAAGAGTAATGAAAATAAATTAGAATATCAACAGTTGAATTAGTTCACTACTGACTTCCTGATATATGTCATGTGAAAATATGTCAGAACCAAACTCTGGCTCATATCCTGTGAGTAAATATTAAAAGAATCCTAGCCAAGTGGAGATGGTTTTGAAATGAATTAATGTCCACCCTATGGTACCAGTCTGACTTATGCAGACATCCCCCTTGAGATTTCTGTGTCTCAAGGATACAGACCTATATTCTACTAGAGTAAGCAACAGGTGATTAGTGTGAATTTTATTACTTGAAAGTTCTAATAGAAAACTACCTAGCAATATTTAAGGAGAGCCATAAACTTCTGCTCACTTTCTTTGCTTGGTACAATACAGTAGCTCTACAAGTACCACTCACTGTTGCCTATTTGTTTCCCCTATGCTTTTTGGAAAAAAGCTCAATAAATGTGTAAACCATTTTATATGTAGTAAAATAGTGTAAGAAATCACAGTATAGTCTTACTACCTAATTGCTTATAAATTACAAAATTCTTTGGACTTTATGAGAAACACATTATTGCTGCTAGAATTAAGATTAAAAATGCATTGCAGTGTTTGTAGCTTGTTTCCTCAGTTGTGGCTAAATTAATATTTTACTTTTAAAAACCAATGTGCCTTGTACAACAGTGATTTAGGAGAATCATTTAATTGTCTCCAGTTCCCGTAATTGTTCAAAAGTTCTTTAAAATATAAAGAGGTTTTTTGTTTGTTTGTTTTTTTGCTGTTCAGTAAATTCATCTGAATATTAGAAGTTAAATGTTCATTAGCAGTAGCATTTTGGCCTTACATTCAATTAAATGAAATTTTCCTTCATATATTAGAGTCACAAAAGTTCTGTTTTATTCTGTACACTTCAGAACTGTATCTTCATCAATTTCACTAGTGAGAACAAGTAGTACAAAGCAGCCAATGCATGTTCCTGTCAGATCCTTGTATATGGCAGAAAAAAGCTATTTCGGTTATTGGCTGCCACTGTTCTGCTATGTAACAGTTAAATGTGAAAATCCTCGAAGAAACTGTGCTGAATTTTAAAAGAATCCCTTCTGATCATGTGCCTTTGAATAAACTAGGTCATGAAACAGTTCTTCATTTCTTGAATTACTGGCATATCCTTTATGTTCATTCTGCAGAAGTCTTTGGTAAGCATGTGCTTGTTTCGGAAGTTGTGAACTTTATTTTGTTGTAGATTGTTGCTCTCTTAACCAAAACAAAAGACTGTAAGTCAAGGTGTCTGTAAAGAACAAGATGCACTGAGAATCAGAATCTGGATCTGTGCTTTTACGAAAGAATTCACACATATTGACTCTACTTATAGAAAACTACAATTGAATAATGCAATGGGAATAATATACCAGGAGTCTTTTTTGGATTACTGATATATATATGCATAATATTAAAACAGAATATTTTGTTCAGACATACCACTGTGCAACTGACTGATGAGTTTTCCCCTGCCTGGCTCACAGCTTTTCCATTTTCAGTGACACGTCTGATACTGAATCTGTATTTGGACACATTTAGAACATTCTTCCATTATCAGCACCTGAAGAGACCCATGAATTATGAAACTACATAACGGTCTCTAACTCATAGATATTTGCCACTGAGAATCAAATGTGATTAGTCAAAAGAAGTATATGGATACCAAATGTAAGGTTTGGTGCGTGGGTGGCAGGCAACTATGTTCAGAACACCAGGACCCCAGTACAGGTGCAAGGTGGAGTCCTGCAGCAGGTTCAGAGAGCCAGAGGCAGGTTTGTCCTAACAGTCCAGAGTCAAAAGCCAGTGAGATGATAGATTCAAGCAAACCAAGCCCAAGATTTCACAATTCAGAACCATAGTCCAAGAGCACAGTCCAAAGACAAGTTCTGGAAAGACAATCACATTGTAGAGCAACGTGATCTCGGGGAGGATGGGTATAGATGCTCAGGAGACAGGATCAGACTGGAGACAAAGATGGAAGCAGGAACAAGCTGGAGCTGGGTGGGAGTCCAGTAGATTAGGGCAGCAAGGTGGGCAAGACAAAGCAGGAAATCAGAACATGAAGAAGTCAGCTGGACAGCTCATGTTGCTGGAGCAAAGAACAGCAGTGCAGGGAAGCCTTTTATTCTGGTCTCCAGGGCCTCCAGCAGCTCTCCATAATTACTCATCAGCTATTCCCTGCAAGCTCCTGCAAAGGTGTTCTTGCTTCTACAGGTACTTGCAGGGTGACTAAGGCTCTGATCCTGACACCAAAAATTGAGCACCTAAGCACATATTTCTCAGCCTAGTTATAATACCTTAGTGAATAGCCTGGGAAGTAAGAAAGAAATGAAGAGCTGGAAGGAAGGAAGGAAGGAAGGAAGGAAGGAAGGAAGGAAGGAAGGAAGGAAGGGGAACAGCATCATTAGGGGAAGGCATAAAAAAGTTTTAAATAAATAAATTTAAAATTAGACTCTCCATTCTTCTGGATAAATAAATTGGCCAGACACATGAATTATAAAACATGACAGTTGCGGCCACATCTAGGTTGAGTTTGAGTCATGTGTGTTAGCAATTTATTGGCCATGATCCAACAGTGAGGGGCACAAAGGAAGTTGGGGTCATTCCATTGTTATAGTTTGGGATAGTGAAAATTTTCTGGGACTTGTGTAATACTTTCTTCCATAGGGGTCTAAGGTTATCTTGGTCTGTTACCATTCTGTTCATGACATGTGAATTGAACTTTAGGAATGAAAATTAACCCAAGGAACTTGATCATACTTAGAAAGTTCAAAAGTTTTTAACATACAAATGCTACATCAGGACCTTGTTTTGCTTTTATTGCTATGTGCCCTTTTAACTTTTCAGTGGAATTCTGATTAGCATAAACAGCAATGCTTCTTTGATAGCTTCAAACCACTAAAATGACTCAGGGAATCTTGGCTTTGATAGTTAGTTCACCCAAATTTCTTTAAATACCCTGACTGAAATCAGAGTAATAGGAAGAGTTTGACAGATTTTTTATTTTAATATTGGTGTTTTTTGTTCATGAAACATTAAACAGTCAAGGTGACCTTTAAAAAGGAATTTTGCTTAATCTAGTGTGTAGATTAAAGGACTGCTTGCTATTAGAAGAATTAAATGCTACTCTTGTAAAAGAAAAGCTGGAACAATCACTACTGTATAATAGATTTTGATGTCAGTAGTGTTCTTAAAACCCTCAAAGGGAGTGTTAAAAGCTGTTGCATAATTTGAAACTGAAGAAATATCTCTGTAGAAAAATGGAGAGGGAAGCCAAAGTACTACTGGCCTTAGTTGTTTGAGGGTCCTTTTTTCCCTAAATGCCTGTCATGTAGCCAATTGAAAAGAGTTTATTTGGATTCCTGCTGTTCAAAAATTCAAGTGTCATTAACACAATGAAAAAGGGAATATAAAAAGATGGGTCATCCTCGTAATCTGCATCCTTTAGAAGTGTTGTAGAAGGACTTGGCCTTTATAGATGCATGAATGAATTATTTTCTTTCCACTGTTAATATGCTCAATTGAAATTGCTTTCTCTGGGAGGACAGAAGGGAGTGAGTTTGTTTGTTTGATTTTCCAGTCCTTTTCATCAAAAGTTGGAAAAAGACCAGATCATCTCATAGGAGAATGAAATGCATACTATCTATGAGCCTATCAGATATCAGTTAACAAGGTAGAATAAGATGCAGTTTGTTTGCTGTTTACTTTAATTCTATACCACCCAATAGCTAGAACTCTCTAGGTCCTTCACAGATACAATAAAAATACAGAAACAATAAAAGGCAGTATAAAAGTCCAGTACCCAAATTTAATGCACTTCGTAAAATTCCATTCTTAAAATGTAAAATATCTAAAACAGTTTAAAATGTAAAACATCTAAAACAATTCTGGTATAACTAGATCTAATTAAAATGTAGAACTATGCTACTAAGAAAGACTAAAAAGAACCTTACTACAGTTGTTGGCTTGATATCAGTTTGACATGGGCTATCCTCTGATCAGCTTTCTGATGTGAACATTAATTAAACATAAATACACAGCAACTCAGCATTCTATAATGAACATATTGTAAAATTCAGAGTGTGTCCTGTTTTACAGAGGGCAGGCTTTTCTTTTAATTCATTTTCTGTTTGATGAACTGTGTGATACAACTCTGGTTTAAAGATAAAAGCCCATTATTACTGGCCACATGCAGCCACTTAGGGGTAGACTGCAGAACCCAATTGGGTTCCCTACCGTCATGTGAATGCCTTTATTGCAGCTATGTCACTGAATTCCCCACAATACTCTGCAAAATATGTCTTGTTGGGAGAATAACTTTCTTCCAAACCCTCCTAGCAGGTTAAGGAAGGATGATTCTGCTTGGAAACAAGGTGTATACTGTTGGGAATTGCTGGGAATGCATCTCTTTGACCACTTAAAGTTACAGCGGTGCAGGGGTGCAGTCCCGAAAGAGTGACAGAGTATCCAGTGCAGCCTGCACCCCTTATTTGCCCACCCTTATTGCAATGATAGTAATTTTTTCTAAATTGTCATTTTTCCATATAAATGAGCATCTGCAATTTTATGCAGATTAAAGTTGCTTTTCTGACCTCTGATATGTTGATGTATTTCCTCTAAGTGGCCACCCTAATGAAGCACCAATAAAGCAAATGTACAGTGTGTACCACCAATTCAGTATCTAAAAAGTAAAGGATTTTTCTGTCAAATCCTGTTACATCTCTTTAGAAAGTGAGAAAAAGCTGAAACAAATTATCAGTTTGACCTACTTTCTTTGGCTAACGTCTTGTTAATTATTTCATAACTCAATTTTAAATTATTGTTGTATCCTTTAAGGTAGAATCCATATTGCATGCTTATAAAAGTCACTACCTTGAAACATAAATATCTACTACTAACTCAAAATAAATGCAAAAGTATTCAGAAGAGCAAGTCATGCAAACAGTTGTAGAAAATGCATAATTTAAAGTCGATCTAAACTCTCTTAGTGTTTTGAACATTATAAGAAGCAGTATATGCAACAAAAATTTGGAAGCAAGGCATGAGTTGCTAAAAATACAGATTTTGATCACTTGGTCATTAAAAAGTCCATAGAAGTTCAGTTTAGTGCAGTATTGAATGGAAGATGATGACACTAAAGTACTGACAAAGCATTTCATCATACCCAGAGTCCCTGTTCCACCTACTTTCAGGTGATGCAATCTGTGTGATAAAATATTGCAAAAGCAAACAAAATGATCATTAACAGTGTGCCCAGTTTATACGTTCTGCAAATTCATTTTTTTAAAGTAGTGGTATACCAATGCAGAAATCCAGCCAAAGCAGGTAAACATTCCCCATTACTGTTTAAACTTATTTCTATTAGTTAAGTGTACATTCAGTTTCCCCAGAATCCCAAGTTAGAAAAGTTAGCAAATTTTGTAGTTCATTGATAACCTTTAGTTCAATCAAATATGAATTCACAGAACATAAGCCATTGTGAAGCACGGCTAAATTTTCATTTGTGAGTAGGGTCCCTATGTAGATCTTAATTCCCCTTCAAAGCCCTCTGTGAGTTCTAGCACTGTGCTGGATTTATACAACCAAAACCAACCCCTCAAGACTCTATTGACTCTATCTGAAGTATTTTTTAATGACATAAAATACGTGGACAATCTGTGGAAATACTGTGGAAGAGTAAAATATTTCTGTAATATAGGTAGCAGAATATCTGTACTCATATCACCTGTTGATCATTTTCCTTTTTCTGTTGCTTGAAGTTGCTAGCAATGATGGAATTAGAAAGACTGAAAAGATGACAAAGCTCGGCCTGTGTCTGTACATTGTGATCTCCAAGTGAACAATCAGTCATTTTTCACTGTTGGCAAATTCTCACTGTTTGCAAAACGGTGACATTAAGTAAAGATAGATATGGTTAGATTCCTTTTCCATAGCTGGTACTCCATGTAGAGCTTTCATCTTTAATAGCATTCCAGTTTTAATGGATGGCAGGTTTAAAAACAAAGCAAAAGCTAACACTGTTCTCACATGGGTTTTGCTATAGTTTGTGTCACCCATAACCGGGGATGTTGGTGCCTGCGACATTAGGGTATGTAGCATGTTCTACTGGCATGTTAATAAATGTCCATTTTACCCATGAGCGAGCATGAAATATTTCATGGATGAGGTTTGGCTATGCATGTCAGTCTGTCTAATACAGTTGGTACTACATCATAACAGAGAACTGTTCAGCACTGCAGTAACATATTGTGAACCTTCTTACTCTGAAATACTCAGTGGTAGCTCAAGGAAAACTGTGTAAATTAGTCCATGTCACATGCAAGCATAGAAGTGGAATTAGTAATTTATATTAATCACAAATGTTTCTCCGATTTCTATTAATGTGTAGATTGGTTGCCAGTGTGCTTTCAGGAATACATTTTTCCCCTAAATTGCCATAGGGAACAGGATAGTTATTATGAATGCTTAGATAAAGATTAGCTATTTTAGCAAATTGTCTAAGCAAAAAATGTATTTTACTGCAATGTAGTATATCATTACAGGAAGGAGAGGTCACTTTTTAATAAAAATTGAATTGGAAATACAGGAGACCTTAATTCTTTCTAAGCACAGAAACATGCTAGTTGACAAATCAGACAGAAGCCCATTCATTTCTAGATCCCAAAATCAGATTGCTACCTGTTACACATGCTAACAGTCTGTTGCTGAAGTGTGACTTCACACTGCCTATGCCAGTGCTTTGTAGCACTTCCTTGTTGTCACAGAAAACTTATGACCATTCTGCTTGCCGAAGGAAAAGACTAATTCAGTAAGTTTTGACAATCTGATATTCTTTGATATTAGAAAAAAATCAGGAAAAAATCATTTGAATACTGGAAAATGTATCATTCAGTGTAACACATAAACAAGGAACTTGCACATTTTAGCACAGAGGATACATGAAAATTTCCTTTCCAACATTGTACAGATGTTACACTAAGGATTTGTGCATCGTACAAAATGTATGTTATTTTTGCTTTTTTTATTTAATCAATTTATTTATTGATTAAATATATCCCAGCCTTCCATATAAAAATGTGTTTACAATGACCCACAAAACAAAATGAAAACAAGCAAAATAGCAGCAAAATAAGCAAGTATTGAACAGTTGTAATTAAACAATTTCTAAAGTCTAGGAGTAAGACTACTTAGTTTCAAGAAGATAATAAAGCAGGTACCACAAGTGGCTTCCTGAGAACATTTCATACATGGGGCACCACAAGAAAATCTTCCTTATTCGACTGTTCTCACTTTATATCGCATGGGTATCTGATGGAGAGTCTCTGGAGATGTACCTCCCCAATAGCAGACTACCTAGTATGGGGTTGGGGTAAGTACCGAAGTTCCAAGCATACAGGGCTATAAAAGTAAACACCACTACATTGAAATGTTCCTGGAGACTGACCAGGAGACAATACATCTGTTTCAACTGTGGTAAAATATGTTCACATTAACCTGTTTCAGTTAGCAGCATACTAGCCATATCTGAATAAACTGAGAATTCTGAAGACAGTCCAAAGTTCAGTCCAAAGTTTTAAATAACTGAAGGTTACTAGAGCTTGAATAACTATCCAGACCATTCCTGTCCAGGAGAGATCACAACTGGAACACCAACTTAACTGAGAGAAGGCACCCTGTCACCAAGGTGCCTTTTGTCTCCAAGGCTGGATTTAAAAGCACTCCCACAGTTGCAAACTTGGTTCTTTAAAGTGAACACAGTGCCATCTGAAACAGATTGAACAGTATATCTCCAAGCAGTTGAACTGTTTAGTACTTCCAACTTTTCTGCACTTAGATTCATTGTACTGGCCATCATTATGACTCCCAGGCACAGAAATAATCCATTAAATTTACTGCAAAGGTCTGAGTATTGTCAGCTTATCAGTGAAATCAGCAAATCATCTTATATAGTGTAAAACCTACACTGTACTTGTACATGCTTTAAAAAGGAGGATAAGAATGGAAATCCATAAAATAAAAGCTAAACAGTAGTTCCTCAGCATTAGAGGTTGTGTTAAGGGTTGGTCCACTCAAACGAACTGCAAATCTCTGGGAGGTCATTGTTCCCACTATCCTGTTGTCCATGAACACTCGCTAAAATAAAAGTAAGAGGCCCTGATTATACTTTTTCCTTTCAATCCTCCTGAATTAGTTGGCTTTTTGTCCACATGTGCTTCACCTCCTATTTTTGATACCTTGATTTCCCTGAGGGTTTTTTTTTTCCTGAAATCAAATTCCCTCCTTTCCCCTGCCCCATTTTAAAATTAGGTGTGTGCTTAGGAGACAGGATCCTTAAAAGACACAGGAACAGACTGTAGAGGATGTGTAAATTAGCACATACCTTTTTAATGTCTTGTAGACCTGGTCCCAGAACTTTTCATTATCTAGAACCACCCCTGCCTCACTATCTTCTGACCAACCAAATAGCAACAAAGTCACAGAAACATAAAGCTCACAATTCCCAATATGGAGAACCTATCCAGGAGTATTCCAATATTTATGATATTAAAAGCTGCTGAGAGGACCCAGAAAGTCAACACAGCCACATTTTCTTGTCCTTTTCCAGGCACTGAAGCAACCTAAGTGTGATCTCTGCCAAAAGCAGGCCTGAAACCAAAAACAGATAATAGAGTTTCTTCTGGGGCTGGATGACAACCACTCAGGCAAACCACTTGTTCAGGAATACTGGAGACCAAATTCCAGGAACAGAAGTATGTTGGTATAACCAACAAGACGCAGTCCATGAAGCTCTGCGCAGTCCCTTTCACATACTGCTGAAGGAAGCAGTATATATTAAAAACAAAAACAAAAAGAGATTCTATGCATTTTATTGCTTTCTGATATACAAATAGCACAGTGAACTGTGTGAACTCCATGTATACTTCTATTTTGCATTTTGTACAGTCAAAATATGAATTCTGAATTTGTAACTGTCAAAACTTTCCTGAATGATTGCGACTAAGCTCCATATAAGAAATAAGCATTTGGGACAAGGAAAAGCTTATATCAGGAGCTGGCAGTGCATCACCTGCCAAGACCTCTGGCAGCTCCTGCAAGGTTCCCTTCCTCAACCTTACTCCCCTGCTCATGCTGCAGCTGCTGCTTATCTTTATTTAGCCTGGAAATGGGGTTGATTGCAGGGGAGAGATAAAGGAGGAGGCAGCTAAAGCAACTGCATTTGTGTGCTGGCAGGCAAACCAGAGCGCAGACAGAAGTGGCAGCAGTGGGAGGTGGGGGAAAAGGAAAAGCAGTGGAGGTTGCAGAGTATAGAGGTAAGAAAAGGAAATGGTAGTAGGTGGCAGAAGGGGGGAGAGAGAAGAAGAAAGGAGGAGGGTTCAGAAGGGCCCTCAGAGGGCTAAAGAATCCCAGCAAGGGGTGATCAGAATGAAAGAAATCCCAATGGAAGCTGGGCAAGAAGAAAAAAACCCAGAAAGAGAAGGTAAGGAAATTATGTGCTGTCAAGTCATCTCTGACTTACAGCGACCCTATGAATAAAAGCCTTCCAAAAAGGACCTGTCGTGACATTCCTGCTTAGCTGTTCAGGTAAGGAGGAGGGCATTCTAAAAGAAATGTATACAGGCTGAAATGACTGCAGGATAAATTCACCCTTGTGCCTGGGAAAAAATGACAAGTGTGCAGTCCCAAAATGTTTGCCTATCCCTTGCCAAGCTCCTCCTCTTCTGAATTACCATAGTTCAATCCTGACCTGGGCAACAGTGTTCTTGTAGGAGACTTAAGGAAACATCCACACATAAATCCACTATATGTGATGGACTGTAGGAATGCTGTGGACATAATCTATCTTGACTTCAGCAAACTTTAGCCAACTAGCAAAGACTGGGCTAGATGGAACAATGAACAGGTGGATCCACAGTTGCCTACAGAACTGAATTCAAAGAGTACTCATTAATGGCACCTTCCCAGACTGGGGAGAGGTAACAAGTGGGATGCACAGGTTGAGTCCTGGACCCAGTTCTCTTCAACATTTTCATTAATGATTTGGAGGAGGAAGTGCAGGAAGGGAACACTTATCAAATTTGTGGATGATACAAAACTGGGTGAATGGTTAATACCCTGGAAGACAGAAAGAAGATTCAAGGTGATCTTGATAGGTTGGAGTGCTGAGCTGAAAACAACAGAATGACATTCAGTAGGGAAAAATGCCAAGTTCTGCACCTAGGTAAAAGAAACCAAATTCATTGTTACAAGATGTGGAATACTTGGCAAGTGAGAAGAATCTTGAAATTGTGTAGATCACAAGCTGAATATGAGTCAACAATGTGATGCGGCTGCAAAAAGGGCAACTGCTGTTTTAAGCTGCATTAATAAAAGTATTTCTTCCAGTTCTTGTGAACTACTAGTTCTCCTTTACTCAGCACTGGTTAGGCCTCATCTGGAATACTGTGTCCAGGTCTGGGCACCACAGTTTAAGAAATATGCAGACAATCTGGAAAGGGTTCAGGGGAGGGCCACAACAGTGATCCAGGGATTCGAAACAAAGTCCTGTGAGGAGAGATTGAAGGAACAGGGAACCTTGAGAATAAAAGACTAAGGTGAGACAGGATACCACTGTATAAGTACTTGAAGGGCTGTCACAAACAAGAAGGCCAGGAACTCTCCTTAGTTAACTCAGAGTGCAGATGCAGGATAATGACAGAAAGTGACAGAAAGCCAGGTTCTGGCTGAACATCAGGAATAACTTCCTGACAGTTAGGGCAGTATAATAATGTAAGCAATTACCTAGGGTGTTTGTAGGTTCTCCCACACCAGAGGGAATGCAAGATACAACTAAACAGCTATCTGAGAGGAACACTTTAACGTAGAGTCCTGCACAGTGTGTGTGTGGTGGTGGGGGAGACCTGATGGCCTTCTTGGTCCCTTTCAACTCTACAATTCTATGACTAGCAGAATTTTGTTTGGTCCTAAGTGGAACATGGACATTGAGGTAGATGGGTATCTCCCTCCATAAAATAAGTTAATTAAACTTTCCTTATAAGAGTTACAGATAACTTTCTCACTTTTTATGTGCGATTAAGCAATGTTACTGGTTATTTGATTCTTGCTCCAGTAAATGTATGTCCTTGTTAGACTTGCTTTGACTTGCTTTCAAGAATACTTTGCATTTAGGATTAGAAGAAAGGAAAGGAATCCATATCAAACTTAAGCCTCAATGCTCTTTACTTTGGAAATGAATAAAGTGACATCCATGTTGTAAACTCAGAGCAGTGTGGGAAAGTGAATAGCTAAAGTAAAGATGGCAAAGAGTAGATGGGAAGGGCTAGGCAACAGAGAAGGTTATAGTAAAAATTCAAACCACTCTAGAAATTAGGTAGAATGTACATCATTTTGAAAAATAATGACAGAGAGTACAGATGGCAGGACTGGGCAAGCAAGGGTGCTGTGAGTAGGGAGACCAGGAACAGAGGTAGCCTAAATCTCAAAAATATTAAATCAGCCAATATTTGACTGCTGCTCTCTACTGTTGGATTATATGCTGTGAGTTCTTGTGGCTTCTGCAGCCCACATTCTTTTATTTTTGAGAATGTTTTAGAAAACTAGAAAGCACCATAAGAAGCCGTTTAATATTCTGTAACTCTGCAAGCTATTTTGTAGAATACTGTATGAGCGATCCATGAATAATGGGACAGAATGTGTAGAGCTGATGAGAATGATAAGAAAGAAGTCAGAATGAATACAACTGGTCCTAAGAGCAATGCAGGGCAGGCTGTCAATACGACCTTCACGCTTTCCATGTATTCTATAGGCAAAAAAATCAATTTCTTCACATACAAGCTTCAGAGGTTTATCTCTATTGTTTTGTTGGATTAAAGAACAGGCATTACAAGTATTCTTAACTCTATTAGAATAAATTCATTTCTCTTCTCGTCAAGCATGTTTTCTGTTTTCAAGACAATAAAAACTTTTGAAAAAGGAAAAGGAGATGATCATAACAAACCCACAAAGATCAGACTGCTTGCTACAGAAGTTACAAACAAGGAGTGGGAGGTAGGGAGAAGCTCATTATGAGGAGATTAGAAAATTAATTGATCCGTGGCTTTGACAGTTCCCACTGGACATCTGAGGATTCGGCAAAATGAAAATGCAGTCTCAAACATGACATTCTTCAGTATTATTTCATTTTTTCCTTGACTAGCGCCTCCTCTGAAGGATCATTAAGTTCCAATTATTTTCAGTGAAATATTTCACAAGAAAAGGGCATGATAAAAATCTGCCATGGTGGTGTAATTCCCTAGAGAAACTTACTAAGTCTGTTATCAGGACTGTAAAAGAGAAGAATTCTATTCAGAATAAAACATAGAAACCCTGTGACTGGGAGTGTTCTCTTTCGCAGAGCACTTCAAAATTCAGTGATGAGTTTTACCTTCTCGATTGCTATCATGCAGTCGATGAATTCAGTGATAGTAAAGTAAGGTCTGTTGAACTGTCTAATGTGGATAGAAATGAAATCTCTATTTTTAACCACGCTTCTGGGAGAAACTGTTGGAATACAGACTTCAGTTTTAAATGTCACGGCATCTATTTTAGAAACTATAAAACACAGAGCATTCCTCTTCATCTAAAAATTTGGGAAGATGTCTCAGATAAATGACCTCAAGTTTATTTACTTTTTCAGGTCTTCATTGTTTTAACCCCACCTGTTCTATAGACTTAGGGTGTTGATCCATTTTATTTCATGTATTATATTCAAATCACTCCTTTTAACCTGCATGGAATCCAAGGTGGAAGATTAAGCCATAATCAACCATTAAAAGTTGTGGCCAAGTGGGGATTTGAACCTTGATTTCCAGAGTCTCAGCCCTAATTCTGTTTAAAATATAGACAGGGCCCATACAATTGCAGCCAGTGCCATGTAAATATCCTATTTTTGTTTTTCCTAGTAACTATGCTTACTTGGGCTACATGTGTATCGCATGATAGAAAGCAGGGTTGGTTCTGCTTTGGGGCACAGCTGCGAAGGGCCAAAGGTTAGTGCTTAGCCAGGTAGCATAATCAGTAGGCTTGGAGGATTTAAACATCAGCAAGTAGTGTTTCTTACTTTTTACATGAATTGATGCAAATGCGGGGAATGGGTAGATGGACTGGAGGACAAAAAAGTTTGGAGGGAAAGCTTAAACCTCCCAAAATGCCACGATCCTGATCCAAATCAGGACTGTGCATATTTGAAGGACAATAAATAATCTGGAGATGGGATCCACACATTGTCTTCCACACATAGCCTTCCTGTGTTTTCGTACCAACTCCATATTGTCTTACCGTGTGTGTGTGTGCACGCGCGCGCGCGCGCACACACACACACACACACACACACACAAATTTAATTTCTATAACAGCCCAATAGCAGAAGTTGTTTTAGCAGTTTACAAGAATTCTTAGCAGGATCATAATGTAATAAAAATACTATCTTTTTAAAACTCCATAATAGAACATTTAAAAAAACACTTCAGCAAAATTAAACCAGTGAACAGCTAAAACAGTGTTTAGTATGGAATAGATGTGTTAAAAACACCAGACATATTCCTATCAAGCTATTAGATAGGACATCTTTAAATACCTTAGCACAGAGGGCTGGTGCCAAAAGCATAAAGACACTTGTGCTTGCCTCATTTTGGGTGTGGGGAGGGATATTAGTGGCACCACCAAACAGGCCAAAACAGGAGGGATATTAGTGGCAACACCAAATAGGCCAAAACATGTTTTCCCTTATGACGTTTCAGTCCTGATAGGATTTATAGAATCTTTTGTAGCATTTTTGGTGAATCTTAAGTTTTCAAGAGAGGAGTTGTTTCCTACTCACATAATATTCTTAGGTTTTGTAAAGAAGGGGAGATGGATATTCAGAGCTGCCTTGCCTGTCTTAAAGATCCCTACTTCACTTTTAATTGAGCTGAATATTCCCTTTATCTGATGCTGGTAATGGGAAATGCAGTTTTATGACAAAATTATGTTGGTGATGACAACATCCAGCCTTGGGACATCATCTAGGACATTTCCCAATTTGGTGTCCTTCAGATGTGTTGGACTGCAATTCTTGTTATTCCTATCTAGCAAAGAAAGATCTGTTTTCATAGATCCGTCACACATGTCACATTTAATTCCAAGGTTGACCTGTTGCATAGGTCTAATGAGATACTCTTGCATTTTAGCTGTCTAAATCACTCTTTTTCATGGGATGAATAATGGTATTATGTACATGTTAGAAGCACCCCTATTTTTACATTGACTTGTTGCCAAGGCTGAATCTTGCAGGGAAAACCCGTTACTTTAAAAGAAGCTGCATTTTTCTTTCATGTTTGCTTTAGAGGAGACTCAAGGGGGCAGTGTAGATTGGGATCATAGCAGGGTGGCAGGAAGCTTTAAAATTTGTTCCCTGCCTTGGCCCCAATCCATATTGGAAGTGTTCATATCTTACAAAGCGTGTCTTCTGGTTAAAGTAGCCTGTAATGGAATGATCTGAAAGCCTGACTATTCATTAGGTCTTATTCCATACATATATTTACATTATGGTGCCATCTACAAAAGGTTTTGCAATTTCTGCTGTCTGGAAGCAAGATTTCTTTCCCCCACCCTTTTTTTCTGCCAGAAGCACACAATGGCTAAGTTCATACAATACCTTTAACTTCTTGGGAATTTTAACTATGCGGTGAGGTTAAAATGTGTCTGTACCTAAAGAATGATCAAGCTCATCATGGATTATGTGTCTCTTCTTTCCTGCTTTTCCTTTTTCCTCCCTCCTCAGTCTTCCTATAGTATCCCTAGAGACACTGCAGGAACATTAAGATGTCCCTTGAGCCATGGCAAATCATTTTGCACTGGATGCAGATTTTTTTTGTCTTTTTAAAAAGAAAAATTAAGCAGTATGCTACAGAGTTGTAATTCAGTATGGATACTTGTCCACTAACTGTACAAATTCTTTTTAAAGCTAGGAGTACAGAAAACACTTTTACTGCAGAATCCTCAGGGTTTTTGGGGAAGTGTTCATATGGCCCTCAACTGTCCTCAGTTTTCCAAATATAGATTTCATAAGACGTGCAAGGGCCCACCTCAAGAATTTGTAAAAAAGGAGTGCTTCAGGGACATTTGCTCAATTCTTTCCCTTCCAATCAGGATCCCCAGAGTTGGGGGAGTGCTAGAAAGCCCTAGCTCTCTTGTTAATTAATAATGTTGCTACCTAAAGAAATAGCAAGCCAGGGAGGGAAACTCCACTGTGTTTGTGGGAGGAGGGCAGGCTTGTGATCTCAAGGAGCAAGCCTGCCTTCCTACACAGGTGTTTCCCCAGGGTGTGTAGTCTTCCCCCTGCCCCCCGCTACTAGCAGAGATGAAAAAAAACTTCACCAGAAATTGTCACATGCTACTTGAGCACTTAGGGGTCTGAAAAAGGCAATTGCTGACTACCTCCCTGTCTAGATGGGCAAGCCTTTCTGCCACTCCTGCCAAGGGGCTGTGTGTGTGTGTGTGTGTGTGTGTGTGTGTGTGTGTGTGTTTACTTGACTGTAGTCTATTTGTTGCCAGGGTTCAGGGAACACAACTAGGCATAATGGGTTTATTAACTCCTACTACCAAGCTATGGCTAATTGGGGTGACTTATAAGCCCCTGTAGGAAGAGTGCTAGATACAGACAACATGCTAAACCACCATGGCAAACCTAATCAATGTAGATAGCTCATCTCTCAGAACCAAGGCAGGGTTCTGCAATCCATAGTTGTGCATTTATTCTGCCAAGCAGAAGTTTTATGTATTTAATTTATATGCCACCCAATAGCCAAAGCTATATAGACAGCTTATAGACAGCACATTAAAAATACAATATAAAATGCACCATATTAAAACATCTTTAAACACTTTATGATACAAAGTTTAGAACCAAATTTAAAACATTAAAAAGAAAAAACACAATAACTTAAGAAAAAAAAATAGAAACAGAGCAAGTCGGAAGGGGTCTTCTGCTCCATCTAGTCTGACCCCTGGCTGCAGCCAGCTCTGCTTATGACCAGATCTTGACCTGTTTAGTAGACTAATTTAATGCCTTGCAATAGAGGGCATTAATAGACTAACTGAATGCCCTCCAGCAGAAGACAGTATTTACCTGATGCTGAAAAGATAGTAAAGCTGGTGCCAGCTGGGCCTTAGCGGGGATCTCCTTCCCCGCTAAGGGGGACCACTGCTCATCACCCACTGAGTCTTCCTTGGAGGTGGCGGTTGGAGGCAGGCACCAGAACTTGATTGTAGTGCCCAGGTAGATGAAAGTGGAAAAAGGAGTTCCTTTAGGTGCTATGGTCCCAAACCCTGTAGGGCTTTATAGGTGTTGAATTGAGCTTGGAAGCATGTGAGCGACCAGCACAAACAGGGCAGAAATGGTATTATATGATTGGACCATCTGGTCCCTGTGACTGCACAAGATATTAATTTCATATAGATCAAATAATTTTATAATTTCATATTGAAGTAATTATCATGGGGAAGAAGACTGACCAGTATTATTTATATATGTATTATTTCTATACTGCCCACAGGCAAAACTCTCTGGGAGGCTTCTGCAATCTATAACAACACAATGATAAAAATACAATTAAAATCCAAGGGATAGAATAGACCACTGAGGAGCTCCATGCTGGAGAATCTGCAGTGCTGGTCAATATTCTGCAAGCACCATGTTTTGGAGATGGTCCTCCCTCTCAAGAACTTTGCCCAGCAAAGGAGTATTTGCTACTGGCCTGAGGTTGTTCAGATCTTCCAGATAAAGGGAGGGTTTCTTCAGAAGTGGTCTCACCACTGCCTCTTTAAAGTAACATGGGGCAACTCCCTCTTGCAAAGAGGCATTAATAACCTGCCTGGTTCAGCCAGTTATAACCCAGGAGGGCAAGGATCCAGTACAGAGGTGGGTGCATGACCCTGCCCAAGCACTTTGTGCATATCAAGCTGTACCAAGTGAAACTCATCAAATAAAACCAGAAACAGGCTGTACTCTCCGTAGATATCTCCATAGATTAAATGGCTACAGCAGTGAAGTTCAAGTGCACAGGTTTTTGTCCTGGAAGTGTCCGGTGAGTAAATTCCAGTGGGCCTAAGATGTTCTAAGACAGGGGTCCTCAAACTTTTTTTTGAATAAGTTTTATTCTTAATATATACCTAACAAAAAAAACTAAAAAGCATCAATCATTGAAAACATCAGACCTACTGGATCAGGCCCCCACCTTTTTTCTTTTTATGTAAAACTATAAACATATTTAAGTCTATGCATAATCCCATTTCTCTAGCCAATGATAAAAAGAGTCCTAGGTTTGATAGAAATCTGTATCTTCTTTCTCCTTCAGAGACAAAGTCAATCTGTCCATTTCCGCACAGTCCAAGATCTTTTTTATTATTATTATTATTATTATTATTATTATTATTATTATTATTATTATAACATTTCTATGCCGCCCCTTGCCGAAACCTGGGGGCGGCTTACAACATGATAAAATACATTGAAATACAATAGTACATAATAAATTACCATTAAATATAACAATACAAAAAATACATTGATTTACAAATACAAAATTAAAATTATCAGTATAAAATAAAAATATAGGAGGAGAAAGAGAAGGAAGAAGAAGTTGCCCAGGCCAGATCATATGTTTTAACAATTGAAATGATGTTTAAATAAAAAGGTCTTTACCTGGCGCCGAAAAACCAGTAACGACGGTGCCAGGCGGACCTCTTTGGGGAGTGAATTCCATAGGTTGGGCGCCACCGCAGAGAAAGCCCTCCTCCGGGTACTTACTCTCCTAATTTCTTTCATGGAGGGTTCCCGGAGAAGGGACTCTCCCGCAGATCTCAAAGGGCGGTCGGGCATATACGGACGTAAGCACTCGTTCAGGTAGCCAGGACCCAAGCCGTTTAGGGCTTTGTAGGTCATAATCAACACCTTGAATTGGGCCCGGGCTTCAATGGGAAGCCAGTGAAGCTGATGGAGGACTGGAGTCATGTGAGCATAACGCCCCTTCCCCGTCAGCAACCTGGCAGCTCTATTTTGCACCAATTGAAGTGTTCGGACTGTCTTCAGGGGAAGCCCCACGTAAAGCGCGTTACAGAAGTCTAGGCGGGAAGTCACCAGCGCGTGTGTCACCGTCGCCAGGCAGTCGTATTCCAGGTAGGGGCGCAGCTGATTAATCAGCCGAAGCTGAAGGAAGGCGTTCCTCGCTACCGCTGTCACCTGAGCTTCCAAAGAAAGCTCCGGGTCGAGGAGTACACCTAAGCTGCGGACCTTATCCCTAAGAGGGAGTGTTGCACCATTCAGGACCAGGTCAAATCCACCCTCTCCGAAACCCGATCCGCCAACCAACAGGACCTCCGTCTTGTCTGGGTTGAGTTTCAGTTTATTGGCCCTCATCCATTCCCTTACCTCGGCCAAGCACCGGTTCAGCACAGCCACTGCCTCATCTGGATTAGTGGAGAATGAGAGGTAAAGCTGGGTATCATCAGCGTATTGATGATTCCGCAGCCCACACCTCCTGATGACCTCTCCCAGTGGTTTCATATAGATGTTAAATAGCAGAGGGGATAGAATGGAGCCCTGTGGTACCCCATGGCATAGCTGCCATGACGTAGAGACATGGTCCCCCAGCACTACCTTCTGGAATCGACCGTCGAGATAGGAGCGGAACCACTGCAAAGCAGTGCCTCCAACCCCCAATCCCGCAAGTCCATCCAGAAGGATACCATGGTCGATGGTATCGAAAGCCGCCGAGAGGTCCAGAAGAACCAACAGGGATGTACTCCCCCTGTCCTTCTCCCTGCACAGGTCGTCGTACAGGGCGACCAAGGCAGATTCAGTACTGTACCCGGGTCTGAAGCCGGACTGAAAAGGATCCAGATAATCAGTTTCCTCCAAGAGTGCTTGGAGTTGTCCCGCCACCACTCGCTCCAGCACCTTGCCCAGAAACGGGATGTTGGCCACAGGTCTATAGTTAGTGGCCATCTCTGGATCCAGTGACGCTTTCTTCAGGACCGGTCGTATTACCGCCTCCTTTAAAGGGGCAGGCACTCGACCCTCCCTCAGAGAAGCGTTAACCACTTCCAAAATCCAGGTCCCAATCCCGTGCTTGGAGTTATTTATTAACCATCGGTAGGTAGCTCTTCACTCTTCCAGTGTTGGGCAAAGGGGTCCTCAAACTTTTTAAACAGAGTGCCGGCGAGGCGGTGGCGGTGGGCGCAGGCTGCCGAGGTGGTGGCGTCAGTCACCTGCGCAACAGGTGCATGCGAGGTGGCGGCTTGCTCGCACGGACAAGGCTGTGCAGCTGGCTGCCCCATGGCTGTGCAGCTGTGTCTGCATGTAGACATCTCCTATGCAATATGCTTGAATAAGTCCATGTTGCAGTAGCTGTTGCACAGTTATACTTCCATTTTGCATTTCCCCAAATGACCAGCCATCCAAAGTTTCCTGGCATCACTAAGAAATATGACTGTGGCAAGCATTTGGTGCAGCAACAGCAATCAGTACAATACTGACACCAGCCATTTCAATAAAGAAAGAAGGTACACAGGATTCAAATGAGACACCAGATACTGAAAGAACATTGGCAAGGGATCAGATAGCAAGGTGAAACTAAGGACATATGGTCTGCAAACTTACCCACTCCATTTATCACTCCAGACATCATAAATGTACACTCCTATGCATAGTGATATGAAATGGGATAATGCAAAATACACAGCTGGGCCATGCCAAAGTGATTCTGCATTCACAAAACCTCCTGCATTTTCCACATTAGGAAAAATAATGGGAAATTACTAGAAGATATGAGAAAACAACAGAACAGGATGGCAGCATCTAGAGCAACTCTGACTTCCACAACTGAAGCATGGTGAATGCACAGTAAAGGTCTTATGTGGAAAAGCTGTTATGTGGCATAAGAGAATGTAAATCATGTCATGAGTCTTAACTGCTTTTCTGAATTCCCAAAATATATACTGCCCACACTGGAAGCCCACAGGGGAAAAAATGAATATAATGTAAATTTATATTATCAGAGGTTCCAGGGTGAGGCAGTCTTTCTAAAAGGAGGAGGAAGAACTTACACTGAGAAGTGGAAGCATGACCCAACAGTTTCTGGTTTGTTGTTTCCAGATATTCAAAGTATCATTTGATGTTCTGAATCCAGTGAGATCTCCTATTTTTTTCCTTCAGTGTGTGCCAATAGGTGCATTTACATTGCTGATTTTGTTGTTGTTGTTGTTTCTTTGGTGTGTGTGTGCATGTGTGCTAGGGCTTAGGAGCATTCTTTCTGTCTCCAGTCTTGGTCTGGAAACTGAGGGAAAGCCCTACGTGTTTGTCATTCACAATCTTTATGCTTACTGTGGATTGTGGCACACATGACTGCTGCATGTAATTGCAGAACCTCACTTAGTTTGGAAATAGAATGCATAAGATTTATTGCAGTTATTACAGTTTGTTCCATTTTCTTTGCTTTCCAGTGTAGCATTGTACAGGCACTTGGAGAAGAGATTGCTAACTGAGGAAAGAGAATGGATATGTAGAGTATACCATTGCTGTTCTCCCAGCCTAGTGGTGCAGAACCCCCTTCCCTCTCTTTTCCCTCAGTTTCAGAGTAGAATGTCTGATAAAGTTCATTATGTATTTGGATATGGTCAGAAGAGCTTTTCTTTCTCAGTTGAGCAACTTCAACCTAGAACTTAAACATCTGGTTTAGGGGTCTTGCTTCCAATACTGAGAATGTAATCTGCATAATTAATTCACTCTCTTATTTTAGGGAAAAATGCATGTTCCTTTGTCTTGGTTTTCCAGGAAATTGATATAAGGCACTTAATAAATGTTGTGTAGTAGTTGGGACTGACAATAGAGATAGCCATTGACCAGGTTAATGACAGCTAATGATACTAATCAGGTTGAAAAATAAATGTTTCCTGGTACTCATCTATTATGAAACCAGGAATTCTAACCTTCCATAGGGAGAACCATCACATTGTATTATGCTTGTATCTAGAGCTATAGAGTGGGATAATGAAAATGTTGCAAAATATATGGAATGCTCCAGTCCTTGGCGCAGCTGTGGCAGTCGCTCTGCCTGCTGTGCTGCATAGCACACTGGCCATTTGTTGGCGAGTTCATATTTCACATGGCAGGGAATTGGGAAGACTAGGCAGACAGGAGAAGAGTTTTATTTGCAGTAGCCTATGTATCCCTAGACTCTGATTTGACATTAAACATCTGCTTGGTGATCTGTTTCAAGGCCACTTCCCTTCCGCCAACAAAGGTTATGACTTCAGGCAAGCTGTGCTTTCCCTGGCAGGGAGAAATTTGCCTGAAGTCTTGCTCTAGTAAGAATCAAAGCTCTCTGCTTCCAGAATCTTTTTTGAATTATTTTCAAAACTGATGGATGGCAAATTTATCAATACAGTAAATGTAATCATTTAAAAAAGTCACTGTTTTGTTTAATCTGTTGTCATTTTTTGCAAAGAATTTGTATGGCGGTTGCAGAGTTTATGAATATAGTGTTTACAAATATGTATAGACATTAACTTTAAAATATTTCAGTAGTTGGTCTGATACCCATTTAGGCCACATTGGAAATGCAGATATAAAATAGGCCATTTGTATTGGATTTTACCTGCTTATTTCTAGTTTGTTAATTTCTGTGTAACCCTATATTCAAATCTTTGTCAATACACATGCTAAAAAATGAAAAATGCAATTGCCTGAAGTAATCAAACATAGCATCTTTTTAATCTATGCAGGATAGGATCCTAATTGCAAATTTCATTTGTATTGCATGCAATGTATTTTGAGATTCTAACATGGAGTCCATTGAAGGACTGTCATCTTGTTCATTTTGACATACACAAATTAAATCCTTGTTTCCTGACTTTCAGCAATGAAGCTATTTTTGACCTCTGATTAATGAGGGTAATATGCGACTTATTTTATATTGTTAATTCGTTTTATATTTTTAGTGTATTATATTTTAATTGATGTTTTGTGAGCCATCCCGAGGCTTCGGCGAATGGGGCGGCATAGAAATTTTCTAAATAAATAAATGATTTATGCTTGTTAGAACAGTTTGTACCACATGATTTCTTTATTTTATAAAATATTTCCACTACTATGAAAAAACGTAAATGAATATTTGCATAGCTCTAAGGAGCCATATGAGTTAAGCTCCATATTTGTCTTCTGCAGTTCTTAGACCACTTTGCTTTAAAAGTAAGAGTTACTGCTTTTATGAAGTCCTTTTTCTATAAAGTCAAAACCTCACAGCGGTGCACAGAAAGCTAGCAGTATAAAGAAGCTAAGTAGAGTATTTAATAGAGAAAGCTAGGTTGTAAGTGTTTTTGTTCCTATGGAGCAGATAGATTTGACTCCATCTGTTCCATATTCATAACAAAAGAGCTCACTTACAAGAGGGCTGTCTTCCCCCGAGTAGCATAGTAATAATCTTTTCTTCTTCTTCTTCCAAAGAAAAGCCTACAGAATGAAAGGATATGGTCACTTCAGTTATCCAGAAAGAAGTGAACACTTCAGACCTGCTATTTTCCTGCAGCTCAGTTATAGGACAAATATTTTCTTGATGCATTTAAAATAGAATACCATGTATTCTCCCTGTAGGAATTCATCTGCAGAATTGCTCATGTTTCTATTGTTCAGACAGAGAGAGGCACATTTCAAGAGAAAGGGAAGATCTGGTTTGCACATAGCAAGAAACCACAGGATGTAAATTTCCCCATGGGGATTCTTGTTTCAGCAGCAGCTACCTTTGTAAATATTTGGGGTGCAACAGAGGTGCTGTGAAACGTCTTGCATACAAACCATGCTGAGGGTGGGTTTTGGAAGTAGTTGACCAGCCAGTGGCTCGACAACTATCCCCACAACCTATCCCCATCCTGCTCAGATATTGCAAGGAATCACAGCAGCGGGAACTTAGCATATCAAGCTCGTACCTACAGTGCTAGTAACCCACGGTGAGTTCCAGCTACGCGTAGTGTCTAAACTAGGTCAACGTGAGTATGGGGATATTTTGTGCATATGCATGTGTAAGCCATTCCATGCCGGTGCTACTTATAATTCTTGTAGGAGCAAATGAACGAGGGAGAGGGAGATGCTTTCAAAAAGATAGTGTGGGATTAATTGAATATTTTTAGGAATATCCCTGCAAATCTTTAGCCCTCAGGAAAGCCATCTGTGACTATACTTCTTGTTGAGTGCTCAGAGAAATTGTTGTATTGATCTGTAAAATTATATGGAATCACAATGAATATCTTTTTAAATGAGGCATTTTTAAAATGACATTCACATGCAAATAGTATTTTTCATCTGAATATGAAAAAAATCTTTTCAATGTGTTAATTCAGAATATTCAGCTTAAATTAAATGTGGTAATTTTTTATTTTTTCATATATCTAAGTTGAAGCACAGAAATAAAAACTCAAAAAGGTTTCCATCATTGTTAAATAATGCAGTAAAATTATATTTTTAAAGTATCCTTCACTATTGTACATCATAGTCCATCTTATTCAGGAAGGTCCCCAGCCCTCAGGCTCTGTGGACTGACAGCAGAAGTGTGCAGACAAGTCAGTTCCCATGAGCTTCCTTCTGCCCCTGTGATATTGGCCACCTACTATACTTTCACTATACTTTTATAGTGCAAAAAAGTAAAGAAGGGGTAAAGTTTCTGGGGCTCTCTGGTTGAGATAGAAGGTGATTAAGTGGGGACATTCTGCTAGGAATTTGCAAAGATAGGCAGTATGTGGAAAAAGTAGATGGAAACTTTTTTTGCGGTGGGGGGCCTTTCATGGTACTTGAACTTGGGGTCACCCAATGGAATTGATTAGAGGATTTAGACAGAGAACAGTAAATACTTATCTGTTTTGCCACCACAAAATATTAAGTTCCTTAGTTTAAAGGGGGAGTTGACAAATTCATGGTGGATGGCACTATTCATGGTAGATGGCACTAGCATAGCTACTATCAATGGTAGCTAAACTTGGTCTTAGGTTGTATGCTACAAAGTACCAGTTGCTGGGAATAACTGCCAACTATTGCATGGATCAACAGGTGTGATTTCCAGATGTTTGGGCAGTAACTCAGTAGCAGAGCACATACTTTGCATGCAGTAGGTTGCAGGTGAAATCCTCAACATTTCCAGATAATGATGGAAAAAATCTTTCCTGAAACCCTGAAGAACCACTGCTAGTAAATGTTGACATTACTGGTCTAGATGCACCAATGTTTTGACTTGGTCTATAGCAACTTCCTAACTTTCTAACCTCCAATGATCAGGAATGTTGACAGTTAAAATCTAGCTCAAATCTGCTTGAAGATAAATAATGAAGGGAAAGCATGAGCCTTGGAGCTGCCAATCAACAGTACCTGGAGCACAGATGGAACAGGAATACAAGTTAGCATCTTATATTGAGATGCATTGCATGTTACTTATATCTATATGTGACACACAAATCTATATTTGCAATTTTTAATATATGAGGATTCTTCAAAAAGTTTCTGCACTTTTTAAACTCTATTAAGAATCACATCACTTTTCTACGTAGTTACCTTCCTTTGTGATGCATTGTTCCCAGCATCATACCAACTTTTTAATGCCATCAGCAAAAATATATATAAAATATTGTTATAAAACATAAAAGTGCAGAAACTTTTTGAAGACCCCGGTATATCAGTGACCTCTTTTTTGGATGATGGATTTCATCATTTCACCAGCATGACAGTGCATAAGTGGCTGACTTCTGGAAATAACAGATGAATGCTATTGTCTACATGTCCTTCTTGTAGGCTTCCTAGAAGTGTACAGTTTCCCATTTCAGGAGAAGGAATTAACTTGCTCTAATTGATCAGAGAGCTGCTTTTACTTTAGACTGTTTTGGAGGCAGCACAGCTTAACTTAGTCATACATTATCTGAAATCAAAAGTGAATGGTAAAGAAGCCAAGTTTGCAGATTACAACAAATACCAATCAGCCCATGAAGCTCCAGAAAGATCTCTAAGCAGGGTATGAGGAACAAAATGCAAGTAAACCTTCAATGGCAATGCAAAGTGAAGCAAATCTAGGGAACAAACCATGATCTTAAAAATGATCCCATTATGCTATGATAATACAAAATATGAATTCAGTGTGAAAAATGAATAGGTTGTACATTGCATATTTGGGACAGAGATGGCTTGGTCACTCTGTATGATGACTTCTGGGAGAGAGACAGGAGGAGTGTGACCCTGTTGGTTCTTCCTGACCTCTCAGTGGCCTTTGGCACCATCAGCCATGGTGTCCTAGACAGGTTGGCGTGGGTTGGAGTTGGGAACACCACTTTGCAATGGTTCTGCTCCTACCTGGCTGACCAGGTCCACAAGGTAGTATTGGGGGACAGTTGCTCTGCTGCAGGGCACTTGCATCATGGAGTACCACAGGGTTCAGCCCTGTCCCTCAAGCTTTTTTACATCTATATGAAGCCTCTGTGGGAGGTCATTCAAAAGGTCTCAGCGATATGCTGATGGTACTCAGTTCTACCTCTCCCTATCCAGGTGAGACTATTGCCATCTTGAACTGGGGCCTGAGCTCGATAATTGACTGGATAAGGGTCTGAGGCTCATCCAGACAAGATGGAGTGCTACCAGTAGGGGGTCATCTGACAGGTTGGAGGGGCACTGCCCTATACTAGATGGGGTCAAACTCCTCCTAAGGGGCAGGGTCTGCAATTTAGGGGTGCTCCTGGACCTGCCTTTGTCCCTGGAATTTATTTATTTATTTAAAACATTTCTATGCCGCCCTCATCTCAACAAAGCCTCGGGGCGGCCCACAAAAATTCCAGGTGAACTTGGTGTCCAGGGGTGCTTTTCCCCAATTGCAGCAGATCTATCAACTTTGCCCCTGCCTGGACAGACAGAGCCTGAAAATAGTTATCCACACACTGGTAGTATCCAGACTAGTTTACTGCAATGAGCTCTATGTGGGGCTGCCCTTGAAGACAGTCTGGCAGTTGCAGTTGGTACAGAATCATGGCACTCAGTTAGTGGAGTCCCTAGAGCAGCTCATATAACACCTATTCTGAAAGAACTGCACAGGTTACCAACTGTGGCCCAAGCCCAATTCAAGGTGCTTGTATTAAGATATATAGTCCTAAATGGCTTAGGCCTCAGTTACCTTAAGGAGCATGAGCCATCCCTTACGGAAGTGAGAGAGATGGCTGCTAGGAAGAGGGCCTTTTCTGCTACTGCTCCCCATATCTAGAATGCTCTCCCCAAGGAGATTTGCCTGGCACCCTCTTTATACTCCTTCTGGCACCGGGTGGAAACCTACCTTTTTAAAAAACCATCTGATGCCACAAACCAATATTTGTATTTATCTGTATTTGATTGATGTTGTTTTATGGATTTTGGGAGTTGTGATGTTTTCTGTATAATTAGTTTTTATAATGAATTTTAATTTGATTGTGAGCCACCTAAAGATGTTATGGTGCAATAGGCAGCATACAAATGTTTTAAAGAAATAAATAAATATTTTCATTACATACAATGGGAGAATCCAACAGAATATGAGATTGAGCACAGAATTCCTTGAGAATCCGACATGTTTACTTCCTGTTTACCATCAGCAATCTTTATTCTTCATCGTGGCCTCTGTGCATCACACATATGGGTGCTGCGCCTGCGCAGTGCCTTTGGCCGGAAGATTACAAGCTAACGGTTTTTGGTGGGAAAGCTCTGCTCCCCCTCCCCCACAGCCTATAAAGAGCGGAGCGTCCGCCATGCTGTTCAGTCTTTGCGACCACCGTTCACTGTGTCTCGTGCTGCTTTTGTCTATCGCTCTGACCATTACTCGTATAGTTACTTCTTCTCCTCGATTATTCTCCCAGTTATTATACACCCGTTAGTTCTTCTTTCCTGTTATAGTTCTTGTTAGTTCTGTAGTTCTATCATTCTACCTTCCTCTCTATCTTCTAAAAAAAAACCCAAAAAACCAAAAATATATCCTTCCCTCTGCACTGTTTTCTTTTTTCCCTCTTCTTGCGATGGCGCAGCGAGCAGCTTTACGCAAATGCGCGGAATGCGGGTTGAAGATGTCTCCGACTGACCCGCATGACCTATGCCTCCTCTGCTTGGGGAAGGGGCATAGGACTGACAAGTGCTCTCACTGCCTGGCCTTCTCCAAGTAGGCCAGGAAGAATCAAGAGAACCGCCTCAGGAGGCTCCTGTGGGATCGGGCTCTCATGCAGTCGGATCCACTTGTTGTCGCTCCAAAGCCTGGCCTTACTACAGTGGTCCCGCCCTCACGCCCTTCGAATGAAGGCGCGTCTACCATGGGGGCTGCACCCGCTTCCCCGAAGAAGCGTGAGAAGCGTAAACATGCTGATACTGATAAATCAGCAAAGAAGGCCAGGAAGGAAAAGCCTCTGAAATCGACCCAGAAGTCAAAGGACCCGGAGCACCCATGGCATCGTGACTCGGGTTCGACGGCCCCCTCGGTACCGATGGCAGCCGCTGTACTGACTGCACCTGATCTGGTACTCCAGGTGGCTATGAGGGTCACCCCTCAAGGGTCCCCTCAACGTGTGGCTGACCTTCCTACCGAGCCGCTTCCAACTCTTCAGTGGGGGTCAGTTTCTGATGGGGAAATTCAAGACTCTTCCCGCAGGGCTAGGTCGCCCACGCCTATGCCTGTAACCACGATGGAGGCGGATGTGGAGATATCCCCGCCTAGGGTCTGCAGGAGTCACTCGAGGGAATAGCAATCCGAGGGATGGCTTTGCTCCTACTATCCATCCTGGGGCGAGCCACGCTCTACCGGGTACCATCCCACACCGAGGGATTGGTCTCCACCACCCTCCCGCGGCCGTCCACTGTCCTTGGACCCGAGGCATGCGCCCCTGATTCTTCCTGTGAAAGTAGCCGGTCCATCTCACCGATGGAGTCCTCTTCTTCGGCTCCCCCGTATTACGGTGCAGACTCCGATGACTCAGACATCGACTCAACCTCTCTCGATGTCACTGTGACCTCCCAGGGCCCTGCATCACCGGACGAGTCTCATGTCTCCTTCGCGGAGCTGATGTCCTGGCTTGTCCATTCCCTGGATATCAACGCGTCCGGGACCGTCGACAGACAAGTTTTATGACGTCGTCCGCAGGGAGCAGTCCACCTCTATCATCCTGCCCTTGATCACCACCCTACGGCAGGCAATGATGCAGTCCTGGGACTTGCCTTCTCACCCTCAGCCCACATCGCAGAGGTATGAATCCATGTACCGGTTTCGGGAGGAGGACATTCCAATCCTCCTCCGCCACCCCAAGCCGAACTCGGTCGTGGGGAGTCTTCCCAGGGTAGAGAGGCAAGAGGCCACACCGCCCCGAGGGATAAGGAGGGATGCAAGATCGTCCCTGGCCAGGAGAGTCTATGCAGCCTCAGGCCTGGGGCTGCGTATTTCGAACTATGAGGCGACGTTGGCGAGGTACCAGTACTACATAATGTAATGCTTACACAACGTCATCTCGACCCTCCCAGACCACCAGAGCGACCTGGCCAAGGTGTTAATAAAAGAGGCGATGCAGGTCGCCGTTCAGCAGTTGTCCACAGCCGGGCACCATGTGGGCACCAACTCGAGAGCCTTGGTCGGTGCTGTCTCTCTCCGCAGGCATGCGTGGCTGAGGAGTGCCAACTTCCCGGAGGAGACTAAGCGCTGAATTGAGGAAATGCCCTTTGACGGGTCCGGGCTTTTCCACTCCAGGATGGATCACAAACTCAAAAAACTCCATGAGTCCTGCATGACGACCCGACGGATGGAGCTCCAGTCTCAACCAAGGCGTAAGTGGGCATGGACCCATCCGCCCTATAGACAACCTTACCAGGCCAGGCAACAGCCCCAGCACAGACAACAGCAACAACAACACCACCGTCAACAGCCCCAACAACGCTACCAACAGGGCCGCCACCGTTATGACGGAGATAGGAGGCAGTGTTGACGGGACTGGTAAACCATTCCTCTGACCCATCCCATACCCACCCCCCTCTCATCTGGGGACCGGCTGCGAAGCCGACTCCCCATTTGTGAGTCCATCACATCTGACCGGTGGGTATTGTCCATCATACAGCACGGCTATCAGATAGAATTCGACATCGTTCCTCCATCGAGTCCGATCCGGTTTACATCATGCTCGCTGGTATTGCTCGATGAGATACAACAACTTCTTCGTAAAGGAGCGATTCGTCAAATAACTCAACATGACGGACTTCACGGATTCTGCTCCAGATATTTTACGGTCCCCAAGCGGGATGGTGGCCTACGTCCGATTTTGGACTTACGTAATCTGAATCGATTCATTGTGATGAAAAGTTTCGAATGACCACCCTCCAAAATATTTTTTCGCTGCTAAGGAAAAAGGATTGGTTCACCTCTTTGGACTTGAAGGATGCCTATTTCCATATTGCGATCCATCCCAATTATAGGCGTTTCCTTTGCTTTGCTGTTGCTTCCGATTTGTACGAATTTACGGTTCTACCCTTCGGTTTGGCCTCCGCTCCGAGAGTGTGCACTAAATGCATGGCCCCTGTCTGCGCTTTCCTACGCCTCCAGGGCATACAAGTTTATCCTTACCTTGATGACTGGCTCCTGGTCTCCAGGTCTAGGGAAGCACTCCTCACTTCCACCTGTATTACCTGTGCCTTATTGGACAATCTGGGCCTCTGCATTTATACCGAGAAATCTTCTTTTCTTCCGGTACAGAAGCTTATATTAATCGGAGCCCACTTGGATTCGATGTTGGAAAAGGCCTTCCTCCCTCAGGACAGACAACTGACTCTCGCTCGCCACATCCATCGAATGCAATGAGACGGGATGGTTCCAGCGAAGGCCATCCAGAGGCTTCTAGGTCATATGGCTTCCTCCGTTGCTGTGGTACCACACGCCAGACTTCGACTTCGTCCTTTGCAGATATTTCTCAACAAAGTGTTCCATCCACAGAGAGATTCACCAGCGAAGTTGCTCTGAGTTCCATCCTCGGTGCTCCACTCTCTACTATGGTGGTCAGTCCTGGCCAATTTGACTCTTGGGGTCCCCTTCAGGCCCCGATGCCCATCGATAACTGTCAGTACCGATGCGTCTCTTCTGGGGTGGGGAACGGTTTGCTCTGGCCTGTATACCCAGGGCATGTGGACTCATCAAGAATCCATGAATCATATCAACTTCCTGGAGCTGTTGGCGGTATTCAAAGCCCTAAGTTCTTTCGAGGATGTTCTTCAACATCGGATCGTTCAGATAATGTCGGACAACATAGCCATCATCTTTTATCTGAACAAACAAGGTGGGATGAAATCTCCGACCCTGGCCAGACTTTCTATGAAGATCTGGGACTGGTGCATTTCAAGAGACATTACACAATGGCAGTCCATCTGGCCGGTACGGACAGTGTGGAAGCGGATCTTCTCAGCAGGCGCATGTTCACCTCCCACGAATGGGAACTAGATCCTCAGACACACGACAATCTTTTTCATCGCTGGGGGTTCCCCGACGTGGACTTGTTCGCCACCCAACAGAACAAGGTGTGCGAGACTTCCTGTTCGAGAGCGGGAATTGGGTGCGAATTCCTAGGGGACGCCTTCATGATCCCATGGAACAACCTGAATTTTTACGCCTTCCCGCCGATTCCTCTTGTGATGAGAGTCATAGTGAAGATTGTATACAATCGGGCCACGGGGTACTGATTACCCCTTGGTGGCCATGCCAACCTTGGTTTGCCACACTGCTCGACATCTCTCACTGCTTCCTTCATCTTCCACTGCTTCCGTACCTCATAACCCAGCAGGACGGTGCGCTTCGCCATCCGAATATACTGTTGTTGAAACTAACAGCATGGTGAATCCGATAGTTCATTTTGCTACATCTGTACCGACAGCAACTTCCAGTGATTCGAATCCTGCCCTCGAATCTGCTGCATTCAGAACCTTCAAATCCGCTGGGGTCGGCGCTGCTTCCTCTTTCGATCCACCAGCACTGTCAGATCTGATGATTGTTCTGCCGAATCCGACAACCTTTCATCCGGACATTCAACACATCTTGGATTCTGCTCTAAAGACTTCCACACGGAAGTCTTATGCGACTAAATGGAGACGATTTTCCACCTTTGCCGAGTCTTGTTCGTTCTCTCCACTTACATCATCGATACACCAAATTCTTCATTTCTTCTTAGAACTACACCACTCTGGACTGAAACCATCTTTGATTAAAGTGTATACGGTGGCAATCCCCTATCATCGTGGCATGCTGGACGGATCATCCATCTTCTCTCAACCTACTATTAAGAGGTTTCTGAAGGGGCTTTATAATCTGAATCCATCGATCAGACCAGTAATGCCTACCTGGAGTCTCTCTGTTGTTTTGCAAGCGCTTACAAGAGCTTCTTTCGAACGGTTAGCTACAGTCGATTTACATCTTGTTTCGTGGAAGACAGCATTTCTAGTGGCGGTTACCTCGGTCTGAAGGGCCAGTGAGCTCTGCGTTCTCCGCATAGACCCACCTTACCTCAGCTTTCATAGAGAAAAGGTTGTCCTGCGGCTCAATCCATCCTTTCTCCCTAAGGTGTCCACTCCCTTTCATATGGGACAAGATATCAATTTGCCTACCTTCTTTCCGTCTCCGTCGACTCCACTAGAGAGATCATTGCACTCACTTGACGTTCGGCGCTGTTTAGCCTTCTACAGATCTAGGATGGAATCCATTCGGCACTCAAATAGACTTTTCGTTAAATATGCTACCAGAGATCAAGGCACCCCTGTCACTCCTCAGAGGCTTTCTAAGTGGATACTTCATACCATCACTTTGTCTTACCAACTGGCTAAGATTGACTTACCTACAGCTCCTCGTAGCCATTCAACTAGGGCTGTTGCTACCTCCTCTGCCTTCACATCAGGAGTACCGATTGACGATGTATGTCGGGCCGCTACTTGGGTGAACCCTTGTACTTTCGCCAAACATTATCATTTAGACGTTCGGGCTCAACAAGATTGCTCCTTCGGCAGAGCCATTCTTTCATCTGTTCTTCGTTGAGGAGCCGTTCTTTCATCTGTTCTTCGTTTTTCCGCCAAAAACCATTAGCTTGTAATCTTCCGGCCAAAGGCACTGCGCAGGCGCACCACCCGTATGTGTGCTGCACAGATGGCCACTCGAAGAACATCAGTTACAGGTAAGCAACCTGCTTTTTCTGTCCTACCACACCATCATTTACTCTGCATATCTATAGCTTTTGTCATTGCCATTAGATTATACATAGTTCATGCATTTGCTGTCCTAATCCTTTCTGGAACATCTGGTGCTGATGGAGATAGGATACTTAGCAGACAAGTCAAGATTTTTATTTGGTATGCTAGCATATATTTCTTTAGACATCTTTCATTGAATCCAGACAGGAGAGGCAATCTTAGTATATTCAATTATACTGTTTAATCTTATTTATTAGCTGTATTTATTTTGTACTTAATAAAAATAAGACATTTCTGCCAACCTTTTCCCTGAATTTCAGTGTTCCTTCAGTAGACCCTTATACTGGTATTTCCAGGAAAGATTGCTTAATTTTATTGCTAAAATGTAACAACAAATCTAAAAGATGCACTAGTAGCTAATTGACAAATGTTAAATTGTTTCTTCTTACACATGGTTTGTGCACATTCTAGCCTAAAGTAAGCATGTACTGTAAATCTCAACTTCAAACGTGATTTTTGCCTTAATAATTTGACTACAAAGGCAAAATGTTATCAAAATTTGCCATGCGTACTGAAAAGTTTTCCAGACTGCATACAATCTTAATCTGTTTTTTTAAAGTTCAGAATGGTGGTAGTTGCCTGTATGTGTAATTATACAATGAATATTTATTGGATGCAGTTAAACAAGATAAAGTGATTTACCATACACAAAAGTATCTTTCAAAAGTAGTCAAGCCATGATAAGGGCAGTTATTTTTAATGGTAGTCACTAACAGGAATAATGTGTCTATTAGAATAAGTCTTGCCTACCAGACTTAATTAGGATTTCCATGGATGTTTTTTCAGGACCAAGCATTAAGTTTAAACATAAAAACAAATTCTTATTATACATTGTTAAGAAATACCTTGATTTGTATTTTTAATAAATTTGAAAGCAGAAGATTTTATTTATGGAACATTACAAGTTATACTGCCTTGATAGCTTCAGTACAAGTGTGAAATGTGGAGTTCTAGTCTATACATTATTGAGCTGGGGCTTGTTTACTGTGATGACTCAATACTGTGAGTTTCTTCCCTCCACAATGCAGAGAATGTTTAGTGTGAACATGGTCAAACACTTGTGCAGAGTGCACAGGTCAAAAGCAGATGCTATCAAGTACTTGATAGGAAGATATCACACTCCATCACAATCACATGGAGCTATATAAGCTTGAACAAGACTAATATATCATTTTGTAAGACATGCCCTTTCTATTTTGTGTTGCTTCTACTATGTTCTTCCATATTTTCAAGAATTGCAATTAACTCTATGCAATTCTTGTAGCAACTACATTCAGGAGCACAGGTAGGGATGTCCAGGCAGACTGTACTGTAAAAATAAAGTACCCAAAAAGGGAGAGCAGGGACCCTGATGTTGAGATATAAATACTGCACGTTCCATCATAGTGGGGAAGACTGAGCTGGGTCATCCAATCAGAGCCTTCCCCACTATGACAAGCTATCCTGTATTTCTGTAAAAATTTTAGAGGTATATCCCTCTGCATTCCTCTTCTGTAACATTTAGGAAGTGTTTGTGTGGGGGACAAACTTCAGGACAGCCATCATACTGTTCAAGAAATGAACAGATTCTTGATACTCCAAAGAATTTCAAAAGTCTTTTTTTAAACTGATAAGATGCACTTTCACATGCTTGTTCTCTCTTCAACCAGACTGGAACATATTTAGTCTGAGCATGGGCCTCATTATCTGTAGAATGATTCCTGAGGACATATTTTATTTAAGGTGAAACTCAGTACCATACAGAATAGGTTTCTTAGAATTTTCTTTTTATGTTGCCCTGAAGTTTTGAAGCCATCCGGCTTTGTTGCATCAACTGCCCTATAATCTAATATTGTCTGTGTTAAATTATACTCTAAAGTAGATAAGGAAACTTCCTGAGAGAAATACGGTACTAGACTGTATTAAATCTTCTGATGGAGAAAAATTTTATATAGCTGTTGTAATTAGAATAGCATAACCATAAAAGTTCAAATGTTTTTGAATTAGTTTTGGTATGAAATGTAGTTTTAGTCTACAGAGTTTTTAGCAAGATAGATAGTTTACAGTACTGAGGCCTGGGATTGATTAATAAGAAACAAAGTGAAAAGGTAGCAATTGGCTTTAACGTTTTGTTTCAAAATGTTGGTTGCAGGCCTCAACTGTGTGTTTTCTAATCAGACTGCTTGAGCCTCACTCACTAACTGATTCATGAGGATACCAAATTATTAGCATACATTCACATAGCCTAAAATCCTATTTTTTAAAAAATACATTTATTCCAAGCTGCAGGTGGGACATATGTACAATACTCCTAAAACTGAGGGCTCCAATATAGCTAGGGTATTCCATCTTAAGTTACAGTTTGAAACTCATACAACCCAAAATTGCTAGAAAAAATTAGCATGGAATATTTTTACAACTTTCTCAAAATAGGGGCTGTGCTGAATAACCTAGACTAGTTAAGCTAAACCCATGCTAGCTGGAAGCCTGAAGTTTCATATATAATCACCAGAAAGCATTATTTTACCACCATAATCTCATAAGCATTTTTGCTTAGAAGATAACATTTTATCTGGAAGGATGAGCTAGTAATGAAATAGCAAACTAGGCCAAAGTACCTAGTGAACAAGGGGGCGTCTCTACCCTGTTATATGTACTGACAAGAGACCTCCTAAAATTGCAATGCTCCCCAGTCTTAATAAGATCAAAGCAGAGCTAGTTTACTGGATTTGGTGAGCCCTGAGATTTCAAGCATCTTTTATAAGAAATACATTAAACTCTCTGAAAGATTCAGTCATTTGTGTACCTGAAAATTGCCATTCCAGGGCCACCATATTTTTTTTAGTTTTGTAATAAAGGCTATGATTAATCTTAGAGCACCTGAGTTCAATGAGTTTTCCTGAGTTCTCCACAGTCCCATATCATAGGATTCTCGTTGCATGAACTCAAGGTGATTTCAGAAGATTGGCTGAAATAAACTTAGCCTGAATGACCCTGAACTCCTATCTTTGACTGTTTCTTTTTTGCAGCCCCAGTTCCAGATAACTTTGTCTAATAAAGAGGAAACTTGACCAAAGAAAGATTTCCCCCTTTTGTTTTCTGTTTGAATTTTACCATGACGCTAAAGATCTTTGCTCTGCCACCATATTTTAGATATAAGAAGAAAAGGGTATAATGCGTTTTCTCATGCCAAGTTTCCAGCTCCTACTGCAGTTTCTCCTCCATTTTCCCAGAAACTGAAGCACAATGGAGCCTTCTTGACAGCATCACTTGTTATCCCCTCTCTCCCTTGCCTGAAACAGCCTTGTTTAATTAACAATTAAATCACTATGAGTTCAATACTTAATAAGACTCAATTTATGGAACAGCTCTGATCTCATCTCTGTTACTTTTTCAGTACATTATGATGGCACTCTGTTAACTAAATGATCTGAAGGTACATTGTGCTGTTTTGGTTTTGGAAAACATACTAATTTCTGAGCCAGCTTTACCAAACAGAGACTACAGGTAGGATCACCTTGGCAAATACTTTCACCCTAGAACATCCCAGGTACATTCTCCCCACTTTTTGGAAGGGTTGTTTCCTGAATAAGAGAAGTAGTCCACAGATAAGTGCAGGAAAAATCAGGTCTAGATCAAGTATGGTAACAATGTACTGCCCAGGATACCTTAGTGCTATGTAGACATTACTTCTCTGTAGAATGAATGCACATATAGGAAGGAGCAGAATGGTGTCCTCATTTGTATTCAGTGTAACCTTTACACAGAACCTCCATGCAATCAGGGGCTCTGTCACTCATGGAATGTTGAACAGTGGAAGATCCATACCTTTTCATGCACTTAAATAAGCTTGGGAGTATGAGGAAGGGGCAATTTCTGACAGCGCCGAAGCATACATATCTACTCTTACAGAATGCAGGCTTCCTTCTCATTTCACATTTGAATGATCCTAGTGATAATAGCTTTGCAGGATTGCACGAAATAGAAACTATGTACAGTGGCTTTGTGTTTGACAGCTGGCACATAAAGAGTGTCCAATTGTCTGGTACTTGAGATAGTATTCCCTGTAAAAGTTGATGGATGCAGTCTGATCAGTTTTCTGTTTGCATTTGTGTGGATATTTTGCTCAGGCATGTTATTTTTTCTTTAAACTTACAAGGCAGATGTTCTAGCAATGCTTTTGAGAGTCTTTTAGCTGTTGTTAGAGCTGCACCTTCTGCAGCTGGCATCCTCCTGTCTCTTTCTTCAAGACATCAAAATTCTCTGCTTTGTCAGTAGTTTGACCCTGTTGGTGATTAAATGTAGAGATACAGCAGACTAGGTGAGATCAAATGTTGCTAGCGAGTTGAGTCACCTCCTACGGCTATATAGCAAAGCAATTTACTCAGGATGCATGCTTGATAAACCAAGTACCAAGAATGAGCAAGTAATGAATGTACAAGAGTAGTCTCCATGAGCAATCAGATTTAGACACAAGTTGACACTTAATTCTTGTGTTGAAAACAGAGTCATTGCAAAGACACAAACATCTTTTTTAAATGCACAGATTTCTGAAGGATCCATTCTGTGTCAAATACCTAGTCTGAATTCTGGTTACACTCACACACAAAAGCACACACACACAATTTACTATCAGTAAATAGGTTTTCTAAAACTTTCAACAATAAGTTTAATTTCTTTTTCAGCTTGGCATACAAATGTATACTTTTTTGGGTCATCAAATTCCAACAGACTTTTTCAATAGCATTTATGTTAATGTGAAACTTTTTTCAGTTTGCATTGTGAGGAGAATATTAATGCTTAATACTGCATTTACCTGGCTAATCTACATACATTTGTGTTGTACTGTAAATCACACTAAACCCTACAGGGGAAAGGCTCAGCTCTGCTAACAACTAATAGGCTATCTTTTCTTTTGACTCCCACAAATTGAGAAATATTGCCTGTGGCAAACATAATGGGAAACTGCATTTTTAATGCTGCCACACAGACTTATTTCTTTACAAAGGAGGTAGCAGATGGCTGTTTTTAAAAATGAAACTTCCCAAATCTCTGGGGCTGATACAGGGTATTGGAAATTTGGTGCTTCTGGCTATCAGAATTAAGATTTGAGTGTTATATAAGGTTATGTGGTTCTTGGATTTGACTAATGAAAATAGTATTGTGCTTGAAATGGCTGAAGGCAAATCAATGCTATAAAGACTTTTTCACACACCCCAAAGAGCTTGTTCTTATAACTTAGGGAGAAAGACTGCCTAAACCTCAATTACAGATTGCCTTACTTATTATGGGGATAGTTCAGCTCACTTCATGTCTTTTGTGCTTTAACATTGCTGATCTTGCACACTGGGATTGCTTGACTGGCTTTTGTGACTTCTTGAGCACTATTCCAGGTTTGTAGACAACTAAATTTTTTGGAATGACAAGAGAAAAAAACACTTTATGGTTCAAATTTTCCACTCCCAGCAAGGAATGACATTCTGATGGAGCTAATATTTGTGCTTGGTTATTTTAAGATGGAGCAGGTGCTTCTAGGTCAGAACAACTATTCAGCACATTAGGGTTTACATCTGGCCTTATGACTGTGCCGAAAACAGCGAGAGGGAATCCTAAGATGAACACTGCCATGACACAAATGGTTTGCAGAAACAAAGAAAAGATGAAAACAAAAGCTGCATTCATATGCAGTAATGATAGTAAATGTAATCAGAACAAATTAGTTTTTCTCCACCTGTGCTTCGCAGAGAGTAAATTGTGATTATTTCACTTCAGAAAGCTTTCTGAGTGGACTAACAATAGCACCTGGATATATAGTAGGGTATTACTTACAGTATCTTTTTAGCAAATTAAATCTTTGGAATGAGTAAACCTTAATGTAATGGGAGATAAACTATGTGTTTTAAGAACAAATACCCATGCTGATTATCTTCTAAGCAAATGAAAGATGAATGGTTATGAGATAAAAAACATAGGTCAGGCCAGCTCCTAAATAAATACGGCTTGCTTGTCCTTTGTCAGAGAAGCTTGAATATTAACTGTATATATTAGCAGCCTCGATTATCTGTATGTAAAACCGGGGAGACCATTTTAGAAGTAAGACAAAGAAGCCTGTGAAATATCCTGGGTTTATTAAAATTGAGAAGATATTATTGAGAATTGCCTCAAAATATAATTTGCAAGTGCATAATGTATTGGCAAGACAGCAGTATCACCATAGGTTAAATACTTTTCAATATTAAGTTCCTATATTGTTAGAATCGATTGAGTGTTGTAGTTGAAGTAAAATTTGGTGGTAACCTATAGATGTGCTTTCATTAGGAGGAAGACGCTAGCCTGCCACTGTTTCTCAATCTTATTTAAGCCACTGCGTTTGGTTTTAGGATCCTCTAGGCTGCAAGTGGATGGACATGAAATAAAAATATTGAGAGGGAGATGAACTAGAGGGAGGAAAGAGATTTTCTATCCATCCTTAGATCTCTGCATTCGGTTTCTCCATCATAAATACTGTTGCAAATTTGTTGGTATTTATTTATGTTCTTGTGGCCCACCACACCTTTCTTTGTTGAAAACCTACAAGGATAGGGTACAATGTGAACCAAAGGAAATCACACATATATTTCATTCTGGAATTTTTACACTTTAAAAATTTTGAGAATTTGTGTAAAAATCTCTTTCATCATGAATGACTGGAAGAAACCAGATTTGGTTGGAATAGTTTTATTTGTAATTTCCTAAATGGCAGGTTAAAAAATTCCAATTTTTGTACAAATGTTAGGTAAGCAGTTAGTTTGCATGGGTGTTCCTTTCTATCAGTCAAAATAAAGTTTCAGTACAGGCATTCCCCAGGTTATAACAAACAACCATAATTACAAATGAATTGCCATAAAGTCTATTCATTTAAAAATCCAAGTTAAAGACAAATGGTTCGTAGTAATGAGCATGGGAACTTTTGGAGTTTGCAGTCTACTGCAGAAAATTATCATGAGGGAGCGAGGGAGCAAAAGAGGAAAGGAGGCCTTCCTCTTACTCAATCCATCCAGAAAGGGAAATCTCAACAGCATTTCCTTGGTGCAAAGGAGGACACTGGTGAGTGAAAGGGAGGGCAGGGAATAGTAACATAAGAATGTAAGAAATGAAGAGGACCCCTGCTGGATTAGACCAAGATCTGAGAGAGGGAGGGAGAAGCAATTCAGTACACATCTGGTCAACAGTGTTAAAAATTAAGGTGTGGAGGGGAACTAGAGGTACTTGTGAGTCTTCCATTTTCATGGGGATCCTGTGCCCCTAATCCACACAAATGTGGAGGTACGACTGTGTATGGAAATGTTAAGTGTTTTATATGCATGGAAAGTAAAGTATACCTATGGTAGTGGACAGTATACAAAAGTTTTAAATAAATAAATATCTGTGTGGTATGGCAAACATTTGGCTTACTCATGCGAAATACAGCCTGTACATACGTGATCTTACTTACATATGCATTGAAGTTAAAGATGTTATAAGGAACAGAACTCGTTCGTAAGCCAGGGATTGCCTGTAATTTCTAGGTTAAAGTTATCCATGGTATAAGCTAACATTTTCTGATCATGTCATGAGTTGTACCATGAATTCACTAACCAAAACAACTCACAGAAGAAATTAGTGTTGGTTCAGATGATGAACTCTTACTAACATTGACAACATTTTCGTTGTCAAACTGTGTAATATGGCTTGATGATGTATAATATTTATGGTTTATATGTCGCATTTGAGCTTGTTTTGAAATGAGAATGGGTGCATGTGGTATTTTTGTTATTTGGAAACACCAAGATTGCAAGATTGTATTTATTCATGGTAACATATGTTGTAGCTATAAATGTAGATCAGTACAGCTTCCTTATCTTTCAGCACCATGTAGATCAATGCAAACCTGTTTCCATAAGTATAGTTTAGGCATGAAAGTTTAAAACAGCTTCCTGATATGCAAAAGTTAAAGTACCCCATAATCATTAATCAAGCAGCAGTCTATGTATTTGTTGGCTTTTGTTGTGGTTAAACTGGCTGTAATCAGAAAGACAGCCAATGGAAAAGATGGCCATTCTATTGCGGGGGGGGGGGGGGGACTTGGCAGTATATAGAGCAGCAAACCACATGCTGTCTTCATTGTGCAAAACCAAAGAAAGGCTTTCAAAGTATGAATGTAAAACCTGACATCCTGCCTTTGAATATGCTATACACTCCTTTCTGTGTAATTTGTAAAATCAATTAAAAGACTGGATGGAACAGGAAGTAATCAAATGCACATTTTTACTTAGCCTAACAAGGGAAGCAATTTATTTGTATAGCTGTGGCAGTGTTGTTAGGTAAGGAATACAATATTCCTGTTTTGTTAAGAAGCCTGTTGCCTCTTGTGTAAAATTTGTATATTCATCAGGGCCACAGGAAGGACCAAGTTTCTTGGATGTGTGCAATATTCTGTTCTGTAACATAGCAGCTACTGCAAATATCAGTAGAGAATCCGCCCCCCCCCTTTCCAGCTTTGATTTACTGAGAGCCCACAGCCAAGCCAGCTGTTAGCACTTCTTAACTTTTGTCAGTGTGTATGAGCCAAAGCAGGGAGGCATCAGTGCTGTACAGTTTTGTGCCTGATACAAAGAGGCAGACACTTTTAACACGTGCTGAATTACTCTGCTTGAAATCCCCAACCCTTTTCTAGATTTCCTGCACTCTGTCCTTAAGTTTGTCAATCATTTTCGGTAAATGGATACAATGAATTCGGCTTTGGATACAATGAATCAATGTGTGAATGACTTGGCTCATTATTCTTTGATAGTCTATATCTTTATCGTATCAATAATGCAGGCACAATAAGCTCATGCTTATATGTAATCAGTGACATGAAGATGCTGCAATGAATAGAAGAACAGTGTAGTCAATAAAATACAACAAACTGTGCATGCATACACATCCAAGGGCATAATACACCTTCTAAACAAAATCATCAAAGATATAGAGGAACATGGAATAAGATATAATTACTTCTTTTATAAACTGGCATTCATTTTTGAAGCAAGGTTTTCCCTAATTGCCTGCAATTCCACCTACTTTAAAGCTTAATGCTATGGGTTATTGGCTGGTTGTATACACAACTACTAATCTTCTTTTGTAATTAAGCTCCATTTTAACTCTATCACAAAAATGACTGCTTAGTGCTTCTTATCAAGGCCATGTATGATTGGTATCTTTTGGCCTATGTCTTGAAGGTACTGAATATTCAAACTTTTCTGAAAGCCTTTCTACATCAGACTTTTAACCTACTACTTTACTAAGGCTCCTGCTTCCAGATTCTTTGCAGGATTAAGATAGGTTCCTTTATTCATTTTTGCCTGGGGTTTTCTTTCTCTACCTTTCTGTATGTTCCATTACACAACCACTAGATAGCACTGTACTATAGCAAAATTGGTCAGATACACAAGAGCTTCCATGCCACCATTCTGATATATGCAGGAAACTTGCCTACTTAGGAAAAAATGCTGTAATGGTTTCAAAGCAATGGAGAGGTCTTGGAGGGTAACAATGTTATGTAAAGCACTGAAAACAGCCATAAGTGAAGAATTGCAAGCACACAATACATACTTGTGTAGGAAGAGTCCAAGCCAATTAGCAAATCCAGACCAGTTGGGTTCTTCATTGTACCTGCTACCACTGTCTTTTGCTCACCTAAGCATTTCCCCTTACTTTTACTGCTTTTTTGCAACATTATAACATCCACAGCAGCAATTACTATGCAGTTTCATTAGTAAGATATGCCTCCAATTTTGTTCTCCCAAACTTTTGATCTATAGAAAGACCGACATCTGAACATTCCACAAAGCATCATTCTATTTCCCTATGATGCTTACTAGGACACAGCATGCAGTGATATACCTATAATGCTTGGCAATTTGTGATATCTGAAAATAGATTCAACAATTAAACGGGTTGAGAAAGGCTGCACTAATTAATTTTAGCAACTGAAAGAACTGTGCATGATACACTGACAACCACTTACCCGATTCAACAGAGTTCAGCATTCTTTCATTAAGATTCTTGGGATTCTTCACTGTCACTACTGATTAGTTCCATTTCACACAGAGACATACATGTTTTTCAATTACATATATGTATTCTTTCACATACTTGTTAGAGATAATCACTGAAAAGGACTAATTACAACTTTGAAGCTGCCAAGCTAGTCATTTGATTACTAATGAATGTAGGAAATGGAAAATTGTTTACACAAAATAAAGCACTGGAAAATGTTCCTCCTCACATAATTTCTCCCTGAAAATTTGCTTTGAAGGTTTGGTAAACCTTTTGAATGATAGGAATGGGGCACAAGAATTCTACTGTATTGCAGTTCCATCAGTAAACAGAAGGAGCTATTCCAATCCAACACCATTCTCAGTACTTACGGAAAAAATATCTGTTTCTAACGGAAAGATATGTACAATGGGAGGAAATTAAGGTATTGGACAAGCTGGAGCAGCAATGGAAACACTTCATGAAAATTATTACATGATCGCTTTTGAATAGTTGTCAAAAGAACATGTTAGCACGTGGAAGTGATACAGTTTCTTATACATTTTTTAGTACAGTGGTTCCCAACCTTTTATTTCCCTGCACCATTAGAAAATGATTTATTTATGTTCACACTTCCTACAAAATTAATATACTATTTGAAGTTGAAGAAGACAGATTTCTAATTTTTGAACCACATATTGAACCATGTACAGTACTGTGGGAGTACAAGTTGAACTCCTGCTTCTCATTCACTATTTTGTCAAAACATGCAATTTTATTGCTGATTGCGATCCACAAGTCTGCCTGTGGATTCAGGTGATTCCTAGATTTTTGTTGACAAAAGAGAACTCAATCCAAATGCAAACAATATAATAATAAATAATTTTATTATTGGGATATTTTTTGGCAAAAATTATTATTCCACCAATTTTCACAAATTCTGATGAGGCATTCCTCTTTGTTGCATCCCCTGAAATGCCATCTTGCATCCCTTGGGTTGATGAGAACCTCTGACTTAGTATATGAAAGGTGACTATGTGAATTGAACCTTTGGCTTCTACTTTTATTTCTATTCTTAGAACTGATTTCAAGCATTCACATGCCCTCCCCCCACCAAAAGTACTGCACTTGCTGGACTCTTCCCCTCAAAATGTAGCTTTGTTGGATGTTTGCCTATTTCAAAATCCTTCTGCTCATGCATAGCCCAAGAGAATGTTAGCCTAGCACCTTTGTGCTAGCTTTCCAGGTTCAGGGATTTTACAGCTAGGAAAAAGTATTCAACATTACAGACACTTTATGTACAATCTGAGGTGTAACAGGTTTTTGTATTCTTTTCAAAATATTTGAACTCTAAGGAACTGCACAATGTGATTACTCATGGATGCTATCCCAGACTAAGTATGGGCTATGTCTGGTTAATTTAAAAGCATGCTTCACCAACCTGTTCCATCACCATAAATATAGTCTTGGTGCCAAACCAGACAGCATGTTTAATGCATCTGGTGGTGGTGGTGTTAAATAGCAACCAGGGATTGGGATTGGGATTAGAGCAACGCCTCGCAGATTAAGATTTCTAAGAATGCTGTTCTCTGATGTCATAGTCTTGATGAAGATCACTTACACTCTAATCTGCCCCCAACCCCAGCAGGGAAGCTTCCATTGGATCTTCCACTGTTCTTGAGGGCACTGGTTTGCCAGTAGAATCTAAAAGGATCAGCTAAAAAAATCAGACGTGTTAAATGTATACACAGATATAAAGTACCATCACATTTATCTCTTATAATTTCATTACAATTTCTGATTTACAAGGTTTGATAGATCATAGATGGAAAACAGAGTGGCCTGGGTACTTGAGAATTTCAGTCACATAGACATTTTCATGGTTGCAGATTTAAATTTTAGTGGAAGAGACTGCTGCTTGTGTGTGTCCATTACCATGAGGAAATACCCTTTTTCTTAATATGAGTCGTTTGTGATGTGAAATAGCTGGCTGCATGCAGCAACCATGGGATTTCAAGTGTGCTGTACTGGACAGTTTCATACTATAACATGGTTCCTGAAACAAGACCAGAGCTCTGCTCTATTCTGAGGGTTGGTATCTATTTGTGATAGAATTGACTCTGTTTTTAATTAGTTGAATTAAAAGATGGTATTTTGTGGGTCAGTTCTGCAGCCTCTCTCTCTTACCGTATTGTAATACCCCCTTTTGCTTACTTTGGAAGAAGAGTTGGGTGGTTGAAAGTTTGCTTGCTGTTCAGTATGTACCTGATCTTTCTTCTTTCCTGTAAGTGTTGTAGATGTGTTATCTTGGAAAAAGAAGAATTAGAACATTATATCTTTTGGACAAAGACTAACTTTGTTTTTCCTTCCCCTATTTCTCATCAACAGCATCTGCAATCCCTGATAATGGGAGACGGTCCTGTCTAAAGCTGAAAGTCTTTGTACGACCAGCAAGTAAGTTCTTTAGATCTGCTTTAGAGGGTGACTTTATAGTGCATGCTTCATTTGGTCTGGTAAAACAGCAGTAAAAATCAATTTTTACTCTTAAATCCTGTGTGGTATGTGTTCTATAAAGCGGCATTTTTTTGTTGTTTTCATCATATCTTTTTATCATTTTCACAAAGCTTTTTTTATTTGTTTTAAATACACAGCAGTTGCTAACTTGTTGTTTCTTAGTGTTGTACCAAAAGACAATTATTGTGGCATTTGGAAATGTGCCACAGCTAAGATATAAATACATACATATATTAGAAATAGAAATCAGATAGAACAACAACAAAAATGGAAATGGGGAATTTAAGGGTGTCTCACTAACATATTTGGCTGTTATCTCTATTTTTGTTATAGACAACTGTATGAAAACTATAGGTGTTCATGATCGTGTTTTCGATGTTAACGACAAAGTAGAAAATTCATTAGAACCAGCAGGTTAGTATGCTTAGAGAATCTCTTTTAACAAATGCCTCTGTCCCTCTGGTGCTTTTGCTTCTCCTTCCCTCTTTCTCTCTGCATGGTTTGCATGGTAAAAGGACTCTGCTTTTACTCATTCCTCGCAGTGCTAATATTGCTTATGGTATATCTCATTTGCTAGTGCTAGTATTCTCTTGTGATGAACAGGAGGTAAAGTATGCTTTTTCCATGACAACTTATTTACTCAAACATGGCATCCCAGATTTTAAAATTTAGTAGTTATTCCGTCCCCATTCCCACCCCATTTTTATAGTAAGTTGCCGCACCACAGTATCCATTCAGAGGTGAAAGCTTAAAAAAGAAAATGTGTCTGTGCATAAATACTTTAAATATTGTTTATTTGCATGTTTACTATGAACACCCAAAAGCATTTAAACAAGTGGTTGTCCTCTCTGTAATAAACAGCTGATGGCACAATAGTTGGGCTTACAAAACATGGCAACCTACACTCAAGGCTGAATATGGGTTGAGTGTGCATTGTAGAACCATGGGTTGTTGTTGAACTGTGAGTCATTCTGTTGTGTTAACCCAGTCTTGCTAATAAATCATAGTTGTTAACCATGAACAACCCACAAACAGAACCCATTGTTTGTTGTTGGGGAATAAACAGTGGACTGGAGTGTTGTGTTCACTAAAATAAATCACAAGCAAAATTTATCCAGTAAGTTTGTGTGAGTAAAATAAAAACATTGCAGGCTTTAAACTCAGAACAGCTTACTTCTTATCAGCTATTACCTGTCCTTCTGTACTTTAAAACTAATAACACATGTGAAAGAGCTGCCTATAGTATTCATGCAGATCCTTGTAAATACCTAAGCAAATATGTCTTTGTTCAGCCTGATCTTTTGGGAAATAAGTAAATATACTTTAAAAAGCTATCTGGATTTCAGATGCTTATATAAATATGAATACACAAATTTGATAGCTTTGCTCTACAAATTTAGGGTGCAATTCCACAAGTTTAACACTTCTAAATATCTCTGATTTCAGTGGGATTGAACAGATACCAAAGCAACCCACACTGAAACCCATTGGAATTTAACTGTCCATAGTTTTAGCTGTTTTGTACTCATTGATATATGTATGTCTATAGATGTTGAATGTGTTCATGGATTCAGGTTTACTGGTAAACATGTTTATAAATTATTACTTGCAGTACATTTATTTTTGCAAGCCAAACTTTCCTTTAAGGTTATTTCAAAGAATATTTCTTACTGGTTTGAACCAGATGATATTACCAGTTCCGTTTTTATACTGAAAATACTAAGGGAATTTTAAATGCTAAACTGTCTGCACAATATATATAGACATTGTTTCTATTTAAGCAGCTTTCAGCACTGTTCAGCAAATACAGAATCTTAAGGGGAACATATTTGGGTATTTGTATTCAAGCTAGAAGGAAAATATTTTTGCTACACTTGAGTATAGTCTTGCCCTGTTTGTTTCACCCCCACCCCACCCCAGTGATGGAACAGTTGAGGCTGTTTTTGCTGCTGTGTATCAAAGAAGTAAAAAAACAGCCTCAACTGTTCCTCCATTGGGGGGGGGGAGGAGTCAGACATGACTGGACTTTAACGTCATACGGAAACCTTTACCTTTATCAAAGAGGTGTGATCCTATCCTGTGGAATTGGGAAGGTTTCTTCCTTCCTACATTAGAGGATGGGTGAAGAGCCAGCTGTTAATACTGGCCATTCATTCGGAAGGCCTATTGTCCTTAATTCAGGTTAAGAGATAAGAACCATGCCAGTTCATGATGCATTCTTTCCTGCTAGCTATTTCTTCTTATGTAGGAATATCCTGCTGCATTCTTCCTGTTGGCTTTAACTACAATTAATGCTAACCAAGATTCTCACTTAATCATGACTTGCTAAGTAGTTTATCCATTATTAAAGCTGATCCCAAACCTTAGTTAAGGAAGGATAGGATTTTTTCATATGAAGAAAGGAAGTTAGGCAACGTACATTGGCAGTGCCCCTGCTTCCATGCAGTTATCAGTACAAACAACTCGATTGTGACACCTAGTAATAGATTACAAGCATTATAACAGCACATATCAGACAGTACAGTCTGATATAACAATCAGTACATATCAGAACTGAACAGAATTCAGAAGGACACATTTATTCAGAAACCTGCACCCTAATTCAGGTGGTTTTTAATTACAGACCATTTTCCAAGACAGAAATAGATATAACTTTGTATTGGTAGCAAATAAATGACAAATCTAAACATTCTTCTGAAAACCACAAAGACCCATTTTCTTTTCCCTTCCCTTACCGTTTCCCCTTTTCTTTTCTTCTCTTCTATTCTCCCTTCACTTCCCCCTTTCCCCTTTTCCTCCCTTGGCATATTTCATACACATGGTCACATATCTAAATTATACTCATACTTAAGAAACTTTTTCTGATGTTTAACCCAAATTTCAATGCCATTTCTTTCAAGTGTTCTCCTCAAAGGATATATATATTGGGGAAACAGCCAATGACTTTCTTGTTTAATGATTTTGTTACTAGTTTTCTATTTTGTCCTTGTAACAATTATTTGAGGAAAGTTAGGTTAAAAAAATCAGTGATCAGCCCAAAGTCACTTAGTGAGTCCCCATCCATTCTAACCCAGGAGTGGACAACATGCAAGAATTTCACAACTGTTTACAGTATAGATGACCCGACATGTTTTATGAGAATTGCTGAATTGGAATGCATACTAAGCCTGCTTGGATCTGGACTTAGTCATGCCTGAGGGAGAACCATTGAATTTGGTGGATCTTATTATACTGAATAAACCAAGCCAATTCATCTTAAAGCAAATAACAGACAGACCGACACTCTAGCTATAGAGATATAGAACTGCAAATCCTACTGTTTTCAGTTGCCCAGAGAGTTCTCAGATTGTGAAAATCCTAAATAGCTTAGGATATGTTTCAGAGATAATGATGAAGAAGAACAAAACTAAGTTTCTGAGTTACTATAGTATAATGTCAAAACACAAATGTAAAACAGCTTTTAGCCATAGAGACTGAGAAATTATGGGAATTATAATCCAAAATATCTGGAAGGTACCTGCTAGGGCAAGTCTGATCTAAAATGTTAGTGGAGATCCCCAAGGTTTTTAAGGAGTGCTAGGAATCCCCAACTGTTCCTCCATTTTGCAATTTACTGTTAGTAGATTGCACCTCCAGAATGGCAAAACTGGAGGGAAAATCCAATGGGAAGAGAGCAAGGTTTGTGGCTTAAAAGAACCAGTCTGCTTCCCTGAACTGAGGCTTCCTCAACCTTTTAAGTGTCCCCCTGCTGATTGTGTGTGTGGGAAGTCTTTCCCCATGACCCCAAGTGCCGCTGTGGCACTTTAGGGTGCCTGAGGAAGGTGGTGGTCTGGTAGACCCTTGCCTAGAACAGCAAGCCTTTCTGCCATTCTTGCCAAGGGACTCTGTATTTTATGGTGTTTTGTTTTGTTTTTGGTGGATGTTGTTTGTCTTGTTTTATTATACTTGACCATGGCTTCTTTTTTTGTCTGGGCTCAAAGAACAAAATAAAGCACAGTGGGTTTATTAAACACTACTACAGATGATGGCTGGTTGGGGTGGCTTCTAAACCACTCTGCTGGAAGAATGCTGGGTTCAGAGAACGTACTAAACCACAATAGTTTATAAATCAACATGACTTAATGTGTTCTGTGAACCCAAAGAGTCTGCACAAGTACAACTAGGCCAAATGCTACACTATGCCATCAATGCAATAATAGTGTTAAAATTTACAGTCAGAGCCTAATTACATGTAATTGATACATACTTGCACCATAATGCATTCCTATTTAGGATTTAGTCATAATAAAAGCTTGTTACATGTTAATTATTCTATTAATAATGAATACTTTCTATTGATGTTACTGGCAGCTGTAGGCAGGATCCAAAGAAATACTTTCAATCTGTGTAGAAACTTGGACATATCCAACTGGGGTATTTCTTGCATTGCCCCTCAAACAGTAACTTCTATAGTATCTCACACAGTGCTTCTGAAATCTCCAGGTGTAAAAGTGGTTAGTTGAATTCTCTGGAGAGTGGGGTGCATGCGACTGTAATGTTGTGAAATCAAATGAATTTTGAAGAATCAGTGTTGTACTACAAGTTCCTGTTTTGATTTCTGACAACAAAAATCAGAGAGGCAGTATGCTGTAGTGGTTAGCAGCATGGGACTGGGACTCAAGCAATCTGGGTTCTAATCCCTGCTTGGCCATGGAGCCAACTGGGTGACTTGGGGCCACTCACATTCTCTTAGCCCAACCTACCTCACAGGGTTGTTGTTGTGGGGATAAGATTGAGAGGAGAATTTTGTAAGATGCCTTGAGTTTCTTGAAAAGAGGAATAAAAACAAACAAAGAGATTATACTCCCCTTATACAAATCTTTGATGTGACCACACTTAGAATACCCTGTACAGGTGTGGTCGCTGCACAGGAAACGGCAATTGTTGGGGGGAAATGCAGAGAAGGGTAACTAAAATAATCAAGAGGTTGGAACAAGTCCTGTATGAGGAACGACTAGATAGAATTATTTAGTTTAGAAAAAAGAGAAGTAAGTAGAGACACGATAGAGATTATTAATGCATGCTTTGGAGAAAGTGGACAGGGAGACTCCCCCTGTCCCTTATAGTACACAAACCCATGAAGCTGTTTGGAGGGAGATTCAAGACAGATAGAAGGAAGTACTTCTTCAAACAGCAAATAGTTTCCATAGTGAAACTGTGGAATTTTCAGCCACAGGAAGCAGTGATGGTTACCAATTTGGATGGCTTTAAAAGGGGTTTGGACAAATTCATGGAAGAGGAGGAGGCTATCAGAGACTGTTAGCCTTGCTGACAATGTGCTGCTTCCATTACCAGAGGCAGTATTCCTGAATATACCAGTTGCTGGAAGGCTTGGGCAGGCATAACTCCTGTATCCAACCTGCTTGAGGGATCCTCTGGACAGGTTTTCCACCATATAAACAATTCTAAACTTGATGAGCTAGTCTGATCCCGCATGGCGTTTCTTGTGCTCTAAGATAATTTATAAAGACATTGTACTGGTTTGAATGTAATGGGAAAACAGAGTTTTCTGTGTGAATCTTGGACATGCAAGAGAACAGAACACTTCTGCTATTCAGTAAACCTCGATTGCCCAGTTTTGTATGTAAGAGTGAACTGCAATGGGTTTAAAACCAAAAATGAGAACTTTAGATCCCTTCCTCATGGTAATCCAAGGAAGGTGAGCAGAAGTGCAGAGCCCAAGGATTGTATAGATTCATGCATGCCACAGTGAAGTATGGTTTCTCATTTTGTTCAGACCAACTGTATGTCTCCTGTCTAATTTTTGAGTTATGAGAGCACTTAGGAGAGTAAGTTCATAATCCCATTCATTTCCCCTATTTCTAAAATGCCCAATAGATAAAATATTTCACAACAATGGCAACTAAAATATATAAGTAATTGCCATTCAAACATTTAAAACAATTTAAATCAACTATAAAATTGTTAGAATACCAGAACATAACAAAGCAATGTTAAAAACCTCATATGCCATCAATAAGAGTAGGGGAACATCTTCACCCAGCATTAAAAAAATGTTGGTACCAGGCAGAGCTCAGTGGACTCAGCATTTGTACAGTCTTCCTTGGAGGAGCATCTCGGATGATAAGTATTGTGTATGGGTATCCTCATGTCATATGTCAGATATTTTGCCACATACATCATTATAAGTCAAAACCAGATCATTGGATTAGGTTCAGAAACATCAGGCACTGAGGCAAGTGGGCCAGAATATGTTCATCCTGGTTCCTACTAGTATTCTAGCAACTTCATTTGCACTATTTGCAGGTTCTGAACTTTCTTCAAAGGCAGCCCCACATTGAGCACTTTGCAATGATCTAACTTGGAGGTTACTACTGAAGCCAGACTATTCCTTTTCAGATGGGGTGGGCCATAGGCTGAAGCCAATGGATGGCAGTCTGTGACACTGAGGCCCGCTGAACCTCAACTGACAAGGCCACAAACATTCTCCCTCAGAGGGATTGCTATCCATACAAAATAGGTTCATCTCCAGCCAGCCACCAACAGCATTGCAGTGTTGTCTAGGTTGAGCTTCAGTTTACTAGCACTCATCCGGTTCAGTGTTCTAGCCAGGCGCATGCACAACCTCATCATCTTATAATTAAAGAGAGAAATAAAGCTACGTATCATCAGCATACTGATGAAAACATACTGCAAAGCTCCTAATAATCCTGCCCAGTGGTTTCATGCGGATGAAGTACCACAAGGGTCAAAACCATCCCCTGCATAAGCCAATAGTAGAGAATCCACAAGCTAGCACCATTGCCCAGGTACCATGTTCTGGAGTCAACTATCCAAATAGCAGCAACACCATGATAGCAGTGCCTCCCACTCCCAATTCATGCAATTGTCCCAGAAGGATACTGTGTCAGTAGCATCAAAAGCCACAGAGAGATCAAGGAGGATCAACAAGTCTTTCCTGACATGTAATCTTTTACATGTCAAAATCATGTATGAATTCCAACAGAATTTAATCTAGATAACTGATTTCATCCAAAATCTTGCTCAGGAAAGAAACAGTTACCTGAATACATGGAGAATTTCTTCTCTGCTCACCATCCTGGCCCAGTCAGTTTTTCCTTCCCTGCCAGCTTTTACAAGTCAAGAGATACAAGGATTCAGTACAGAAGTGGTTGCTTGAACCCATCTAAGCAGTCAGCATCCTCAAACTGTACCAACTGAAATTCATCCAAGAAAACTGGACAAGACTATATTCTGGATGCCTCACCTAATTCATATGATATAACACCAGAATCTAAATACCAGCAGATGCCAGACATTTTATGTTGAAAGTGTCTTGGGATCATATCACACTGGGCCTCTAATGATTCCATACAGGGCCTGTAATACAGCTCCAAACAGTTCCCCAGGGCAGTATATAATAAGCCCTAAAAAGCTCCTCTGGGCAACGTATAGAAAATTCAACACAGGTATAGAGATGTTGTTTCTTTGCCCCAGAATGTACTCAAGTTTATGGGAGCATACATATTAAATTACATCCATTAGAAGTTCTTCATGTAGATTCAAGTTGTCTATTTTGTTTTATCGCTCTCAGCTTCAGGGAATACCAGGGAACTGTAAGAGCACAATTGTGGAGAGGGCACCCAGGAGCAGTTGTGTTAACTGCTTGGGTCATATCTGCATCCTTCTGATTGACCAAAGTTTCAACAAGAAACCGTATCATCTGAACATCCTCCCTCCCCACAGCTATCTGGAAGCCATCTAGGTGTGTCATAATAGGTCTTCCATGCTTGCAGAGAAGAAAAGCTGCTATAAGTCTAACTTCAACAGAAGGCAGTGTGACATTAGAAATGATTTGATGTCCCTCACCTTCAGATCATGACTTCCATGGCTTGCTGAAAATACAAGTCTAGAGTCTGCCCTGCTTCAAATGTTGGCCAATGTTGGGAGAAGCATCTAAATTATTATGGAACCCCAAACAAGACACCTTTGGCATATATGTTGATTTTCCCCAAAACCAACTGTCTGTGGGGAATGACTCTCAACAGCACACATAAGACTAACTCTTTCAGCTCAGGTAAAGACACTTTTGAGTGGATTGTACTATGCATAATCTGTTCTACTGTACAACAGAAGTTGCAGACACCCCAGACTAGTGCTCAGATGGAGAGGGAGCATTGAGAAAGAAAGACAGAAATCCTACAGTCCACAGCAACCCCCCTTCCCAACCTTCAAGACTATCCTGATCCTGAACCAAAGGCATTGGTGGGTACAACTTCGAGAGACTAATTTCACCCTTCTCATGAATTCATTACTGCCAGATTGGCTGCCTCATCCACTATTAAATCATGAATGTGTGATACCCTTTTTGAACTGATTTGTCATGTAAAAGCAGCACAAAGAGACCCAAGGGCAGGCTAATAGGGCAACCACCAAACATGAGAGCCTGAACATGATGCAGCTGTTAACTACTAACAGCAGTTGACTGTTCCTCTTACCTGGCTAGCCCTTCTCCTAGTGCTGTATCGTTCTCTACCTATAACTATACTAACTGAGGTCTTAAGTCCCCCACTTGACCCATGTCTTCTCTCCCAAGCACATGATGAGATCGTACAGGATAAACCACCGCAGACACATTCTTCTCCACAGATACCACAAGAGCAGACAATAGCACTTCCATTCCTCTCAAAGAGACTCCCCACCGCTAGGTTAACCCTTCTGTGCTGCCCCTTAGGTGGTGGGCCTGCTGATGCAAAATCTTGACAAGCGGCAGCAAGTCTCCTAGAGAAAGTGCTGAATCAGGGGCCTGATCCTGTGAAGAGAATATATTTTCTTGCTACAGAAGCCCTTCTTGAGGATCCACCTGTGACAGACAGACAGCAGGATGGTAAAACTCTCAGTCACAGGCTACCTGGGCAGATGGTCTCTTCTTTGCAGGTATTACTACTGTCATTCCCCAAAATAAATCCACATGCTTTCACAAGGGGCTTCTTCCATGAGACATTTGACTTGCCACATTTTTGTGGGGTTTTTGAATCTCTTTATATATGCTGTGTCCTTTTAGCTGTTGTCAGTGTTGCATTTTATTGCATTTTTATCATGTTTTAATAGTTTTAAAAGAAAACGTGTGGGGTATAAATGTTTATAATGTGTGAGTAAAATGTTGCAGAAAAACTATGAAACTTTATTGGCCACAATGAAGAAATTGAAATTGTGAATTATTTCGTATACCTTGTCTTAGTCATCAGTTCAAAGAGAGACTGCAGCCAAAAAAATTGAAGAAGACCAAGACTTAAAAGGGCAGCAGTGAAGAAACTGTAAAATACCATCAAATGTAAGGATGTTTCACTGGAAACCAAGGTCAAGTTCATTAACACCATTGTATTTCCGATCACCATGTATGAATGTGAAAACTGGACAGTGAAGAATGCTGACAGGAAGAAAATTGATGCATTCAAACCATGGTACTGGAGGAGAACTTTGCAAATACCCTAGAATGATAGAAAGATGAACGAGTGGATCCTAGATCAAATCAATCCAGAACATTCCTTGAAAGCAAAAATTTCAAAACTGAAGCTGTCCTAGTTTGGACACATCATGAGAAGCAAGTCTCACTGGAGAAGACAGTCATGCTAGGGAAAGTCAATTGCAGAAGAAGAAGAGGAAAACCACATATGAGATGGATTGACTCCATAAAGGAAGCCACAGCCTGGAATTTACAAGAGCTGAGCAGAGCTGTCCAAACATTTTGGATGGCTTTCATTCATAGGGCCGCCATAAGTCAGAGATAATTTGACAGCACACAACAACATGTCGCACCATGTTTTCAGGGTGAAATACTTCTGTCCCCTCCAACCTGCAGCTATGAATCTTACAGTCATTTTTGAACTTATGAATATATTTCATAAGATTGTACTTGTATAATTCAATCTTTTTGCAAACTTAATTCCACTGAAAAAAGCCAATGAGTCCATTTTGTATTTAAATACCTCATGGACCTGTTCAGAATGTGTTCGCTAATTTTTTAGTTCATACCAAGGTGAGGGAGTTGCCCAGGCAAGTTGTCACAGCTGAATGGGAGGTGTCATAGCGCAACGGCGCAGCGCATGACTAGCATACAGCAGGACCAGGTTCAGTCCTTAGTATCACCAGACAGGGCTGGGAAAGTTTGTATTTAAAACTCTGGAGAGTTGTTGCAGGCCAGTGCAGATTGGGCTAGATGGACTAATGGCCTGGTTCAATACAAGGCGGCTTCCTACGTTCCTTTCTAAGTTTACTTTAATATAACCAAAGATACCATCGATATCGGATTGTTTGTTTTTAATTGGAAAAAATACCTAGGTACTCTAAATTAAGTGGAATCAAATTTAACGTGTTTTACTTGCAAATTTAATATGTTTACTTATTTAAATAATTAAATAAGTAACTTAACCAATATATTCTCTATTAGGCATGACTGATATGTATCCTGAATTTTTATATATTTTTGTTGCAACATTAACAAGATGAGTTCAAAAAAGAGCAGAATATCCTGGTCATTGTGTTGTATCTCTAACACATAATTACTGTAGTATTGTCTAGAGCTTTTTTCCCCAGTAGCAGCAACCTACGAATATCTCTTATTAATTTCATTTTCCTATGGAACAAGATTAGAAGGGGAAAAATAGTAACATGGGTTCTTCTTAGGTTTTGAACTTTTTCTTTAGATAATGACCATTAAAAAAATCATCTCCTACCCAGACATTTGGTAAAGATATTCAAGTTGTTTTCAACAATTAAATTCCCAATCTGATTTTTCAGATACACTGAGCTCATTAGTATTTTTGAAAGTGTAGTTCACTTATTGAGTGATGCAAAAAATTTAGTTACTCTGGTGCTCACATGTACTCTTGACCATTAGCCATCTTGGTTAATTACTGTGAAATCATTTGAACTGATGGGCTCAAAAAAAAAAAAAAAAACTTGTGAACAGGAGTGGTCCTGATACCTCTCTGGACCAAGAAAGATACAGCAATAATTGTCAAATCACAAATACCTCCTTTTGGGAAAAAAATGCACAAGTGGGAGTTGGTTCTCGGTTTTTTCTCAGTTGAATGTTACAAATTTGTTAGAACCATAGCAGTGCAGCTTCAGGCCTGGTTTTGTACTGAAACAGCATTGGCCTCCTTTCATCAGGAGAGAAACAAGGGAAGAGTGACCCTATTCATTCGTCTTGATTTCTCAGTGGCTTTATTTTGTTTTAATCCCTGCAGTCCTTCTGGACTGCTAGATATAATAAAATCCCTAAGCAAATCATAAATAAATATTAAAAGCACATTTAAAATATGTTATTAAAACAAATTACAATAATATTAGAGAGTGATACAGGGAGCATTAAGATGAAATAACATGATTACTTGCATTTCTATCAACCATCTCTCATGGTTGATACCATCCATGGCCTGCTTTGTGAGTTGAGGGTCCTATGCACAATATGTAGATTGCTTTCCTATATGTGTGGCTGGTTCTCAAAAGCAGTATTAAACCCTAGCTCCTTTTCAGTCCTGTGGCACATGCTTATTGGAGTTCTGCAAGAGTTCATCTTAGATAAAGCTATTAGTTATGATGTGAAGCTTTGAATAAAGTCATCCAGGGACTGGGGATGTGGTATTATCTGTAGACTGATGGCACCCAGTGTCCTTGCTCCTTTTGTGGATCAGTTGTGCCTGAGGAAGTATTAAACCTGGAAGAGTTAATGGGCTGGATGGAGGGCAATAAAGTGGAATTGTGATAAGACACATGGTAATTGAATGGGTCTTTGAGCCAAAAACAGGTGTTCTGTTTTGTAGGGGATTGTACTATACCCAGACAAGGTAGTACCTGTTTGGAATAATCCTGCTTTGTCACTAGAAGCCCAAGTGAGCTCAGTGATAGAGTGCCTTTTGCTAGATTCAGCTAGTTCCCCAGGTTCAACAATGGACTAGTATAGTCTAGCAATAAGAATACTGCACTGGACTCTTGGCGTGACTCTTGCTATAACTACATTTTACAAAGGTAGCCTCAACTGATGCAAAATATGGCTGCCAGGTTTTTGGCTACTGCAGCCAGGATTCTGCATATTACATCAGTTTTAAAAGAACTGTGGCTTTGTGCTTCTGAGCACAGTCCAAGGACATTTCTTAAAAAAAATGAAATTGCCCAAACACCTGAAAGAGTTCCTCTTTTGATACTGTCCTTTCCATAAGTTAAGCTCTTTTCTTCAACTTTCATGAGATATGGTACATGACAACAAAGGAAATGGCTTTTTCGGTAAGGTTTTATTTTTAAACTAAACTATGCCTCCAGTCATGTGTGTCTAAATGGTGAGCTATTGCAGTTTCTAAAGTTAACAATAGTACAAAATCTGGTTTGTGTGTATTACAGAACATGCTAAAATGTGCTTGCGGCATAATCTTGAGATCTCATTAAGAAGGCAAAACTTCATTAGAATGTATGTTTTCTGTTTGAACAGATGATACTGTACATGAATCAGCTGAGCCATCCCGTGGTGAGAATGCAGCGCAGACACCAAGGATATCCAGTCGGTTTTTGGCAACCCTACTGTTTCTCCTGGCAATGCTTTTGACGTTATAGCACATATCCTAGCAACCTGTCACAGACAACATCAGGATCTTGGAACATCAAAGATCCCCTTAACTGCTCATCTCAAGAATGGGACTTGTATTGGTTTTGCAGATGATGGTTTGTTTTCCTCCCCTGGTTTCCTCCCTTCTTCCACTGCAACCTGAACTATGAGCAAAAATTGAAGAGGCATAACTAGCACTCTTCCCACTCCCAGTCTTTCCCCGACTTTCCTTGACCCCTTCTAAAATAAAAGGACTCCAAATGAAAATGCCAAATTTCAATATTGACACTAGTGATTCTTACTTTCCTCTGCAGCCTCTCTTAAGATACCACCTCTGTTAGCTTGCTGGGCCATCTGTATGTGGAGAAGAAAGAATAGTAGCAAATGCAGTCAGTTGGAGGATAAGGAAGTTGTTTGGAAAATTCTCTCCAATGCAATATTTATTCCTCCTCATTCTGCACTGTAAGATGATCATGCATTGTGTCACCATGTCAGGACTGGAAGGGAGATATTAAGAATAAATATAGCATAATACCATTTCCTCCAGGAATTTCTCCATGAACAGGCTTCTCAGAGGAAAGAGATGCTCTTTTGTATGCAACTGCCTTGAAAGATCCTTGACAGAACTTGTGCTCCTCATCAGAACCTATGTAATTAAGGGCGAAGACAGTGACTACTGAGGAATGCTAGCACACAAGCAAGGTCAGATTTAGGAAGCTCTGCTGGGGTGTTTATTATCTCTCTAAATGGATAGCGCACACCTGATTATTTTTCTTTTGAAATAGATCACCATGGTGCTACAATCTTTTTTCTTCAGATGCAAAGAGGCATTTTCTATACCTTCCTTTTTTCTTCTTTTTTTGTGTGTGAATAAAGTGACCTTTCCCAAGGCTGACTTACTAGCCGATAGCCTTGGATACCACTCTGGGTGATGATGCATGCTAAGATGATAAAAACACTGGGGGGAATAATCCTGGTGAATGATACAGAATCCCCAGTGTGCTCATGATTTGCCTCCCTTGAAAGTTAGACAACCCTTGGAGTAAAGTGCAGCCAGAAAGGGGCCAGAATAGTTGTCACAGAGAGTGGTTTATAGGAACAAAAAGAACAGAAAGAATATGTTGAACTCTGGAGTGAATTCAGGTATTGGTTTTATACCTCTCTTCTTTCCAACACAGTGGAAATGTTTTTATCAGCAGGAGATAAACTAGGTGGACTCCCAAAGACCTTTAACTTTTTAAAAAAAACCCACTAGAATAGGAAGTACATTATTTAGATATACCTTATGCTGAAAGTAAAAGTATATATGCTTGTCCTATTTAAAGATGACAAGAAGTGGTAAATTTTGACAGTTAAGACTATGGGATGCTTTCTTGCTGGGTTGAAATCAGTGTGGATCCATAGGCATGTGAACATAGCTATGTTAGGGCTTCATAAACCATTTACCAGGAAATGCCTTCCTTGTGGGGTTTCATTGGCTTAAAAAGGTAAAGGTTTCCCCATGACATTAAAGTCCAGTCATGTCTGAGTCTTGGGGGCAGTGCTCATCTTCGTTTCCTAGCCGAGGGAGCTGCGTTTGTCCGCAGACAGTTTTGGTGGTCATGTGGCCAGCATGACTAAACACCGAAGTGCACTGAACGCTGTTTACCTTCCCACTGAAGTGTACCTATTTAGCTACTTGCATTTGTATGCTTTCGAACTGCAAGGTTGGCAGGAGCTGGGACAGAGCAACGCGAGCTCACCCCGTTGTGCAGATTCGAACTGTTGACGTTTCGATCAACCAGCTCAGCAATTTAAACCACAGTCCCTTTCATTGGCTTAGGCAAGCCTGATATTGACTTGTAACAGATTAGGTAAATGAGAGAGACCCTGAGAACAACTAGCTTGGAAAGTTAGCTTTCAAATTATTGAAAATAAAGCCTTATAATATGGGGTTAGATTTCACTGGATTGTTAAAAGATATTCAAAATATAATTTAATATTAAATCATGATGCAAATGGACAGCATTTTGTGAATGTCTTTTTGTTGTATGAAAAGAATTCATTTTTTTTTTTTAAACATGACTTTCAGGATCCGGACTACCAGAAAGAAAAAAGTAAATTTAAGGCACTCTGGGCTTGCCTGATACCATGCAGTGGGGGCTGTATTTGAATGCACAGAGATGTCGGATATTGCACACAAAAGTGTTACAATCTGCATTAAAGGATGATGCTTTCCTCACAGTACAATAAATAAATATTTTTTGTATACTTGGTGCACGTGTAGCTAGATATGGCAGTGAACGTGTAGCTAGTTATGACCTTGAGAATGGCAAACAAAGCAAAGACGATTTTGCACACCTGAGAAGGTTCTACACCTATTGCAAACGTTCGTAGCACTGATTTAATGTCCTAACAAGTGATTTTTCATGGACTCATTTTGGTCTCAAGAGCACGCTTTTTTAAAACACAGATTTTCACTACAGTGAACTCCATTCTTTGCTTTGCCATTGTGTCACTGTTAATATAATGAATAAAAGCAACACTGTATTACGGTCAAGAGGCTAATTGCTACACTGCATCAAATGCAAGCCTTGTGGGCAGTAAGTTTACAGGACCTCCACTTTGCATACTTGATGACATCAGGCAACCTCAGTCATAACAAGCAAGCAATGTCTGAAAGTTTTTGAATCTCTCTGGTGAGAGAAAAGAGGTGTGTGTGTGTGTGTGTGTGTGTGTGTGTGTGTGAGATGTCTTGACATCTTGGAAAAGATGTCAGCGTGAAAGTTTACAGCAGCCCTTGTCCCCTCAGCGTGAAGTCTGAAAAACAAAATGCCACCACAGTGGCCCCTCAGCCCAAGCAATTGTGCCCTGTGTCATCCTTTCCTGGTTTGCTCAGGGCTTTGCAAAGGGTAGCAGGGAAATAAGGATTGATCTGTATGGTGGATACTGTGTATCCTTTAATAACAACAAAGTAACATTTCGTGTTAGTTTAGAAATATTGTTTTGTACTGTACTTTCTTGGATGGCAAAGGAAAGACGAGTTAAAACAAAAGAAAAATGCTATGTTCTTTAAATTCTGTATTATTAGCAGCCTCTGTTGTATATAGTGTTTGATAATAAAGTATTAATTTGATTCTTATGTCTTTTGTAAGTGAGAAAAATAGACTTTCATTGATATTAAAAATTAAATAAAAATGCACCCTCTGATTATATAACAGACACCTCCATCATGGCTACTGAGAACTGAATGACAAGTAGCCACCAACAGGTCACCATACAGGATTCACCCATGAAACCCGTTTACCCAGACTCAAGATTTCACAATGTCAGGACTTGGAGCAGCGTGGCATTTTATGATCAGTGTTTTGTCCTCGGTGTTAATGGTCTGATGTTGGAGCTCTGTGGTATTTAGGGTTAACCTTTCCCCTTGGGGTTGGGTTTTCATTAGCATGTTGATTCTCAATGGCTTTGGGATTTAATTCTCGTTTCTTGTGAGGATGGTTTTCCTTCTAATTTTTTATCTTTTAAAATTTTGTTTCATGGATGGTTTGTTTCAAAAGGGGCCTTGCCAGCATCATATGTGATAGGTACAGTGAATTGATTCCTTACCCTATTAAACAACAAATTTGGGAGGGGGTTATATGTAAATAATTTTCTTTCCTGTGCAGACAGTACTAAGGGAAAGAAATAGTAGCTATTGAGGGAATGTGTTTGTTTTTCTTTTAAACTGATACTCACCAACTGCTTCACGAAAGCAGCAGCCATGTCAGCTTTGGAAATTTGGAAAAATATGGAATTCATTCATACTGCAGTCAGAGTATGTGTTCACCAGTTCTATGTTATAAGTGCCCTGCATCAAAAGTGCACTTTCTCTTCCCCAGTCCCCAACCGCAGCGAGTTCTTTCTTTTTCCCCTCCCCTTTTTAAATTTGGAGCTGTGAATGGGCAGATCTGTTTCTGATTTGGCATTACCAGGTTTTTCCCATGCATTCACCCCCGAGTTTTTCGGATGTGAGACAAATCTCCCTACAATAGGCTTGCTGCCATTGTCTGTACAGTTTAATAGATGCTGGCATATTGGAGGTTACCCATGAGTCTACAAAATCCGCTTTCCATACTTACTCTTGACACCCTATTGAAGCCACTCATTGTGTGTCCTTCTGGGTATGAAAGTCCAGCTCAGTGTGGTCCTGTGCTTGTACTGCCCTGCTTTGCAGTTTCTTTGCACTTATTCATTGAGTGCTGTTTTTTGAAATGCTTACATTATATGAACTTAACAGAAATTGTAAAAATGAAACAAACCCATAAGATCTGTATTTGTATATACACGTGTCCGTACAATTATATCTGAATAAAAATTAAAGATTTTCATCATTTTAATGGATTCTTTCAGGCTATACTTTTATTTGCTGAATGGTTCCTTTGTTTCAGGGGCTATTTATTCTAAATCTTAAATATTTGTGGGGAGTGGAAAGCTGCAAGCAATACAGTACTGAGCTGTTCTGAAATGGCTGGAATGCAGTGTCCTCATGGACTATATACCTGCAGCTACCACCACCAGGACCCAATCGGATCTGTGCCCTGGCTGCTGTACTGTTCTCCACCTGCAATGCCCAGTGCCAACATCTACTTAATAATAAGTAGTCCAGTGTAGTTGTTCATGCCATCTAGGTGCTGGTGGGAAGCATGCAGTACAATGTTTTCTGTGCAGCTTTCCTATTTTGCTGTTGCAGAGCCATCTCCCTTAGTCAAAAGTCCCATACTGTGTCTTGCTAGGATTGGCACGGTGCAAGGGACTGCAAACAGGGCAGATGATGCGTGGCACCCTTGAACATCATTTCTGTTGCAATGTTGTTATTTGAAAAGAAGTCTTGAAATGTTAGGGTCTTAAAATGAAACAATGTAAGGGGTAAACACTATTGGGATTTCATGGAAAATGAGAACTGGAGCAAAGGCTCCCCCTACTGCATACAGACACCAGAGAAATTAAAGGAATTGCCTCCATCATTTCAGCATTCCATCAGCGACAGTTGCATATCCTTTCTCACCGCTAGGGTAGCCTTACGATTTAGGTGGTGGTTCACTCAGCCTTGACATGGGCAAATGGTTTGCGACCTGTGAAAAAATGATAGATGCACAAGAACACCACCTTGGTAATAAGGTTGGGGGTGCAGGATGTCACACACAGAAAGCAGCGCATATGTACTGCATGTATTTCAAAATACAAGCCTTAATTACACCCATGTTAGCATTAACCTCCTTGAAAGCTTTTTATTATGTTTAATTGGTTGACAGGGCAGCAAGTACTAATTATAACTTGCTGTGACTTCTCTTTACAAATTAGGAGTGACAGCTTGGTGAGAAAAGGAAGAGAAGCATATGCATGTTTAGAACAAAGAACTGGTATGCTGAACCTTTGTCTGTGTAAGTGTGAATGTTAAGATTATAGATGGCACATATTCGGTTTGTCTTAACAGAATAACCTCAAATTGCATTGCAAGTTTAACAATTAGTGGCCATTGCCCCGAACAGGCTGACTGAATAAAGAATTGACTTTGAATTCTGGACTGCAAATGGAGTTATTTATTTTCTTTCTCATTTCAAAGGGTTTTCCATTCCCATGATCACCATGCCTCTCAATATTTCAGTTCTCATGAAGTTAATAACAGTCTTGGGGAATCTAGGACCTTGATTACTCAAAAGGCATTGCAATCCTAAGCATGGGTTGCTTCAAAGTAAGCTCCAGTGGTTTTTGATTCAATTTTCTTCTAAACAAGAATGCTTAGAATTCCAGACAATGGATTGAAAGGGAGGAGGAGGTGACGAGAGAGCTGCTTGGTTGATATACAAGGACCAAGTAATATAAGTTCCATTTCAATAGTAAAAAGAGGCACATTCAGCGCTGAAGCCTTCCAGCAATGACAACAGCCCCGTGCAGGATAAGTTCACATTGTGTACAGTGAATTTGTATGGGCGGATCATGATTGCAGTAGCGTAAGTGCATTCATCTGAACATCTGCATGAAGAAGTTCTGTGAAAATGTTGAGGTGAATGCATATGTATCCCTCCCAACTCTAAACTCTGAATGCCTGCATAGAGCTATTGAGAATGCTGAGTAAAACAGAAAATACAACCAAATTGTGTGGGTTTGCTGCCTTTCCCTCAGTTTTGCATGAGCAGGAGAGTTGTTTGTTTTCTGAAAAGAGCATCCAAACATACAGTTCTTACTGCAAACTGAAGTGCATTCTACTTTGATCCGAACTATGTGTGAATTTATTCATGCTTTATGAAAAGCCTACTTAAATTGGCCAGTTTTTATTTTGAAGAAAAATTACTTGCATAGCCCTCTTCTGGAATGAACTCCAGATCCAAACTGGGGCTTCCCATTAGTTTCTTGCCAAAAAAATCAAAAGCCTCCCCCATCTCAGTCCCTACCCCACCCCTGGATGTTCTGGGTATTTATGCAAATGACAGCTATGGGCCCCTTACCCAGGTCAGGTGCATATTCTCATCCAATCCTTGGGTGATTTCTCAAGGATAAAACTGCCCAGCTTAAGCACACATTTAAAAAGAGTGTGGGGAAGATGTCATGTGTTGTTTGACCTTTCAACTGCTGCTTGCAAGAGCCTCAACTGAGCATGAACACTGTGCTAGAACCAGTTCCCAAGCTAGCGGGGTCAAAAGCCAATTGGAGTGTCAGATGTTAGCCCAACAATTTGAATGGTACTTATAAGGCAAGAAAATACTGGCATAGATACTGGAGTACTGGAGGTGAAAAAGTTCCTGTGATATATATAGAAACAGAGCCAATCAGAAGGGGTCTCCAGGGCCATCTAGTCTGACCTCCGGCTCCAGGCAGCTCCACTCAGAACATGCAAATACCAAAAGCACCATCAGAAATATGCACTCTTCTCATGCAAATACACATACCTTTAGCATTTGTAACTTTGTTTATAACATGAAGGTAATATGTGTGGTGTGTTTTAATACTGCTCTTACATGATTTAGTTTTCAATGCCCTAGATATTTAATACAGTTTTGCCCGGGACTTTATAAGAAAAATCAAAGCTCCATTAGTGTTTTGAGAAAAGAAGCTGAATTTGTTTTCATCTGCCAAAGTACTGTCTCTAATTCTGTCAGTCATAATCTTTACAGAGGAATACTGTATGTCAGGTGACTTCTTCAGTCAATAATGCACTTTAAAACATCCCATTTTTCTTGCAATGATTATCCGAGTGAGTACTGGTTGTCACCTGCTAGCACAAGAATACTTGTCAATGCTGATAACAAAATAAGAGGAAAAACAGGAAACAAACTAGGCACATCTGTTGGAGAAATAAAACAGCTACACTTGTCCTTTTTCTACCCTGTAATGAGTAGGATTTCATTCTGTTTATGGTTAGTTTTGCAGTCGCATTTATGTAAATCCATTTTGTAGGATACTGTTAAAATACCAGTTTGAAAGTGGTACAACTGAGTATTTTCCTTATTAATGACAATGATGCATAGCATAGCTTTTTGATATACATTTGTAAAAGAATCTTCAAAAAAAAACCCCTCTTTCTACTTGCTTTATTATACGGATATTAAATTGCTTACTGTGTGTGTGCATGCATTCAAATAATCTCATCAAAATGGTTTCTAGCCTAAATTACTGTTAATAATTACAAAGCCCTCTGCACCACTGCACAAGTTTTCTTGCAATGTTGAATTCAAAAGATCCAACATGGTCTATACCTAAGCTAATGTAAATGTTTAAATAATTTTATATACTGAACTAATATCTTCTTAGAAATGCACAGAAATCTTTAAATCTTTATATATGTATATCTGAATCTTCATTGGACTAGATGTGTGCAAATGTCTGGTTAAAGATGTATGTAAATATGTGTATCATGACCACTTGTATATGTGCTGTGAGAAACAGTGAATGTATGTCTGGGATAAGGGAGCTGTTGCCCAGATGTTACAGGCCTACAACTCCCATCACTGCTGACCAGTGATCCTGCTGATTGGCACTGAAAGTTGGATTCCAACGATATTCATTTATTTAAAACTTTTATATCCCATCACCAGATGCCTCGGCATCTCAGGATGGCTCACGGCAGCTGGTTTCCAACCTGTAGATTGGATCTGTACTTAGTGCTACTTTGTAGATGCACTTGGAGTACAACCAGTCATTTCAGCGCCCAGCCCCAGTGCAATCAATAGGATGTACAGTATGTTAAACTATTTCAGTAGGTCTGCTCTCAGTCTGGATCCAGCCCCTGGTGTAGATCTTTTGCCAAGTAAAGGTGGGAAAGCATCCCAACATTCCTCTTGGAAGATGTGCTCTGCCTACCCTAACTCTTGCCTTGATTATTAATATTTCTCCTTTATATTCTAGGCTTTGCCTATTATATTTGTCATGGTACTGTAAGCACTTTAAAACAAAACAGTACAGAAGGAAAGCTGGAAAGAACAGGGCATTCTATTGTTAAGAATCAAAGAATTGTATCTTAATTTTTAAGACAAGGTTTTCCATTAACATTATTACACAGATACTCAATTTACAAGCTAAAAGCAAAAAGCAACTGATTTTTCATTAAAATAGCCTTCCACTCAGCAAAGTTGTGACTTCCATAAGAAAAATGCAGAATAGCGTCTGGGAGGAGCAGGAAATGATTCCGGTGCCATTCCGGTATCTTTGACTTCACTTAGGTTCAGATGAGTTGTATGACTCTGTTTTAAACATAAAAGAGCTTTATAGCCAGTACTCATTTAGCTCTTGATACAGATGTTAAATGAGCAAGCAAAGAAGATTGTTTTATCTTCAGTTACTCCTGCTGGATGGTCACTCTGCTTCTCTTGTATTTAAGTTTTGCACAGGAATGTTGCAAACATGTCCTTGTGCTTCACGGCACATTGGCTGCCATGTTTACAACAGTTGTGTGTATGCTACAATTAATCTGTTAATCTTTCAGGTTCTTAAATGCTTTATACTTATTTGTGTAATGTGGGTACCATTCCAGTTCATTCAGAGCCATTGCAGTATAGTGGAAGATTTGAGTTCTAGTTGCCACTCAGTGATGGCGCCCACTGCGTGACCTTGAGCCAGTCATAGATTATCAGCCCAACCTACCTCACAGGGTTGTTGTTGTGAGGATAAAATTGAGAAGAGGCTTCTGTAAGCCACCTTGAGCTCCTTGGAAGAAAAAAGAGGCAGGGTATAAATATGATAAATCAATAGTTTTCGTAGTACTCCACCTTGCAGTCAGGTGTGGTTTGATAGCTACGGATGATCAAGAATTTCATGCAGGCAAGAACACACCCAGACCAGGTATCAAAGGAGGGCATGAATGAACACCTGCTGAGGGCCGAGTCCCAGCAGAATGCACTCTGAAAAGAGCCCCCTGCACTTGCTCCTCCTCTTCCTCAGGGCTCTTGACATGTCAAGCAAACAAACGGTGACAATGATGAGGAAGAGGAGGAGCAGCGGCTGGTGGCAGTGATGATGGCGTAGGGGCCCCATGGAGGCATGGCGTCCACTGAAGCTGCCTTGCCCAAGGATTTGGCACTGCACGGATGGGGCATCCCATTTCTTCTCTGCGTCCAGCACAGAAGTGCAGCCGTCTGACTTTCTAGCAGAACCAAGGAGGCTACTCAAACCACAAAGTACTCGTATGCTTGTGGACTTATTTACCATTTGGCTTGCCAAGTATTTAAAAGGCTTAAAATCACTTTGTTGTTCTTATGTGCCATCAAGACATCTCTGATTTATAGAGAATGAATGAATGAATGAATGAATGAATGAATGAATGAATGAATGAATGCCCTCCAAAACGTCCTGACAGTCAAGCTCAGCATTTTTAAAGTAAAAACTGTTGCTTCCTTTATGGAGTCAATTTATCTCATATTTGGTCTTCTTTTTCTTCTTCTGCTTTTGATTTTTTCTAGCATGATTGCCTTCTCGAGTGAGTTTTGCTTTCTTACGATGTGCCCAAAGTATAACAACTTCATTTTGTAATTTTTGTTCCTATTTAGTACTTAAAAGTAGTAAATCACTGTAAGCAAAAGTTCCATCCAAACTCCAAAGCAAAGTTCAATTTCTGGCATCTTGGGAGAAGATGAAAGCTAGGAAAAGCTTTTATCTGAGATCCAGCAAATAACATGGAGAGAGATGTCCCAAAGGTCTGGCTTGGTATAAGGCAACTTCCTATGTTCTTAACCCAAGTGATACATGTCATAATTAGTCAGATATATACATACTGTAGAGAAATTTATGAAACAAGCATTAGCACATCTCTCCAGCTTGGGGGAACCACACAAAAAGATGCATTGTGGCTTTGGAGAACTGGGAAGAGTTACCTAGATGAGGAATGTTCTAGCTACTTGAAAGCCACTTTTTATATTACATATCGGGCAGCCCCATCTTTCTTTGCATTTTGCATATGAGCTGCTCATTTTGTGTTCTCCCTTGCCCATAGCAGAACAGAGCATGATGTGAGATCCCCAGGGCAATTAGGTTCACCACGTTAAGTGGTGCATTGTATCCTAGTCTTTTAGTCCTCTGCTATGAAGGACAAAGGAAAGGCACCCTCATTCAATCAGAAATACCTTCTGCAATACCAAGGAAACATGCAGCATTCCAAGATGACTGTACATCAGTATAATTATTCTCCCAAGAGTTCCTTTTAAACACCTTTGAATGAGTAGCCCCTCCCTCAGACTTTGAATAAGACAGCAGCAGGAAAACATTACGTGTGGGATTGCCAAAAGTGTCAGACCCCTTCCATAGTCCATCTTTTTATGGTAAGTGAGCAGGAAAGGACCCTGCTCACTACGTGGCAACTGTTAGGCTGGTTCAGAAATGTAACTTCATTCACTTGCTGATTGCAATGTCACATTTTGAGTTGTATATATAAATGAGCAACCACAGCTAAAACACAGCAAAGATTACTTTACTGCCATCATAAACCAGGGGTGTCCAACATTTACTAGCCTGAAGCCAAGTCCATTTTGGAGAAGCTTTCAGGGCCACATCCCAGTGCTGGGTTAGAGTGAAGGCGAATGCTGTGCGGGAACAAAAGCAAAAGACGTGAGAGCGAAAAATATCAGCAAGCTTCAGCTTAAAGCACTTGCTGTCAATAACTAAGTTTTAGGAGAGACATTTCAATTTTTTACAATAGGAAAAAAATACACAGGAGCCAGGAAGCCACCAACTTAATGGTGGTCAGAGGAAAGGGGTGAGGCCAAGGGGGAGAAAGGATCATGGCCTTCTGCATTGTGCACAAGGGCAGATTTGGGCCCCACATCAATCAGAGAGTCCATATTCTTTCCTTAAACACCTTGGGTTCAATCCAAACAAGTGTAAATGCAAGGCTGTGAGGCTGTCCCTGCTCTGCATTGCTGCCTTGAGGCACTGGTCTGTAACGGGAAGGAGCCATTGGGAAAAATCAAGCAGAGGCTGCTTCCATGATACTTCAGCCTGTCCCATATCCTGGACTTCACCTGTGTGTGCAGAAAGAGTAGAGGATTTCACACTTTGCGGATGCTGTGTTACATATATTGCATAGCCAGTGCTATTCAGTGGAATTAGATTGTGCATTCAGCAGTTACGTAATCAACTAAAGCTCTGAAAGCACATGGTTTACACAGTTGTGTGAACCTGTTCATAACCAATTGTGTTTAGAACCACTGAGCAAACTCCTTTATCTCTTAAGTTTGCTTATTACATTTCTATACCACCCAATAGCTGAAGCTGTCTGACAGATTCACAAGAGTTATTGGCAACATAAAAGAAGACATTTCCTCTCTTATAATCCTTTGTGCCACAAGCTCCAAACATCTGCCTATTTTCTTTTTGTCTTTTGTCAGAAATTGGTGGGAGGGGGATTGCGTGTGTAGCAAAACAACTCAATATCTTGACTTTCTGTTAGAAAATTAATTTGAAACTGCTTCATGAAGCTGATAGCCTTCATAAGCTGGGTTATAGGAAGAGCTAACCTGTGGCTAGTCCCTGAATTCTTAGGACTGAGATAGGACCTATTGCATTTCTGTGACAGGAGGGTCACAGCAGAGAAAGGCCCCCTCAGGCCTGCATAGTTGCTACTGGCAGGCCTCATCTGGTCCCAGGCCAACGAATGCTGCCGCCATTTGGTCTCACGTTACAGTGGAGGGGTGCTCATGCTTTGAACTCTTTCATGGGAAGATGCAGAAGCAGAACAGACAAGCCCCTGATTGTTCATCGTGCCTGTAACTGTGGCAGGCTCACTTTTCTCTCTTCTTTATTAACGTATCTTGCTCTGCATTTGTTTTCAGGTATAAAGGGGCAAACCTGAACATATTTCCTGTGCACTGCTCTCATTAGCCCAATTTCTCCAAATTCTTGTCCTCCAAAGAACTTTTGCCAAAAGGTTAAATGGAATGCACAGACTGGCACAGCATTATGAATATTTATAATGGTGTAATGATGGAGGTTTTGCGTCCATGAATAATAAAGGTATTTTTCTCAAGAACAGATAACGAGATCAGTACAAAACAGTGACGTTGCTAAGTGCGGAAACCCCACTGGGAACAGCAGGGGTAGCTCAGTTCTTCCCGCCCCTGCCCTTTCCTCCTTCAGATGAAATCAACAAGTAAGATGGGTTACACAGTGGTGTGTGTGTGTGTGTGTGTGTGTGTGTGTGTGTGTGTGTGTGTGTGTGTTTTAAAGCTTCATAGAAAGTAGAGGCTTTATCTACTTTCTATTTCATCGTCACCTCCTGTGCACTTCATTTGGGGGGAAAGCTCAAGAGTTTCAACAATAAAGTGACCTTCAACTTTGCAACACAAGATTTGAGTCTTGAAATTCTCAGGGAGCTGTTGTGCCTCAAACAGAGGCTGGGGCTGCTGCTTTGCATTCTCTTCGGGAGCAACTGACAGAAAAGTCTTTACAATAGCTTGAAGTTTAAGTTTTGTAGTGCCCTTAAAAAACAAAAAACAAAAGCTTTACAGCCAGCCTGGTTGCTTTAGAGGGAAGCAGAAAGACTACCCTAGCACAATTACTAAGAATGTGATGCACAATGTGATTTCTTCACAATGTGAAGATGGGTTCTTAGAGTAGAAGTGAAGCAGGCCAAGGAATGGCACTCACTGAGGAAACCACAATGCATCTGTATGGTAAATCTGGAGACCAAAATGGTATTTTGTACAATCATGCCTATTCAGAGATCACTCATGAAATGTGGGGGTAGAACTGAGTCCTCTGGGGGTTGTAAGAATATAATAACACAATAAAGAAAAATGTCTCGCCCTTTATATGACAGCCAACTGTTCTACAATACTGTGCCTAATGGTAAGACTATTTATCCGGTCATGAGAACTCCTTCCCACATCTGGTCTTTTCCTCTCACATATCATGAATGTGCCAATGGCAGCACCTCCCACTGCCTGCTCTGAAGCAGGCACATTGTTCCGGCTGTTCTTTGTGATCCCCATGCAGCACTTATATAGGTTCTGTGCCTGTGTGGAACCTTGTTTTGGCAAGCTGAGGAATTTTGGTAGGAACCCTCCCCCACCATCCCAGCATGCACGTTCCTCGCAGGTTCTCAGCTCTTCTCACAGTTCCTGTTTGACTGCCATTGTGGCTTCCTTGTAGGGACTTTTCGCATGGGACTGCATATGTTTTCTATGCTGGGGCTGCAATCCATCTTCTCTTCTGGAGTTGCAACCTCAGTTGCATTTGGAGCTGGATTTTCCTACCAAAATTGTGCTGGGCAGCTACTTGGTTGGAGGCATCTATGTTCATTCAGCAATACTGTATGAATGTCCATTCCAGGATTGACTGCTCTTTCAAAATTGCAAGAAGTGGTAGTTCCCCTGTACTCCTCACTAGTCAGAACTCATCTGGAATACTGCGTCCAGTTCTGGGTGCCAAGATTTGAGAAAGATGCAGAAAACTTAGAAAAGGTCCAGAGGAGGGCAACAAAAATGATCCAGGGTTTGAAAACACTTCCCTATGAGGAGAGACTGAGAGAATTGGGCATGTTCAGCCTTGGGAAGAGAAGATTGGGGTGGGTGGCAGGGTTTCCCTCTATAAATACCTTAAAGGCTGTCACAAGGATGAAGGTCAAGATCTCTTCTTGCTGATAGCAGAGTGTAGGATGCAGAGCAATCAGCTCAAGTTGCAACAACCCAGGTTCAGGCTAGATATCAGGAAACGTTTCCTTGCTGTCAGAGCAGTACAGCAGTGGAACCAGTTGCCAAGAGAGGTTGTGGGCTCTCCCATACTAGAGACATTCAAGGCAAAACTGGACAGCCATCTGAGTGGGATTGTGTAAATTGTGTCCTGCAATAGCAGGAGCTTGGACCCAATGGCCTTAGGGCCCCTTCCAACTCTTCTTTAATATATGTGATGTACAGAGACCACAAAGAAGAAAGACAAACAAGCAGTTCTTCTGGCAATCATCTGTGCAATTCTACAACCCACCCATTATTCCCTTTTTGGTGTCAGTGTTGAGTTCACTGTTTGTACCAGAAACAGATATGCTACCAATATAGACGTCTGTCTCTGTATTGATGTTGATACTGATGTTTCTCTTGGTTGTGACACAAATGATGGGTGATCTCAAAGGAACTGAAAGAATTGATGAGAATCCACTAGGAGATATTTATTTATTTATTGCAAACATTTATATCCCATCCTTCCGACAAGGGCTCAGGATGGCTTACAATGTAATGAAATACATATCAAGGTGCATGGGAGAGAGGGTTCCTGTCCAAACTCCTCAGCTATAGCGGCTTCCCAAAGTGAGGCTCTGTTCAGAAGCATACAGGTGATGCACAGATGACCACTCAAATAACTATAGTTACAAGTAAACAAACGTCTTTGCAAGCTGCACAAGTAAAATCATCACTTTGCATGCTTCCTTATTTGTTCTGGTGTCCAGGAATTGAGCACCAAGTCTGTTGCCTGATTGTTTTGTTTGATTGATTTGCCTGATTCTCTTCTGTTTTCATTATGGCTTAATGCCAAGCAACATATCTCACACAACTATAATGGTAGCTAGCCATCTTCTTGGATTCAACCCAGAGGGACAGCACCAACCTGTGCTCTGAGCTTCTGCAGCATATCTCTACATTGCATGAGATTCCCTTCCTGGCTTTAATCTACTGAAACAACATAAGAACAATGTAAGATCAGGAGATGTGCTTTTGATGTTCACAGGTTTGTCCCACACTTTGCTTGAGAAACTGTGCCTTAGATCATCAGGAAAAGTGGCAGGAGAATCTTGCTTCCAACTGCTTGTGGATATAAAATAAATAAAATGAAGTGGAATGCCTTAACTTTTCCCCTACCAATGTTTATTCATCACGATTTCCATTGAGTGAATAGTGAGCTTGATTTCTTCTTCCATCCATCCTGTAATTGTGGTTCCCACTTAATTCTGTGCTGTCACATCACATGCATCTCATGCCATTCCCATCTGCCGAGGAGCACAGCTGGGAGGCTAAAACCCCTCAAGTTGCCTGGTACTCCAGAAACACTCATCTCAGTACAGTCCTCTTTAAAACATTCTGTCAAACAACATCTTTGTAAATCTCCTCCTGGGATGGTACACAGAAAGGATGCAAGCCCAGAAAACGCATGTGTTGGCAGAAATGCGACTATCACTCATTGGAGGAAAATTATATGTTAAGTAGCAAAGGCATATCTCTGTTTCCTGGATAGTAGGAAAATGGGACATCAACAGCATGGATGTGCCAGCCAGCTAGTGTTTAGGATGGGTTGCACTGGATGTAATGATGCAGAAATTCTTCTGTCCATCCCCACCCCCAATACAAACCAGAATAATTATCCAAAGATTGGAAAAATTAGGTCACACTACCAATCTCTACAGAGTACAGCTGTTCCAGGTGAGGCGAACGCAGCCTGTGGAGTTGAGCACCCCACCCAATTGCACTGAAGAAGTCTCCTTGTCCTCCCACTGGAATCCATGGAATGTGTTGCTTAATTAGAACATATGTTGGCGTGTTGAAGCGGGCTGCACAGGGACATTCCACAGAGATGGGGATTTGAGGGAAGAGAAGGGGAAGAGCAAAGAGGTAAATGTTGCTGAAACGAAAGTGAGTACGGTGTTATCAGATTTCATATACATGTAAGCGGAAGATTGCCAAAGAGGTTTGACACAGTATAATTTGATTTTTAAAAGGAAAACTTCTTTAAAATGAGGGGATTGGTAACAAGGAAGTTGAAAGGGGGAGTCAAGGAGGTTAAATCCCTGAAAAATGCTGAGTGATTAACCAAAAACACAGTAATAGAAGCTCAGTTAATGTGCATAACAAACATTAGGAAAGGCAGCTCCAAGGCCAAGGAGCTAGTGGCATGGTTAATGAGCTGCAGCCAAGGATCAATCAGCGGAAGGAAGTTTTCTTTCAAAAATGGACGTCTTGCCCAAATGAGGAAAGAAGTGGGGGAAGGGAGTACAAGTTTGCGCAAAGGAGATGCAACAGACAATGAGAGAAGCAAAATGCATTTTGAAGAGCATAGCAGTAACAATTTCAAGGCCATTAACAAAGGGTTATTTAAATATATCAGAAGGAGGAACCCACCTAGAGAGGCAGTTGGACCACGGGATGATACTGGAGTTAAAAGAAGTATTAAAGAAGGATAAGAAGATTGCAGAGAAGCTGAATGGGTTATTTCCATCTGTCTTCTCAGTAGAAGGTACACCACAGCTGCCTGCTCATAAACAGGCAGGTAGTGGTGATAAAAGATGGAAGTTTCAACTTTACTGACAACCTGGAAATTAATAAACCACCAGGCCCCGATTTTATCTATCCTAGACTTCATCAAGAGTTCAAATATGAAATTGCTGAACTTCCAATAAAAATATGTAACATGTCTCTAAGAACAGCTTTTAACTGAGGACTGGACAATGCAACACCAATTGGTAGGATCCAGGAAATTACAGGATGGTGAACTTAATGTCTGTTCCAGGTTAAATTGATTGAAAGTGTTATTAATGATAGAATTAGAAAGCATATAGAGGGACAAGCCCTGTTGAAAAGCAGTCAACATGGCTTCTCACTCAACTTTTAGAATTCTTTGAAAGTGTCAATTAAAACATGGACAAAAATTGCCCAGTAGACATAGTTCACTTGGGATTCCAAAAAGCCTTTTACAAAGGCCCTCACCAAAGACTACTAAGTTGTCATAGAATAATGGGGGAGGTGCACTTATGGAACAGTTTAGGGACAGAAAGCAAAGAGGAGGAATAATGGAGGGATGGAGTTCTTTTTAGGACCAGCACTTTACAGCCTGTTCATAAATGATCAGGAAATAGGAGTAAGCAGCGAAATGGCCACGTTTACTGATGATACGAAATTATTAGGGATGGTTAAAACAAAAGCAGACTATGAGGAGCTCCAGAAAGATCTCCTGAAGCTGAGAAAAGGGGCAACGAAGTAGCATACGTAGTTCAATGTAAACAAGTGTAAATAGTGCATGTTGGGGTAAAAACAAACTTTTAACTATATAAACTATAACAAACTAATGAACTATATAAACTATAAAAATAAACTTCAACTATAAACTGATTGAATTTGTGCTAGTAGTGATTGACCAAAAAGAGGATTTTGAGATTGCAGTGAAAAGCTCAATGAAAATGTTGACCTTATGCTGGGCTGTTGGGAAAAAGGCAAACTCCACATTAGGCACCATTAGGAAAGGCATTGAAAATGAAATGGCCAATATCATATTCCCCTTATTCAAACTGCACTTAGAATGGTGTGTACAGTTCTGATTGCTGCACCTGAAAAAGACATTGCAGAGCTGGACAAAAGGCAGAGAAATGCAATTAAAACAATGAGGTGTCTGAGCCACCCCGTGTGAAGAGAAGTTGCAACAGCTAAGATGGTTTCACTTAGAAAAATGGTGAATAAGGGGAGATATGTAAAATTCCACATGCTGTGGCAAGGGTGGACAGAGCCTATTCAATAACACCAGAACTTGGGGTCATCCCATGAAACTGACTGATGGAAGATTGAGGACAGGTAAAAGGAAGTACTTCTTCACACAGTGCCTAGTCAAACTGTGGAATTCATTTCCATTGGGTATATTTGGATGCCTTTTAAATGAGACTGGACAAATTAATGGAGAGAGCTATTGATGCCTGCTAGGGCTGCATGTTATCACTGGTATCTGAGGCAGGTTGTCGCCATGCTCCAGTTGCCAGAGAACTTCAGCAGGAGGGGGCTGTTGCACTCATATTCTTCTGAGGGATCCTCTGAGCAGCTGGTTTGCTGCTGCATTAGCAGAATGTTGGACTCGATGGGCCACTCATCTGATTCAGCCTGGACTTGCTTATGCTCTTAAGTGAGTTTGGGAGGATAGAGAATGGTGGCAGAGATGGACAGGAAAAGTTAGGTTCCACCATCTCAACTAAAAATCCAGCCTGGAGGGAAATTGGAATGTGTCCAAGCTTTCCTTGGTTTTGAAGTTGACCTCATTAAGCCCCCAAAGTCCCACCCCTGCAGCCTGACTTGGGCAGCTTTGACCAATAGCTCTAAACTGGTGTGACCTCGTTTGATCTGATGTCATGACCTGACAGAGGGCATTGCACTAGGGCCACATGTGCCTCAATACCAGCAACAGTCAAATTCTGTGCAGCACAGAATTTGGCAATGGAGGCAGTACAGGAATGAGCATATAGATCTCCCCAGAAAAGCACGCTGGCTTGAATGAGGAATAGCCCTACATGTATGAACCCTGAAGAGAAGCAACAGTGGCATGAGCTTGTTCCTTATGCCATGGAGAGAATACTAAGTTCACTATAACCATACCAGTTGTGTTCAGTGGCATTACACATAGGAATCCTCATGGGAACCCTCTCCTCACAAAAGTAACCTCCCCACATCACCAATGATCTAGAAGTACTGCTTTCAAACAGCAGTAAAATAATTTTCATGCATTATAGGGAAGCAAAAGGAGGCATTTTGCCACTGCAATTTGCATAACATATTTCATTGTTATAGTTCAGTGGTTTTATGCTAGTTTCAAAGCAGTTCAGCCCCCCTTTCCCTTTGCTGTTACTGTGTGATTTGTCCGAGATATAACAGATGAACAGACACTGGCACTGCCAGAACGGTGCATGGGACAACTGCTAGATTTGCACACTATACTAATTCATGGAGTATTTAATTCATAGATTGCCGGAACGGCGCTGGAGCAAGTGCACTCTCCCCTGCATCTTTGCTGCTCCACCTGTGCATCCACACTGATCCGTCACTTTGCATCCATTTCATTGTTTGATATGTGACCATAGAATGTTGGGTTCTTTCCTGACAAATAACCCAGGATATTGTCTGAAGATCAAAGCATGGGTTCAAACAATGGGTTGTTTGTTCTTCAGCAGTCCAGCATTCTGGATTTGCACATCTTATCAAATAACCTAGAAACCCCGTGTTGTTGATGAAAACAGATGCAACGTGTGGCAATGACCAGGTGGGAGGTAGCACCCTTGTTCACTTCTGTGTGGTCCCAACAGGCCACATTTGAACCACCCATGAGTTTTTGTTAGGTGGGAACTGGTTCAATACTTCTAACAAGTTTCCCTGGGTTCAGAAAACATGATAATCCAGAAGCAAGTATTGAGTGTCAATTGAATGTGAACTGCTGTTGAATCATGGGTTGTTGTTAAAACATGGACTGTTGTATTGTCTGAATCCAGCTGTGCTATCAAGCCATATATCTATTGTTTGTTGTTGGGTTGTAAACTATGAGTTGTTTACCATGGTTTGTAATCTTGACTGGGTTCAGACAACACAATAATTGATGGCACAACAACCCATGGCTCAGCACCAATCCACTTTCAATCCATACTCATTTCTTCAGTGCTGTTATCATATTATCTGGTCTATTTGTCATTCCTCTTATTTGCTCTTAGATAATGACCGTTTTTAGAACTGTTTTCACCCACCCAATGCAACAATTGCTATAATAACAGCTGAAATCAGCCCCATCATCCACCCCATAGACACAAATATGCGTAGGTGCATTTCAGAGAAAAAAAGATTGGCAATAGCAATGTAGAAACTTGCTTTCAACATTGGCTGCCTATCCATGATCAGCCCATTTGACAATAGCATTTTGATAGGAACTATCACATGTGGGCAAATGCTCCCAGCAAATTATCTTCCTAAATACTGTAAAACTGTAGAGCTATTTTTCTTTTTTTTTTGCGCCAAACTGGGAATAATATTGGGTCCTGTCTTCTTAATGTCTCTTTCTGGTAGGTGGTTTCTCATGGTTCTCATAAACTCATGACTGTGAATCTGCCCAATTATTCACTGTTTAATATGTTCTTGTGGCAATAAAAATGTTTAGTAGAATATTTTAACTTCTAGTCAAGCTTCATCTTCCCCTGCTTCATGTCAATTTCTATTGGTTTGTTACTGGCGCCCCAATCTGCTGGGGATTATAATTATTTAACATGTCCATGCCAAATACTGGCCATGTCCTTATTATCTTTAATAACTATTTCATGAGATTCACAAGATCTGTGGCATCATTTTCCCGTCTTTCATCTCCTTTGGTTTGGTTTTCAGCAATGGAACAAATAGCAATTCTTGTGCCAAAGGCGCAGAACATTTTGTAAGATCTTTGCTCCAACACATCAAGGAGACAGAGTGAACAAGTAGGCATCATACTAGCTCATAACTTGACCTGACTGTATTGTGTTTTTCTTCTTCTGTTGCATGCTTTTAGGCACTTAGGCATTCAGGGCCCAGACTTCAAGACATGACTTTAAATGCGAGTCTAGAATGACATCTTCTTTTCATTTGTATACTAGAGTAGGTGCTGGGAACCTTATCCAGACCTTAAAATCCTCCTTTGTTCCAAATGTTCCAAATGTTCCAACCTAGATCAGGGCTCTGTGCCTACTCTAGAGAAAGAAAAAAAAATAGCATAGCTGCTAAGCTACATTTTAAAAGCAATGGCTGTCTTAGTTCTCAGAATCTAGGTAATCTGCTTAAAGGATATCTAGAAAGTTCAGTTTTTGTAATGAAAATGTGTGTTTTAAAACAAATGGGCAAATATTCTGTCAGGCTACCCTTATTCACTGCATCTGAAGCACCTTCAGGGTTTTGGTAATTCTTCATGTGCTGCTCCTTCATAGGCTGCAACAATCTTTTAGAAGCAGAGGGGCAGGGTCTGTTTCAGGACTGGGCGGTCTGCTGGAGCTGCGGGCACATCTGACGACTTAAGAAACTGCCCTGGGCATCCTCGCGGAATGAGCAAAATGTCCACCCGTAGCCAAGCCCACGTCATTCCCTAAGGCTGCTTCTGAGCCCCTGCTGAGGGTCAGAGATGTTCACTGGGAAAGACGGGAGCAGCCACAGCCTCTTATTTTGCTATGAAGGAACCTAAGAAACTATGCCGGTGTGTTTTTTAAAAACAAAATTTGGATATAAGGTGTGAGGGGGGCTTTGCCAGACTGGCTGAGTATTATGGGTGGTGTGACTTTTTCACAGAATGGCAAAGATGCTGCAACAGGCAGGGAGTTGTGTTAATACTAAAGTTCGTTCATTTGTTCGTTTTTTCCTGGGGGAATCAAATAATCCTAATGCATGCCTTGTGCGCATGCACCACTTATCATTACTTTATCGTTACATTTTTACTTTAAACATGACAGGAGTGTCCAACAACCTATCCTCCCCGCAGCACCACTTCCTGTAAGACTAATTCCAATGTGGAAGGGGGACCATGTCTGTGCGGGGAAGGAAACCCAGAGGAAAGGAACAAGGATAAAGCAGAGTGCTTTAGAAGACAGGTTTTGGGTTGGATTGTTTTCAAGGCTATTCTGTCCAGGTGACAAAATTTATATATATAGCAGATATAGAAAGTGTGGATGAAAGAGAGAGGACATCATATAAATGCACCTCTGTCCTGTAGAATATATGTGGCGTTGCCAGTGGTGGGCAAAAGTCAGGCATGGCATGCCGGATCCAAAATGAAGGGGGCCATGTTGTGGGCACCACCCACAGGCCATTTCCAGGCAGGCGAAGGCCTGGTCATGAATGCAAATCAGTCACTTCCGGAGGTAAGCCCTGCCACCAAAACTCTATTAACTCCTGAATCTCCTACCAGTCTTTAGAAGTGGGTCTTTCTTAATAATTTAACTGGGGACACTAAAAATCATTGGTTGGATGCAGAAATGCAAGGTTTTTCCCCGTTGTATATTATGTCTTCCTTATCTATCTATAGATGGAACCTCTATTTTGGACCGAAGGGGAGAGAAGTCACATGATTGCTGTATCTGTTTGTACAGAAGTCTGGACCATGTGCAATTTAACCAAGAAGATCTTCATAGTGAAGTTCACGGACTGGAAATGTTCTTCTGCATGCACAAGGCTACAGCTTGCAAAATGTGGCCGCCCATGCCCTCTCTCTTGCAGCCCCCTATCCTGGGGGCCCTACACACCTATGGAGCAGCTGTGGAGCTCTGACAGAGGGGAAGAACTTTTTTGGATGGAACCCATGATGTCCAGTCATGAAGTTTGGAAGCCTGGGTATATCCTGTTAGTTTCAGACTCCTGTACAAGCCCCTACAGCAAGCACACCATTCCCTCCTCCTTCAGTCCAAAATGCGTGTTCCACCACCACAGATAACCCAAGGCATGAAATACACCAGGCAAAACAATCTTCTGTTGTTGTTTATTGAAACCTCAAGCACACTGAGTGAGCTTTGCGAGTGTTATATAGGACACACCGAAGGATTCAAGGAACTGATGCTTAAAAATAGAATAATAAAATGAGCTCAGTGCAGTTTGCCTTGAGGGCCTGACATGACCTGACTTGATGAAGTTCCGCATACAAAATGGCTTTTATTTTTAGGGCACTCTATCTTGGGCTAGCAATGACTCTGCTGATAGTGAAGCAGTGGGATAGTTTGTCTTGACGGCTGGCACTTATGCCTGAAAAGAATGGAAGAGCATATTTAAACTGTCAGACCTTAATTGTTTCATTAGGCGGTGGTACCTCCCTCAGAAAAGGAGCAAGTGAACCGCTGAAAGAATGAAGGATGAACAGCAATTCGAAGAGGGGGCGAAGCGCTACGCGGCTTTACCTCGCGCCTCAATCCCTCCCCCTCCCTCCCCCCACCCCCTGTGTCCATCCCCACCGCCTCTCTCTTTGTTTCTTCCCAGTTCATCTCTGTCAGCAGGCAGAAGAGTAGGGATACGGAGGGTTTTTAAAAAATACATTATAATGGCTATTAAAATTGTAAAAGCATTATATGAGCTTGGTGGCACAGTCCTAGCATATCTTAAACATAAACAAGACGGAGAAAGGCTGCTGTATCCAAACCTGGGAGAATGATTGGAAACACAAACCTGTTGTAGTTGTTTGGTTTTATAAGTGGTGAGGCCCCTGTTTCTGCTCTCAGCATAACTGAGGATTCCCATTCTGAGAGGTCACAAAAAGTTTCTGACAAGTCCTATCTTAAATGTTGCCAGAACCAGCATGAAAAGAGACATTCGGAGCACAGCTTGGTCTGGAAGAAAGCATGTAAGTGAATTCCTCTGCAAAATTGTAAAATACCTTCAGTGTCCAACGTAGTGGCTTCCAGTCTTCTCAAGACTATGCATGTGTGTGGGGAGGCCTAAATTCATCCCCAGAAATAAGTTTATTTTTTTTTACAGATGATTCTGATTCTTCGGCATAGTTTCTGTGCAACACACATATGGGCTCTGCGTGGAGCCTGCTGTTGTGAAGATTTAATAGCTGAGAGCATTTTGGTGGAACCCCATTCTCTGGCACCTGCTAACTCCACGTTATTCTTCCAGCCATGCAATGCAATAGACCCTATAGGGCAAATTTCATATCTCATTCTACTGAATTGTTTGTTATGATATACCACTGTTGTAAGTCTGCAATCTCTGAATAGTGTAACACCTTTATTCGGACCACTCAAAGATCACCAAAAAACAAACAAAAAGCATTGTGCACATTTCCCAGAACACTTCATCTAGCTTGATGTTTCAAGAAGCAGGTTTGTTTGTATCAATCTTGCCTGATGAAGAGATCTGGAAATCTTGAAAATGTGCACATTTTGGTGATCACTGAGCGGACCTAATGCTCTATGTGGCTTTGGCAATTTTTTTCATATAGCTGCAGGGCTCTCCTCCCCCTTCTCCTCTTCTTGATGTACATGGTAAGGATTCCAAGATTGACTAAAGACGATTTGACTCGCTCTTGGAAGAGAAAGGATTTTTTGGGAAGACTTTGTGGTGCTTTTGAAGCCCTTCCCTTAGGGGTCTGGGGTCTCTCTCTAACTTGCTTCCTGTTACCATAAAGAACAAAGATGCACAGCATATGCCCTGCTTGCATACAGTTAGGGACTTAGCAGCTCTTTATGGCCAGAACTGTGGCCTTGGTCATATTTCATCAGAAAACAAAACAGAGCTTTCTCCTAGCTTAAGCTTAACATCAGGTGTCTGCTTTTCTCCAGCTATATTTATCCTCTGTCAGGGGATTTCCTCCCACCCCCTTCAGGTGCAAAGCACTGAGTGTGATTAATGGCTTCTTCAAGGAAGATCTTGCTCTTGGTGCAGGCAGCAAGAGAAGGGAGGATTCCTCACAGGCATCCTTCTAAAATTCTCAGGTGAGAGGAAGGCTGCCCACAGTAGGTTGGTGGCGGTGACTGTGTGGGCTACAGAATTTAACAGCTTTCTGCAGATGGGGGTGCTGATTTATTTCCATTTCCATGATTTAAAGTTTTGTTTAAGTGGGTTAATGCAGTTCATCTTCTGGCTCATGCTTAACTAGATGCTAATAGACTTTCAGCCAAGTTAACATTTTGTTTTGTTTTCAGTTTTCACCCAGAGTTCATGAATCATGCTGGCATACCTTTTCATTGTCCTGGTATAAGAGGGTGGTATATCTTAATGAAAACTCAGGATGAATTTGTGCATGTATCCAGGGCCATTAAATCTGGAGTGCTGGAGTGCCTTTCCCATTTCCAATCAAATGGACACAAACCAGCCTTCTAAAAGGCTAGTTTCCAACTCGTCAGAATGCATAGAGATACGGCGTCTCTGCCAAGCAGCCAGTGGGAGTGTGCAAGGGGAAGGGTCCACTTCACTGCATCCTATGTATCTATAAGGCCAGAGAGACTGTATCTACCAGAGAGACTGTCCTAGAGAAACACCAGTCATGGTTGGAGTACAGGGTCTCCTAGGGTTCGAGCGACTCCCTATTACCATGCCTCCTAGGAGAGCCTAACATGCAGTCAGTCATATTTATCCTTCTTCTCTTTTGGTCATATAGCATTTGTAGATCTTTTGTGGAGCAAATGGAAAAAAATATTGTTGGGAAAATCCATTCCCACACCAATCCCCTGATACTGTGAGGGCTACAGCTAAGTGCAGGGGGAACAGGAAAGCCCTAGAGGGGTGGCCGATGATGTAATCATCCCCTCAGATCGAAAGCCCCAGCAGTTCAACCTCACGAGCCCTGCCTCCACCCCACCGCTGCCAATCATTTCTTGTCATGAGGGGAAATAGGTGTTTCCTCGCAATTTCCTGAGCGGAGGGACCTCAATTACTGCTTGCCTGCAGGAGCATCAATCTAATCTTGCAGTTCTACTGCAACATTAGGAAGAGGCCTAGAACTGAGAGTTGCATGCACATTTGTTGAATGTCTGTATAATTTTTTAATTTAGCAGGTGAATGTGTAGGCTAAGTGTTTCCTATGTGATTCCTTTTCATGGGATGAAAGGAATCTGATATCTGACCTGAGCTGTGGAGCAGGAGGTCCCAGCCTTACATCTTACAGGAGCTGTTAATTGGAGATTTGCCAAGCCAAGATTCTCTCAGTCTCAGTCTGCATCCCATCTGCATTAAGGGAATAATAATGCTTCTTTATCTTAGAAAGCTGTGTTGAGAACCAAAGCCAAGTTCGTGGATATTGTTAAAATGTGTCATTTGTCAATATAAAAATCAGAAAGTATTTTGAAAGGCAATTCATACTTGCAAGCAAAAGTAATAATGAGAGGCAAGAAGGTTAGCTCTACCTGAAGTCTATCTGCTTCTTTGAATACTGAGTTTGCTGGGGGCAACCTTTAGTGATCAGTTGCTAGAAGGAAGCTGTTATGTGCCTTAGAGGGTCATGGCTTATATATTAGGCAAAAGGATTCAAAAGGACCAAAAGTTTTGATAGGCCATCCACAAACATTCTGTTGGCTCTGTTTGGCTCAGGGTTATAGGCTAATGAGCTATATGTGGCAATGGCAGGTATTCACATAATTGTAGGTCCCTGGCCAGAGAATCCCAGCAGAAAGTATATAAAGAGACAGACATGGCAGCTTACTAACCACCAGAAATGGAAGATAAGCCAAGAGCACTGACGGCTGTGAGAACTGGTCAGCAGATTAAGACTCAGTTCTTCAGGATAGCTCCTGGCCAGAGTGACGTCAGCAGGCAGCTGGCCTCAGGAAGCAGGGAGACTGGAGAGGAGGCAATTAGAGCATTTTCTTTGCTGCACCCTGGCCCTTGACTCTTGGACCAGAAGGAAGTATTCAGTGCCATGGGTCATGTCCAGAACTCCCTAGATGGCCATGTGCTTCCTCCTGCCCACTGAGTGTTTTGAAATTCCCCAGCTTTTGTGCAGAATATTTTTCTCATCCAAAAGGGTTGAAATGTTTGATGATCAACACCAGTGCTTTGGGGGATGCTGAAGTCTAGCAGAGTATCAGGACTACCCTAAATATAACTATGCATGCTAGCTTTTCCTGCTCTCCTGTAGGCATGCACAGCCCTTATTTGGAGTGGGTCCACAGTGCTCTGGGAAGCAGGGGCTTAAACCTTTTCTCCACCTGTTTTGGTTTTGGATTTTTTTTTTTTTTTTTTTTGCACAAATTCTGCTCCACCTACATGGGGATATATATTTTTTTAAGGAGGGGGGAATCTCTAATGGAGAGTTTTTTTTTTCTTCTACTGACTTTTCCACAGGGGTTTAAATGAATAAATAAAACAAAACCTCCCCCTTGAGATACTATAGTCCCAATTTGAATCAGGGCTATCTGTACATATACGAGAGTAGGAAAAACTAGGATGCATAGTTCCACTGCAATCACTGTAATCTATTTTCTTATACTAAACTGTCTCTATAGCAAAATCTAGACTTAAAAATTGTAAGAAAGGGTTTTTGTAGCAGGTTTGGACAGATAAGTTGATTTTTACTTGGATCTGTTAGCAGGGATCACTGATGAGTTTTTGTCATTTTTGGCTTTGTGTACTTGTAATGCTTCCAGCTGCAACATTTGTTCGAATCTAGCTTTGGCCCCCTGTTTTTACAGCTTCACTGACTTTTCCACTATTATAAGTCCTTATTGAGGCTGATCACTGATATCAAACCATGATTCATACTTATCAATACAAGTTTGTCATCTTTTTCTTTTTGTATAGTCTCTAGCACTGGGACTAAATCTCCATGCATCTTCCAGATGTAACATTTCCATATTTTTTAAAAATAGGGATTTTACTTCCTTTTGCTTTTTTAGACTTGTAGGAGCCCTGCAGGATCAGACCAAGGTCTGAGAGAAAGAGGGAGAAGCAATCCAGAGCATGTACAGTCAACAGTATTAAGGTTTAAAGTTGGGCAGGGGCTAGTGATAGTTGTGGTTTTCCCACTTTTGTGGCGGTCCTGTGCTCCTAACCCCCCCGAAAGTGGAGGACTGACTGTATCTATACTTGTGTGTGATATGTGTGCACATGTGTGCATACGCATGCACATGTGGGTGTGTGTAAACTGCCGTGGAAGCTCCAGTGAAGGCTGTGTGGGTGTATGCAAACCTTTTCAATGACAGGATAAAAATAGTGGAATATTACCAAGCTGGAGAGTGGATGAAGAAGACCCTCCTCTTGCCACATATTCTTCTCCTTTGGCAGCAGCCAAGTGGGCCATTTCTCAAAGAAGGGGTTGAGAAAAGCATTGGAAAGGTCCAAGAGCTTAAATGCAGAATTTAAGAGGCATACTTACTGGGAGTATTCTCTAAAAGAAAAAGTAATATAACAAGCCGTACAAATAGGAATTGCACAGTGTTGGTGGATGAGCTGGGAAAAAGAAATGACAGAGACAGATTTCTGTGGGTGAGCTAGAGGTGATCTAACCCTCCTTCCCGAGTCTTTTCCTGCAAGGACTGGAGGTCTTGCACTGGGAGAGACACGCTCTCCTGCTCTGCCCAGCCCCGATTTGTCTTCCCTTATATGTGTTTGCTGCTTTAGTATTGTGCAGACAGCTAGAATCACTTATTACCTTGAGCGTGAAAAAAGGAGCAGTGGCACATGAGGACATTCAACTGTTGTCAGAAGACTTGGTGGGTTAGCTGGCTGGTTTCCATAGAAACACGAGCATGCTTACGTGAAGTGACAGATTTATGTTGTTTCAGTGTGGACCCCACCTAAAGGTCACCACACATGCATGCCTTTATTTTGACTTTTGGTTGCAGCCATTGCCTCGTGATTCATAATGGCCTGCCAGTTTTTAAAAACTTTGCTAATAAGATACCAATTCCAAGCTGATGAAAAGTCTATGGCTTTGTTTGTACATCTGAAAGCTTGATGAACTCCATTTGCAGAAGGTTTAGTCATCCATCACAGTGGGTGTGAGCCACCCTTGGTGAACTAAGTGGTCTGTGCTGTGCTACAAAGATTCAAAAACTACATTGTTATCTGTATCTGACTAAAAGCATGAATCACCCTGTGTAATAATGTGTGTTTCCCACTAACTCACCTTAGGTGACGAATTGGCTGATTCTGATTTGCTTCTTTTTATCTCTTTCTCCAGACCGCTGACTCCAAGTATTAGTACTGTTCTTTCCTGGAAACAATACCTTTAATGTGCAAGATGTTTTGGGATCTTTTGTTGAATATGACAACTGCGTAAGTTGCTTTTAAAAATTGCACTAAGCAGCAGGTGAGTCACAATGGCAAGGGCTTGCTCAGGAATACACTGGATCAACAGCTGGGTCCATATCTAAGCTCCCAGTGCTTTTCCCATGGCTATGTGCTAGCCCAGGCTAAATGATCACAAAGCAAGTTATTGTAAAGCCAAGGATCTTGTGTTGTTTACGGTGATGATGTGCTCAAAATATCTCTGTACCACTCATTCATGGTGGGTTGCAGCAGATAAACTATGAGATGATTATAATAGCTATGGGAAACATCACAACAGTAAAGCAAACAGGAGGGAGAGGCAGAGGTTTAGGTAAACTAAAAGTGCTTTAGCTGTTACCGCATCAGGGAGTTGGTTCACACTTTGCAAAACAGGGATTACATGACATGGACCTGCTATGAAAGGTCCTGTTCCTGGCAGAATTTGGGAGAGGCACCCATTTAGAGAGCTGAAACACGGTTGTGCTTCTGTGGGAGAGTAAGTAGTCAGGGCCCAAGCTTAGGACTCGTGTTAAGGACTTGGACTCAAGCTTGGAGGCAGCCTGGCAGCCAGTGCTGCTGCTTCAAAGTAGGTGATATATGGGAATACTTGCCCATGCCTGCTAAAAGGCAGGCAGCTGCACAGACAGCCGTGGAGGTTTCCAAAGCATTTTCAACAGCAGTCTCATGTACAGCACAGTTTAATCATCTCTAATCAAAAGGCACCAGAGTGTGAATGACGCAGTCTCATTCAGCAGCAGGCAGAGTCTTTGCATCAGCCAAAGCTGAGGAAGGCATTCTGGGCCACTGGGAAACCCAGAAGGGATGCTAGGTCAAGCAATTTCCCCAAGCCACAAACCTGGTCCTTTGAGGGGAGCACGACCCTGTCTAGACAAGGCATATTTCCAGCCAGACAAACCACTTAGTATCCCAGGGTCATCATCTCCCTTTGTCCCTCTTTCAGTTTATTCCATCTCAGCAGTTCCCCACTGGGGGCGGGTGGGCGGACAGCAGGTGGGCAGGCTAAAGGTTCCACCAGTGTGCTCTCTGTTCAGTTTTTCCTATTTTTAACAAGTTGGTTTCTCTTGTTGTGGGGTTTTAGATTAAAATGATTGTGGATAGGTTTTTAGCAGCTAAGGCAGTGTATAATGCTACTAATAATGGTACTCCTGTAAACTACGGCACTGTTGCATTCATTTTGCAGACTGGGAATTAAAATAGACCGCTTGCCTAAAGCTGCACAATGAAGCTTGTACCTATCACTTGGGATTTGAACCCTCCTTTTTCAGAATTTGGGTCTACATTTTTTTTTATCTTGCTCTCATCACGTCCTTATTCCAGAGTTTCAACTGAACATAGTTGCTGCTCCTCACAGGGAACTGGTAGCCCATGATGGTCTATCTTATACAGTGTATTTATTTATTAAATTTAAAATATTTTTATCCTGCTCCTCAGCTTCTGGGGTAGCTCCCTGGTGAAGATCAAAGGTTTGGTGTGGTGAAAGGGACACACTTTCTAGGCAAGAGAGTGTAGTCTTCACACAACCAGATTTCAGGCTGTCCTGGTCAGCCACCTGGTTGTTTGGACAGAACCCCCTCAAAGATACTGCACGCTGCAACCACTTCAGTGCGGTTGGATTTCATGTCACTCAGGATTTATGGCTACTGCTTCAAAGTTGTACATGAGTAGTATATTGGTATATGAGGATCGGTTGCTGCTGATTAATGGAAGCTAATTGGCATTACAGAGTGATACAGGAATCTGGGAGTTTTCCGCATAGAGTTAAGTGATGGGGAGCTTTTCTCATTGAGTTATTCGATCCCTGTCACTTTAGAAGAAGGCTAACCTTACTCAGAAAATATTGGGCAGGGGATGGGGGAGAGAGCGAGAGAGCACAGAATGCATATTGTTTGAAGGAGTGAGCCTGAAAATTGGCTTCCTTTGGCAGTTATCCCACCTAGACAGACCTGCACCTTCTGGAGTGGTTCCATCTGGTTTTCTTATCCCCCTGCCCTGCACACATACACTAATGGAAATACTATGTATTTGTTCAGCTTTTCGCTTCTAGATGTCCAGATAAATGATCCACATTTAATTTATGACTTCTAATGGAGTGATGAACTGGTATCCCTGTTTTCATCATCCTTCCCTGTCTTTGTGTTTCCCTGCTAGAAAGTCCTATGATGCTCTCCAGTTATTACAGCAGCCATGTGGGAGCCCTTTTATAAAAGTTTTCCCCCACTTCCTCCTGTTCTTGTGCTTGTAATGTTGGCTTGTGCCTTGATATTGTTCGCTGCTTAGAGATGCCTGTTGGGCTATTGAGTGGGACATAAATTTGAAAATAAATAAAAAATAAATAATGAGTCAATCTCCTGATGCTGACACAATGTTGAAATGCCTATGGCCACATGGGCAGGGCTAATCTCATGGGCCTGCATTGTTTGGGGGTCACCTGGTCGAGGGTGACAAAGATGGTTGTGAAAGGATTATGCAGCTGGTCCTTACCATCTCATGGTGGGCCTTCAAACTTGACAGCAGTCAGGGGAGGCAGCTGCCCCAAGCAGCTGGTTTAGGGGTCGGGGGTGGAAGGGCGTAACTGTCAAGTTATTTAAAGCTTTCTTCTTGTTGTTTTTGTACTTTTACTCCCAGGGAAAAGCACTGGAGGACTTTATTGTTTCAGGTATCATAATACCTTGATCGGCCTCTCTCTCTCTCTTTCTCTGTGTGCGTGTGTGCGTTTGCGTGTGTGTGTATGTGTGTCAGGCAGTGGGTGTTGATGTTCCGGCTCAGCAGCACCATGCTTGGGCAGCCACAATATTTCAAGGGACTGAAATCATGAAGGGAAGGCCATCCAGAGTATTTAGAACTAATTTGGACAACTTTAATAATAATAAAAAGGCTTATTGAAAGAGCAATGAACAGCATACTAAACAGAATCTGGAAGCATAGCTCTCAAGACACTTCGAGGTGTGGCAAGTCAGGAAGGCTAATTTGCTACGTGTAGGCACCTAGTCCTCATTGTTATAAGCATGTCCATGAAAATATTCACTGAGCTAAGAACAGTAATGCTTCAGCTTGCCTATATTTATTTGATTCTCTAACATACAAGTGTTTACAAGTCATCTATGTTTTTAAGGGTTTCCTCTCTTTTGCTTCCTGTATACCTATTAAGAGGGTAAATTCTCTACATCTTTGCAAATCCCCTGTCTTTGATGCCAACTAAATGTGACTTTGATTTGTTATAAGCTCAGAGGACATTCCTCGTTAAGCTGCATTTAGCATTGTCATCTTCCAGTTTCTTATCCTGTAATAGTCTCAGTCTGCTTCTAAAAGGAGCTCTCTGAATGGGAGAGCACTAACTCTCAAATGCTAACCATGTGTCTTGGTAGAAACCCAATATCTTTGAATCTACTTAGATGCAGCTGTAAAGAGAAGTGAATGGGGGAGGGGAAGAAGATCATATGCAGGAAACTACTTTGAAGTTTGATATAAAGTCTCATGTAAAAGAAAAGCAATTCAACAGAATGCTGAGAAAGATAAACACTTTCTATGATGGAGCTGGTGTCTACACAGCTGGTAAGTAGATTTATAGATCAGAATGACACACACACAGAGAGAGAGAGAGAGAGAGCGAGCGAGCGCTCTTGGTTTGCTGCTTTTGTGTTGCTTGTCATTAAAGCCAGCAAAAGAATCTGTTGAAAGTATTTTTTTAACCAGATAAATGGGGAATCACTTAAGGTTGTTGAAAATACTAGATGAAGGACCAGATGTTGAATTTTATGTAATATCTGCATACATTATAAATGTTTGTAGTATTCATTTAGCATTTTCATAAAATATTCAACAGAATCCTGTTTTGAGGTCAACATTTTATAGTGGTTGCTTTAAATATCAACTATTTTGTTTAGTACATTTTAAAACAATAGAAAGTCCAAGAAATACTCAGAGGAAATGTTCACACAGGGTTACAGAACTACATTGCCAAGAAGAATGAGAGATCATTGTTTTGGGTAACCTTCCTTTCTGTCATCTCCTGGACCATTGTTCAAACTACACTGATATGTACGGCCTTGAGTAAATCAGAGACTTTTGCATAATTATCATTCTCGTCTTTGTTAATGCCTTTAAAATAATTCAGAAGCAAAAATTCCAGTTGTTCTTTTGTTGAAGAAAATATGTATTTATTATATTTCTATTCCACCTTTTCCCCCCTTCAAGGAACTCAAAGCAGCTTCCATAATCCTCCTCTCAATCTTATCCTCACAACAACAACCCTGTGAGGTAGGTAGGGCTGAGAGACCATGACTGCCCCAAAGTCACCCAGTAAGCTGCAACCCAGATCTCCAGTTAACCACTGACCCCACACTGACTCTCAGATGATAGCCGATGTTCCTACTGAAAAACTAAAGTAACTCTGGAACATGGCTTGCTTTTTAGCATGCTCTGTTCTTTAGAAGAATCCAAAAAGCGAAATGTCCCTGTAGAACCATTGAAAAGGTTGGGCAGCATATCCAATTCTTTTGCTTGTTGTCATCATACTCTTGGCTTTCCCACACAGGAGCAGCATGGCTGTAGAGCCCAGACAGAAGTAGGAAGATGTTCCTTTAATTTTTACAGGGAAGGAAAGGCGTGGTCAGCCACTCTGTAGAATTAATCAAGCACCCTTCAAACCTTATTTCTCATCAATAAATTGTCCGCTTGTGTCGCTCTACTGCAAAACAGAGCCAGTGCTGTGTAATCAAAAGTGCACGGCTCTATAAACAGAAGAAATTCAGGGACCACATTGTCCAAATATGCACACTCTTAGGCATCATATTTCTATTGCCCTGACAACATATACGAAAGATACTGACTCAAAGTATATAGCTATGCAGATCCCACTTCCTTTTTTTTTTTTTTTTGGTTTTATTATTTTCTTAACAGAAACAGAATACAGAAAGAAGGAAAGTAAATGTCTATAAAATAAAACAAAACAGAATAAAGTTGCCAAGGATTCTGAACAAGTAAAACCAATATATTCAAGTGCACACATTTCAAAGAGATCAAAAATATCTCTCTTTCTGTCATTCAGCACTCTGTGGAAGATCAGAAAAAATGGAATTATCATTCTGTACACCAACAAATTTTCCAGTCACTCTATATTAATTATAAATCCTCAACTACTTTTTAAAGAACTCCCTTTTACATCCCATTAATTGTACTGGGTATAATAGAATTTCCATTTGTCATAAATTCTTCAACCCGTCTTCTATTTACATAATTAGTTAATCTTGCCATCACTGTGTATTCTGCCAGCTTATTTTTCCATTCTTCAATTGTTGGGGATTCTGGTGATTTCCATTTAGAAACAATTGTAATTCTTGCTGCAGTTGTCATATATTTAAATAACTGTCATATTATTTGAAAAAGTCTCTGGCACTGGATACCTCTTGCTTTGAGGAGAACTAATGAGTCTTAGACAATTACCCAAGAACAGTGCTGGTCCAAGGTATTTTGCTGCTAGAGGAAAAGACATGGTGAGCGCCAGCCCCATTTCATGCACAAAAGCCCACTGGGCTGGCAGTTGATTTTTTCTTCAACACCGATGACGGGCAGAATCCTGTATGACACCAGAAAGCAGCAGGTTAGCTTAGGGCCCATGCGCTTTCCCCTAACACTTTGCTTTTGTCTCTGAGCAGTTGAGGCAACTGAGGCGCTTTGCCTTCCTGTCTGAGAAAGGGGTAGACAGTTGTTTCTCTCTGTTCACAGTAAGAGAGGGTGTTTTCCAAAGCAATTTATGTTCCGATTCTTCCTCTTTTATTTTTTCAGCATGTTTAATGTCACTTAGAAACTTGATTGTTTAATCAGTTAAACTTGATGAAAGAAACTTTAATATCACTTAAAACTTGATTGAAACTTAGAAAAGCACCCCCCCCCCAGGGTGCTTTTCGGGCTGGGGGGAGGGCCAACAGTTTCGCGCACCTTGAGCACCTTTGGAGGAAAGTTGGGATGAAAATGTAACAATAAAAAAACGAGTCATTGCAGAACACCAGAACTTACATATTGCCAGTGCTTCTATAGCCAAGTAAGAACAGCTACTTCAAGGCCAAGCATACTTTGCTTGGTTTAAGTGGGTTAATTTGCCATGTTAAGTTTAATATGCCATGTTAAAGTTTAGATCACACTGGGTTGATGGAAGATCCCAATCAGTCTTAAGATGGCCTTCTAGGGTGGCATTACAGAACACATCAACTTTTTATTGTCTTCTTCTAGCTTTTGTTTCCAACCTGCTCTTCTTTCCCTTTGCTTACATAAGATTGGAACATAAGAGCTATGTTCCAATAAATCATTAAGATTTATTGGAATATAAAGCTCTTCTGTCATGGGTGCTGAAACATTACTATTTTGTCAATATTTATTTATTTATTTATTTATTTATTTATTTATTTATTTCATTATTCATTTCATTCATCGATAGGCTTATTATAATAGCAAAAATACAAATGATAGAATTTTTGCTACCATCCTCTATCTTAATTGTATGAATAGCTGATAGAACTAGCAGTCCAAATGTGTTTGTGTATATATGGTCATGATACTTGTAAACTACATGTAGAATTAAAACAACAACAGCTACAGGAATGCTATCCAGATGTACAAAACATCCATCCATATTGTTCAGATGTTGCACGATTTTCTTAAGACTCAAAAGGTGTCAGTCTCATGACAGTAGCACATATAGCCTCACCAGGCTGCAACTGTGGCTTTTCTCTGGAGTCACTGTGACTACTAACGAAGGCCCAATTTTCTGTATTAGTGAAATGCCAACGAGTTTTGGCGATCTATTTTCTCATGGCAGAAAATATCTATCTTGAGATTTTCTCAATGTTTACCCTGTGTGTGTGTAGGTGTGGGTGGGGATTTTTTTTAAAAAATCCGATGAGTTGTTTTCTTAAATATAAAGGTTTAATCTTTCTTTTTCTGAAAATCTCCAAATTAGGATGACTGTCATCCTGCACTTGACATTTTGTTGGGCTGAGAAGTAAGAGTTAGAGGAAGATTGGATCACAACAAAAGTGTTTGTTGTTGCTGCCCCAAGCTAATTTCTTACTTGAAAGCTAGTCATGCAGCAGTACGTGCACTGATTGATAGAATTCCCATTCCTATTCACAGGTGTTCATTACAGCTGTACTGGATATTTCTAATGACATGGCTGTTATCATGTGAGTAGTTCACCAAAGAGCATGTGAATACATTGAATCCAGGGCAACCTTGTATTCATACTAGCTGCCAAAATTTAATCTTCCCCCTATCTTTGAACAAATCTTTTGAGAGATTGTTCATGGATGGACAAGGTTCAGATTTCCAGATTCAGGATATTCAGGTGGGTTCTGTTTCCCCCCACTGCATTAGCTCAGCTCAGACTATTCACTCTTCCATCCATTCATGTGCTTTCAAAGCCTTTAGCATTCAGCCATCATCACTCCTTCAGAAAGCTTCTTGTGACTGAACATTTAAGCACTCGGAGAGCTGAAATGTATTTAAATGTTATAATGAATCCTTATAATTAGATTTACTCTTTTTTAATCAAGGATGTAAAACAGTATTTCTTGCTCCCAATGAAACTTCTAGCTGAGATGTTGGGTATGTAACAATAAATGGATATGCTTGTGCAATTAGAAGCACAGCTTCCCTCGAATTGTTCTTATTATTTGATAAGGGTCTTCTTAGTGTACTATTGTTTTTATGGGCTCCAGGGAACAAAGAAACCTTTAACGACGGCATCCAAGTACATAAGTGCCAGCTTGGTGGCAGTGTAACCGTTGTCTGTAGAAACAACATTCTTGGCTCTGAGAGTACAAGTATAAGGGAGTCCTCCTGCCATGACAATAACAGGCTTATAAAATGAACCGGTAATGTGGTTTTGCTCCTGGGAAGTCTGGGAATCATGCTAACCATACTTTGTGTAGTATGCATGTATCTGTGACAGAGAATACAACAAATAGATACTATTAGTATCAGAGAGAAACGATAACCCTTGACTTTTTTTTTTGAGACTTGGTAGAGACTTTATGGAGATCTTGCTTTAAATCATTCATTTTAACAAAAATGAATTTGTCATTTCTCTGCAACTGGTCTCCATCTCCAGATGAAAAATAATCTTGTTTTGATTTATGCATTTAATATTTCACACTGGAAATGTAAAACTACAGTGGTTATTTTATAGTGCTTGGGATCAGGAAATATGGGGGCAATTTATTATATTTATTATTTGGCTTTATAAAACTATAAATCAACATTATTGAAAATTAAATGTAGGTTAGACTGTAAGGGACCATTGAGGTATAACAATGTTTTACATATGGCTTCCGATGATATGATGAGAATCTGAATTATTCATGTGAGACCCTAGATATTCTTTCAACTTAAATCAAATTAATAAAACAATTTCATTCCTAGACCTATTAGCACTCAGCAGGAGCCAAGTAACAGGGATACATTTATAGTTAATTTTTGTTTTTTGTCTGCTGCTGAAGACAAGAAAAGAAAAATATAGTAATTCTCTTTTTTTCTTTAAATCTTTGGGTTATCCCCAAATAATAAAGGAAAAATCACCCAAAATTCTACATTTGCTTAGACAGAGAAAAGTCCTACAACTCTGAACATGCCTCTGCATAGCTGCCTGGGTCACTCTAGAATTTCTAGGATTTTTTCTGCCTAGGCACACACAGGGTTGCTCCAGAACTTGCTTAGGCATAGGAACTGACAACTGTGGCAGCCATTCTAAACTTGTTTGCTAAGGAGTAAGAAGTATGTTTTATTCCAAAATTAGTAAAAGTGGATTCAGAAGATCTATTTGCACAGAACATCTTATCAGCTTTAGGTTCCGTGCCTATAAATGGGAATGATCTCAGCAATGGAAATTTCTTGTGTACCCTGTTAGAATGAGTGCTAGTAGTTAAGTGTCCCTTGGAGTCCTTTAGCAACAAAGAACATCCATACTGTCTCTGTGTGCCGGATCTGTTGTAGATTAGATTTTACCTGGGTCCATGCCCTGTAATTTAAGTGGCTGTAAACAGCATTATGCTTTGAATCGTCCCTCGAAAGTTCTAGCTATCCAATACAACGGCCTTCTGTTAAGAGCTGTGTTTGATATGAGGCTAGGAATCTATCCTACAGCATTAACCGAGAAGGCTTTTGGCCAGTCTTCCCAGGTTTAGTGTAACTTACAGCTTTCCCTGGAAATAAAGACTGTGGTCCAAAGCAGACATAATTTTGAATCTCCTTAGTGGCTAATCAGGTCTTCAGTTTTACTCGAGAGCAGAACTAAGGTCCCCGATCTGTCAAGACCAAAGCATGAGGGATGGTTTAGGGGATGTTTAAGATCCAGATTATGTCCCCAGACTTGTTGTTTTTGTTGTTAGTCATGAAGTGGTGTCCAACCCATCGCGACCCCATGGACAACATTCCTCCAGGCCTTCCTGCCCTCCACCATCCCCCGGAGTCCACTCAAGCTCACACCAACTGCTTCAGTGACTCCATCTAGCCACCTCATCCTCTACCGTCCCCTTCTTCTTTTGCCATCTATTGTTCCTAGCATCAGGCTCTTCTTCAGCGAGTCCTTCCTTCTCAATAGGTGGCCAAAGAATGTGAGTTTCATTATCAGTATCTGGCCTTCTAAAGAGCAGTCAGGGGTTGATCTTCTCTAGGACTGACAGGTTTGATCACCTTGCGGTCCAAGGGACTCGCAGGAGGCTCCTCAAGCACCACAATTCAAAGGCCTCAATCCTTCGGCGCTCAGCCCTCCTTATGGTTCAGCTTTCACAGCTATACATTGCAACTGGGAAAACCATAGCCTTGACTATACGCACTTTTGTTGGCAGGGTGATGTCTCTGCTTTTTAGTATGCTGTCTAGATTTGCCATAGCTTTCCTTCCCAGGAGCAAACGTCTTTTAATTTCTTGGCTGCAGTCCCCGGCTGTGATGATCTTGGCGCCCAGGAAAATAAAATCTGTCACTACCTCCACTTATTCCCCATCTATTTGCCAGGAAGTGAGAGGACCAGATGCCATGATCTTAATTTTCTTAAAGTTGAGTTTCAAGCCAACTTTTGCACTTTCCTCCTTCACCTGCATCAAGAGGCTCTTTAGTTCCTCTTCACTTTCTGCCATGAGAGTGGTATCATCTGCATATCTGAGGTTGTTGATATTTCTCCCAGCAATCTTAATTCCAACTGGTGATTCATCCAGTCCCACGTTTCTCATGATGTGCTCTGCATATAAGTTAAATAGGCAGGGCGACAGTATACAGCCTTGCCGAGCAACTTTCTCAATTTTGAACCAGTCAGTTGTTCCGTGTCCAGTTCTCACTGTTGCTTCTTGACCCACATATAGGTTTCTCAAGAGACAAATAAGATGGTCTGGTACTCCCATCTCTTTAAGCACTTGCTACAATCTGTTGTGATCCACACAATCAAAGGCTTTAGCATAGTCAATGAAGCAGAAGTAGATGTTTTTCTGGAACTCCCTAGCTTTCTCCATGATCCAGCGTATGTTGGCAATTTGATCTCTAGTTCCTCTCCCTCTTCGAAATCCTGCCTGTACTTCTGGTAGTTCTCGGTCCACATACTGCTGGAGCCTAGCTTGTAGGATTTTGAGCATCATTTTGCTAACGTGTGAAATGAGTGCAATGGTGCGGTAGTTTGAACATTCTTTTGCATTGCCCTTCTTTGGGATCAGAATGTAAACTGACCTCTTTCAATCCTGTGGCCACTGTTGAGTTTTCCAAATTTGCTGGCATATTGAATGTAGTACTTTTACTGCATTGTCTTTTAAGATTTTGAATAGCTCAGCTGGAATACTGTCACCTCCACTAGCTTTGTTGTTGCTCAGACTTCCTAAGGCCCATTTGACTTCACATTCCAGGATGTCTGGCTCGAGGTCAGTGACCACCCCATCGTGGTTATCAGGGATGTGAAGTTCTTTCTTGTATAGTTCTTCTGTGTAATCTTGCCATCTCTTCTTAATCACTTTTGCCTCTGTTAGGTCTCTGCCATTTTGGTCCTTTATCATGCCCATCTTTGCATGAAATGTTCCCTTCATATCTCCAATTTTCTTGAAGAGATCTCTGATCCTCTATTCTATTGTTTTCTTCTATTTCTTTGCACTGTTCATTTAAGAAGGCATTCTTATCTCTTCTAGCTATTCTCTGGAATTCTGCATTCAATTGGGTATATCTTTCTCTTTCTCCCTTGCCTTTTGCTTCCCTTCTTTCCTCAGCTATTTGTAAAGCCTCCTCAGACAGCCGTTTTGCTTTCTTGCATTTCTTTTCCTTTGTGATGGTTTTTGTTGCTACCTTTTGTACAATGTTGTGAACCTCCATCCAAAGTTCTTCAGGCACTCTGTCTATCAGATCTAATTCCTTAAATCTATTTGTCACCTGTACTGTATATTCATCAGGGATATGATTTAGGTCATACCTGAGAGGCCTAGTGCTTTTCCCTACTTTCTTCAATTTAAGCCTAAATTTTGCAACAAGAAGCTCATGATCAGAGCCACAGTCAGCTCCTGGTCTAGTTTTTATTGACTGTATAGAGCTTCTCCATCTTTGGCTGCAAAGCACATAGTCAATCTGATTTTAGTGTTGACCGTCTGGAGATGTCCATGTGTAGAGTCGTCTCTTGGGTTGTTGGAAAAGATTGTTTACTATGACCATCGTATTCTCTTGACAAAATTCTACCAGCCTATGCCCTGCTTTATTTTGTACACCAAGGCCAAACTTGCCTGTTATTCCAGTTATCTTTTGGCTCCCTACTTTAGCATTCCAATCCTCCATGATGATAAGGACATCATTTTTGGTGTTAATTCTAGAAGGTGTTGTAGGCCTTCATAGAACCGGTCAACGTCAGGCTCTTCAGCACCAGTGGTTGGGGCATAGACTTGGACTATTGTGATGTTGAATGGTTTCCCTTGGATTCGAACTGAGATCATTCTGTCATTTGGAGGTTGTATCCCAGTACTGCTTTTCCTACTCTTTTATTGACTATGAAGGCTACTCCATTTCTTCTGAGGGATTCTTGCCCGCAGTAGTATACCTGTTGGTCATCTGAATTAAATTCACCCATTTCTGTCCATTTTAGTTCATTGATTCCTAAGATGTTGATGTTCAGTCCTGTCATCTCGTTTGATCACATGCAGTTTGCCTTGATTCATGGATTTTACATTACAGGTTCCTATGGAGTATAGATCTTTGCAGCATCGGACTCTCCTTTCACCACCAGATACATCAGCACTGAGTGTCCTTCACCTCTGACCCAGTCGCTTCATTCTTTCTGGTGCTACTAGTACTAGCCCTCTGCTCTTCCCCAGTAGCATATTGGACACCTTCCGACCTGAGGGGCTCACCTTCCGGCGTCATATCTTTTTGCCTTTTGGTACTGCCCATGGGGTTTTCATGGCAAAGATATTGGAGTGGGTTGCCATTTCCTTCTCCAGTGGATCACATTTTGTCAGAGCTCTCTGCTATGACCTGTCCATTTTGGGTGGCATAGCTCATAGCTTCATTGAGCTATGCAAGCCCCTTCGCCACGACAAGGCAGTGATCCATGAAGGAGTCCCCAGACTTACTCAGGAGTTAAAATGAAAAAGGACACAGACACTGGAGAGCGATTTAAAGTAGCCTTTAAATGGAGACAGACTGCCACACTGTGCAGATGGATGCACAAGCACACGAGAAACAAACATATGTTCTTATTAGCTAATACGTGGAAAATTTTCTTTAGAGCTGATGGCCTGGACAACTGGCCTCTTTGGGGTGGAAAAGAGGACAATAATAATAAGATCTTCAGTTTTGTTCAATTGGGTGCTTGTCACTTTCTCCGATTCTAGTCTCACTCTGTGTCTCCCTGTGTGTGTGTGTGTAATGTCTCATGTGAACCCAATCAATGCCACCTCAACACTGATGCCTTCCTTTCATGTAGTACACTTGATCTTAACCAAAAAGCCAAGAAACCTTCTTCTGTAGAAAGACAATCACACATGTTCAATGAGATTTGCATTTGGTGAAGGACAGGTTTGGCCAACAAGTTCACAAAATGACCCCCCTCCCCCCAGAAAGCAGTTATAACATTGTTTTAGTTCAAGGGTAACATGCTTGAGTTGAACTTTTGTTATTTTTTACTGCTAGACTCTCAATTCTAACCTTTGAAAACCTAAATCAAATGCCATTTTTGAACTGCCATCTAGTAAAGAAAACCTTCCTGATTTTGACCCAGTCTAAAATTTGCACAGATGAACATTTTCATCTGAATTGCCAGCACATCTCAATCTATTAGCAGTCTGCCACAAAAGAAAAATACATGTAATGGTGCACTTCAAATCCAGAGCCTCAAAATAGAAATGAAAAAGGCTATATTAACAAGTGCTGATAGATAATGTTAGTTCACTTTATTGAAAAGCATTATAAGCAAGTACGGTTTAAGAACACAAGAGTACACCAATGATCTCCTCTGGTTCGACATCTTCTTTCTAACAGTGGCCCAACATATTCCTCCAGAAAGCTGACAAGAAGTTTTCAAATGCAACCATTCTTTTATTCCAAATTTTGTCTGCAGCATCTGGTATTCAGATGTATTTGGTCTCTGGAGATTTAGACTTATCTTCCATGACTTTTTCAGTGAATCCCCCTTTAAAGCAAATGCACATCCCTGCATCTGCATTTGTTCTTCAAAGCTGAACATTCCTGTATGTTCTTGGAGTTGGTGCCAAGGTAAAGAGAAAATACCAGGAAGTGGTACTGTCCGGTTGTATGCAAAATATATGGGGTTCAGTCCAGGGTCTATCTTCCAGGAAAGCAGCAGGTCTGCTTACAGTAAGTTCTGTTGTCTGAGGTTTTGGGAATCCCCTTATCTCCCAGTTTACCTTAACTCAGTTAAACTTCTGGTTTTCCATGTAGTATTTTAAAGTGTCTGGAAAGGAGGAATCCAACCCCTGGATTTAGCCATACTCAGAGTAGATCCATTGAAAAAAATGATATTTAAGTTAATCATAAGTGAGTCTGCACCCAACTCTATATGTGCAGGGATGGTCCTACCATTGGGTAGAGTGAAGCTGCAGTCTCATGCTGATGCCAAAGAGCAGTGATGTCTGTGCCATGTGGCGGGCTCTGTGCTTCTGAAGGTGCCCTCAGAGTCAGAAGAAGGTGTTGTCCTAGCGCCAGTACTGAAGTAAGAGGCAACGGCCAGTTTGGCTGGCGTTTGGGGGTGGGGGTTGGAGTTGCCATCTTGTCCAGTGCCTCAGGCAGCAGGATGTCTCAGCAACATCCTGCATGTATGTGTGCATTAATGCCACAAGAAGTTTTTTAAGCAACCAGAGATTCCCACACTGTAACCCTATTCAAGAGTCTCACAACTGAGTGAGCATTTACAAGGGTTGATCTTCCTCTGTTGAAGCAAACATGTTCTATTTGTGGGCAAAAAAAAAATAATATCCAATGTTCTTGGGAAACAATCGATTCGTTGTCTTTACAGGAATCTTGCTTTCTCTTTTACACTTGCTTTCTCCCAAGTTGCATAGGACATCCCTAGCAGAAAGCCCTGCTGGGCATACCTATTGTCTCAAACCTTTAGGGATGAGGAAGGCTGGAACAGGAGGGAAAGAGTCTTTCTGTTTGGTGTTCATTTAAATTCATTGCATGTTTACCAAGGTGAAGGGATTAGTGCCCTGGAGATCATTTGCTTTCATAAGCTTTAAACTAGAGCTGAAGAAGTTTCATGTCTTGATTCTTTTTCAACAGCTCTCTCTCCCTGTCTCAACAAGGCACAGAGAAGCAAGCCGAGACATATTGATTGCCAGCAGACTCTTCCAACAAAAATTGCCCTGTCTGATTCAGTTAAACTAGAAGGGAAGAGATAACTTCTGCCAGTTCTTGGCCATCTTTTCTAGCCATGGGGTGAGACACCAGAACACTCCTGTTTGATAAGCAACAGGAGGCTTATACTACCAAACAATACAGATGCCTCAGACCATATGCAGGGATAATTCACAGGGCCCTTAACTTCATGCTTCTGCAGAAAAGCCTAGTGGTGGAATATTGATTCCTTCCTGTTTCATCCTGAAAGAGAAACGGAAATATTTCAACAATGAAATAAAATGGGCAGGCAGTGGTTAATGCCTTCTCAAACCAAGTATAAAAGCTGAAGAAAGCAATGACATGCAAATCCTTGCAAATGTAGGGCTCTCCTCTCTGTGTGGCAACATTTGAAGCCAAAAAAGGGCAACAGGAAGAAAAGTGTAGAAATGCTGAAACAATCACCATGCATGGAAAGGGTGCAGTTGCTCTTCACGAATAAAGCCATGGTGATTCTAACCATCACTGGACAGCATTTTAGGACTTTGTTTCTCTCTCTCTCTCTCCCCCCCCCCCCCACACACACAGAGCTACACACCTATACATATTGTCAAAATTTTAGTTGCTCAATGTAAGGCATAACTGTACTGAACATGAGGGTGGAAAACTTTCTGGAGCAAAAATCCTGGGAATGCATGGAAGCATGAGGAGATGAGGCCAAAATGGCCGACAAAGTTCAGGGTTGAGTATTCCCCCCTCCTTAGTTCCTTCCACATTGTGAAACATAAAAAGAGCTGTCTCACACAGCATGATAAGTCAGGGATGGCTTGTGTTGCTGTCTGAACCCAGCCAGAGCAATTAACTATGCTGGCGAATTCACACCACAAGACAGCAGCACCCTTGGATGATCAGTCACTCTGGCTTATCATGTTAGGCGACCCAAGGCTCTCTTCACACATGGCTGCAGCAGGCTTCCAATGCAAAATGCAGGTTGGTTTGAAGCCTTCCTTCCAGGCAAGGATGGGATGCCAAACTGCAGGTAAATGATACGTGCAATTCCCATAGTCTTATCCAGGACCAAGTGTTATGAACTGGCTAGGGCTTTCCCCAAGGAGGAAGAGTTAATTGACAACCAGGGCAACATGCTACAGTTGCCGGGTGTTTGCTTATGGAGACACGGGTGCCCAAGGCCGTGGGAGGGCTGGAGAGGCTCTGCGAATGCAGAAAGGAGCGATACTGTAGATTGTACCCAAGGACAGAGGAATTCACACTCCCAAGGGCAGGACAGGCGATTGGGGGCAATAAGGGTAAATAGTCCTCACCCGGGATCCATCATGCACTGTGAACCCATGAGCACCTGATCGGAATGGGGAATAAAAGGAGAGTGTCTGCAGGGGCTTGGGGTACCTCTTTGAGGAGGGTTCATTCCTGCTGCTGGAGAACATCACTGATCTCTACAACTGGTATAGCATCTGTGTGTACAGCTAGGCGAGGAGAAGCTTTGTTATTTTGTGTCCGGGGAGGCCAACCAGGCCTGGGGGTCTTGGGAGCTTTGGTTGGTTGTGAAGTGTACTATGCTGCTTTCCAAATTCCCTTTCCTCCCCCGCCCCACTTCTTGTGTGTATTTGGTGCCTTGTGTGTTTTAGCTATTTTAGAACCCTCCATCCCTATCTTTTAACCTTTTAATAAATTCCTTTTTGTCCAACACTAGGGCTGTCATGTCCGGAATCAAGTGTCTGATCCAGAGTTCAGGACCAGGGATGTTCTGGAAGAAGATCAAAGCTCAGTTGGCAGTGGGAGTGGGCAATCCTTGGCAGCTGTCCACTGTACCAAGACAATGGTAGCTCTATCCCACCTATTGCCGTAGCCCCAGTCCTCTTCATTTCTTGTCCCTGAACCACATGCTGCCTTTGGACTAGCCCAATAATCATGCATTTCATGTTTAATCCTTTAGTTCCCTGCAGGGACCACAAGAGAGGGGTAGGCACTTTTTGGTTGTGGACCTTTTCTCTTCTCATGGAATGAGAAATGAGAGCTTAGAAATAGTCACCACGGCTATGAACTACTAGAAAGTTTGATAGTAAAGAGAAATAGTTTCACACTTTCCACCTCAAATGGCATGATATTTCCGAGAGAAGCCAATTCTTGGAACAGCCTCTGTTTCATTTCTTGTGCTTCTTGATAAAGACCCAAGCCATTTAATTTTGACTGGAGTTTGTGGCATCATTACTGGCCTGTTAGGAGGGAGATGCATGCAGGGACAAGATTATTATAACTGTAAACAAAAACACGAGAGCACCAGCAGGCACTGAAATCCACTGTGCTGTTTTCCCTGTAGAAAAAGCTAAGTACTGCTTTTACTTATTTTGCTCAGTAAAGATGTTAGATGGGAATGTCACACTGACAATTATTTGCATCAGAATGCCGCAAACTGCCTTAGACTGATTGATGTTTTTACTGCCCTGGACTAGTTCCACTAAAATGCATGGGTCAATGAGGCAGCAGGCTCCTGGTCCACAAAACTGTGATGTTAGTGCAGTTACCTGATCGCTTAAAGGATTCGTTAGGCATTGAAAAGACAAAGGTTATTTAGGTGGTTTGAATATTAAGCTTCCCATATTTAGGCCTCAGTATTTTTCCTTCAACTGGCATCTAAGATAGAAGACTCTTCTCTTTGAAAAACAATAAGCTGGGGCTTTACGTCCACCTGAAACAAAAGTTGCTGGGTTTACCCCATTCATCTTAATGGGGTGTTAATGGCCTCAGGGTTTGGTCAAGACCACTTAAGTGTGGATGCTATTAATAAGCAGCTAAAGTACACACACTCAGCCTGAGGTCCTGCAATGTAATTGCATGGGGACAACTGGGACCAATTTTGAGTTCTGAGTGAAGGTTTTCTGAAGCAGTTGGGGAAAGTGGGTTTGTGGAAAAGCCTGGCAGAGCTAAGCTGAATAACTTAAGAGAAATAAGCAGCAAGGAGTAGAAAAGAATGATATATTTACTGATGTTTTAAAATTGTGTTTCTACTGAGTCACAAATTAGTCAGTCTGGAGGAAATGAACAGCACAACAGTGGTGTCATTTTTATTAGCATTGCAATAACTTGCAGAATTAATATCTCCCCACAACCTGCAAAAAAAAAAAAAAAAAAGGCTGATATTATGAGCCCAATGCATGCAAGGCTCTTGGAACTGATCCTCTTCTGTTCACAATGGGGATATTTTGACTGACTTCATCTCTAGGGGATGGCAAAGGGGCTAGTCCAGCAAAACCCCTTCCTGGGTAACATCTGAGGTCCTTCTAGAGGCCATTTTATCCTTGAACCTCATGAAACCAGGGCAAAGCTTACTTGGATGTTGTGCTGTATTCAGAGTCTTTCCTTTCTCTGTTCCCCTGGTCTGGGAGGAATGAAATTGCCACCCTGCCTGGAAATCCTGTTCAGATCTCTGCTTAATAAGCCTGCTGTGCTCCCAACACTTGCATGGAGAAGTCCTGGTTGTGTGGCAGATGCAAGAAGATCAAGGGAACGGAGTGAAGGAAGAGTGTGGGTCCAGTAGAGCAGACCAAGCTCCAAGCAGTGGCTACCAAGGAGACCAGTATACTGGGGAAGTGGCTATTAAACTATGGAGAGTGGCAATTAAAAAAAGAGAAACTAGACAGTGAAAAGTGGAAGAAAAAGATGTGAATGAAATAAAAAGCAATTGATGCCAAAATCCTTCAGAGTGGCATTACTGAGGCAGTAAAGGTAAAGGTAAAGGTTTCCCCTTGACATTAAGTCCAGTCATGCCTGACTCTAGGGGGCAGTGCTCATCTCCGTTTCCTAGCCAAGGGAGCCAGCGTTTGTCCGCAGACAGTCTCCATGGTCATGTGGCCAGCATGACTAAACACCGAAGTGCACAGAATGCTGTTACCTGCCCACCGAAGTGGTACCTTTTTATCTACTTGCATTTGCATGCTTTCAAACTTCAAGGTTGGCAGGAACTGGGACAGAGCAACGGGAACCACCCCGTTGTGCAGATTCGAACCGGCGACCTTTCGATCAACCAGCCCAGCAGCACAGCAGTTTAAACCACTGAGCTCCTTTAAGCTACTGAGGCAGTAGTTGCCACCTAACTCTGAAACTTGCAGTGGGGTTTTGGGCAGACACTGAACTTTGTAGGCTGAGCAATCAAGGACAGAAGTGTTGGGATGAGACAAGAAATCGTTAGCCCGCCATGCTGAACTGCACCTTGGGAGCAACACCAAGAGATGGAAGAGCATCGAGGAGCAGAAAGTAGCCTGCACCAGGCACATCGCATTCTGGCGGCACCTGGACACCATTCTTTCCTTTGGGGCAGCCAGAGCACACAGTGGTACCACACAGACCACCTGGTAACAGAGTGAAGGTACCAGAGATTGTATTGGAGAGGACACAGGATTCTACAACTATAATAAGTGGAGGGTAACGATCATTTGCATAAAATGGTTTGCCTTAAATGTTTGTTTTGGTCTCAGGTGTGCCCATTTTAATTTAATGTATTTGTAGGTTGCCTTTTAAGGTGGCTCCCTTCTCCTCCTCCCCACTGCACACCTATACCTGAAATCTGTTGGAAAACATCTCCAATTGTCTGCAGAATATTTAGGGGAAGAGATGCATGCGGGGGGCGGGGTAGGGGAACATGTTCTTCCAGTGGTATCTGTTGAATTGGCAGATGAACAGCACTGATTTCATCTATTGTTTCAGCAGAAGGAAAAGCAGGAGGTTCTGCTCATGTTTTATAGATCAACAGGACTACCCCTTCTTGGGGAAATGAAGAACTTCAGTTGAATGGAAATTCATTTATCATATTTGTTATTTATTAGCATTTTATGAGGATGAGACCTTCCAACAAGTTTCCAGTCAAAAACTCAAAATACCTGGGTATATTTCTTGTATTTAAATGCACGAAAATAGTGTATCTTTCTTGGCATCTTTATATTAAATGCAGGGATATAGATGTCAAAAATGCTTGCTGAAGTGGACTCTAGTCCATGAGACCTCATGCCATAATAAGTTTGGATTCTTTGTTGCTCCTAAACAAATGTAGCACAATCATTGGCTGTTCTTTTGTTCATTATTCAAATTTAAAAACTGACTTTCTGGGCACACTGCCTTGTTATCTGCATAGATATATCTTAAATTTAATATCTACGAATGTGCAAAATTTATCACTAAAATGCATATTTTGTTGAGATTTTTGGTTGTTTTTATATTACATGTATTAAACTGATGAATTAAGACCAATACAATAGAAGGCATGAGGTTTCTTCAGTTTAAAGAAACCTCTGTGACTTTAATGTTTCTGTAGTCATTTGTCAAGATTTGCATGTAGGTTCAACGCAAAAAGAACAAACAAACTGAACCCTAAGACCTTAATGAAGAGAGGGGATCATACGATTGACTGAATATTTTTGAAGTGGTTTTGAAAGGATGCCAAATGAGACAATTGCAAATTCACATTATAATTCCATTCCAGCTTCACAGCGACAACATTAGACTTCAAGGTGCTTTGCCTGTGGTCAGTTTACAGATCTCAGTGCTTCCCTCATCTTCTCTTTATTCCAAATTCTAAACTTCCACCTTGACTTGACTCACTGGAAGGAACTGAATATAAAAACATGGAACAAACCTTGCTGGATCAGATCCAGGGTCCACCTAGTCCAGCGTTCTGTTCAACCAGCTGCCCAGAGGATCACACAAGGAAAGCAGAAGTGCAACAGTAGCTTCCTGCCCAAATTCCCAGACCTGGTGTCCATAAACACACTGCTTCTGGTTGCCTTTTCAGACACTGATGGGGTCACCTTCTAAAACTGAAGAGATAGTCCTAGACACCTTAGACACCAGGAGATCCTGCTGTTAGATCATATTCCAGCTACGTCAAACAATAATTTTAGGGAATTAAATTTATGTTATTTATGTTATTACATTGTAAGCCATCCTGAGACTTTTTTGCAATTAGGACGGCATATAAATATTTTAAATAAATAAATGCTCAGCCAGCCATCTGGTTAACAAAACTAGCACCTGTAAAAGCATGCTCACAAATTAGAAAACTGGTCTTTTCACATGCTTGCACAGACCTTTTCACCACGGTAAATTCCATTCTAAGAGAAAGGGAAGATGACATGAGATATATACTGCAAGGAGCTAAGACTGTTGGTTCATATGAGGAGGTGCCTACAAGGGACTGATTATTGGGAAGTAGTCTCAAATATCCAAACAAATTTCAAACACATTCTTACTTAACATTCCTTACATAACATGAATTATTTCATAGATCACTTCCAAAACTGTAACACTGGCATATCGTCATCAATGTTTCATACAACTGGCTTTTATTTGATTCCAGCTCTTTGCCATCACTGCATGGCTTGTGAACATCAGAGCTGAAATTTACACTTTGGAGACGAGAGCAAAAGGAAAACTCCAGTTGAAAAATATTGAGAGAATCATTTGTAGCAAGCATTTAAGCAATCTCCTGCTATAGAAATTGACATAAAGCAAGGGTGTAGAATTTCTTTCAGCTGAATGGATGAGTTTCATTTCTCAGGGGCCATATTCCAGTGGTGGATGGACTCAGGGATACGGTGCATTTTAGCTTAAACTTCTTACTGCCAGTAACTAGACCTTGGGAAAGACATTTCAACTTTTTAGAAAGGGAAGAAAACTGCACAGATGTCAGGAAACTTCCAAATGTTGGTAACTGGAGGAAAGGGGTTTGGGCAGAGGATGGAGCAGGTCCATGGGCATCTAGAGAACTCTGAAGGGCTGGATGGTCTGAAATTCTGCAGCCCTGCCAAGCATGGCTGTGCGACTGGCCATCATATTTCTGTATAATCCGTGTTTGCTATTATTCTGGAATCTGCTTTGCTTTTGTTTTTCAAAAGCCACTGGCTCTGGTATCTTTGTCATCTAGTGCTTGCACTTTCCTTTCAGTACTCATGTGCTGGGCACAAGCAGCTAGGAACAGCCTGAGGATTCTGGCTTTTCCAGTAAAAATGCTAAGTGCCACTGCAGAAGTTGAAAGGAAGAGCCATCATTTATACTTTCATGCACCCCTTGTAATTACACAGTATCTGTCTATTTTGTTGCATTTGGGTATTGATAGCCAAGCACAAAATTTACTGGAGGATGCAGCTCAGGTCTTTCAAGAATTTCTGGCAATGCTGGCTTAGAAAAAAGAATGATCAGTTGTCTAATTAATCTGAACTACTGCCAGTAGCCTTCTGGTAAATCTCAAGTAGATTTTCCCTTTATTAAGACATTTTCAGGTCATATCAAGACTGTGTAGACCAAGAAAATCCAGATTTTGCCAGAAAACTGAGTTAGACAAAGCAAATGCATTTAAAAGAATTGAGATGAATTGATCACACAGTTATGCGGAAGATGAGACATGGACTGTTTTTGGACCTGAGTAGGTGACCTGGTGCTTTTCCAATGATTTGGACAACAATTCATCTAATATATAATATTGGTCATGGCATCTGATAATGATGAGTACTGCAGTCCAAAAATACTCCTGCTTTGGACTCTGCTCCCTGGGACTGATCTATATGCCCACTTTATACTTATGGTTTTCCATGTGCTGAACAGAAAAATTTTCTATTGAAAACTAGTCCACAGTTTATCTGTAGTATTGTGATACATACATATTAATAATGCAACCAGAAGTACAGTATTGGTGAGGCAGGCTACAACATTCACCGAGTGTATCACAAGGCAAAATAAACAGGCAGGCCGACTAGAATAATATAAGTCGTCTACTCAGTATCTCAAAAAACAGAAAACAAAAAACAAACAAAAAAAAGCCCTTACCTTGGGGTGATAAAATCTGTTTTATAAACTTCTCCATAAAATGTTGGCTGAAATATTAATTCCCAACAGCTGCAAACCAATGCATATTTGCTTAGAAATAAGCTCTATCGAGTTTGGTGGGATTTACTTCTGTGTAAATATGATAAGCCTGGTCTGAAAGTAAAGTTATGGAAAAGTCTGCCCACAAACTGATATAAGGTGCAAACCCTTGCAATTTACAATCAGTTATCAGAACAAGCTTTTAAATGATTTTTTTAAAATTAAAATTGCTTTAGGGTTAGAACATTCCTAATTAACCAATGTCTTCAAATCCTAGCTGTCCACAGTATTACTATAACTAAATACTGACTATGGCAGATGTCTGCCTCATCTTGGAGAAAGCTGTAACTTGTGTTTTAGATTATGTGAAGATTAACCTTAATTCTCTGTGTGATTGTCCGGAGTTTAACATTCAAAGCAGATGTTGGCTGTGTTTTTAGAAAAAGGAACCTCCATTCACCTGGAGAGTTCAAAATGGTTGAACTATTTATCAAGAGAAATGTGTATTTTGGTAGACACTAATAATCCATTCCTTTCAGTCAGTCTATGAAAAGTCCTATTTTTGTGTGCTTGTGATGTCGTCCAGTTTCCCCATTCCCAAACCATGAACCTGTGATTAAATTCTCAGATATATGCATACATCTTCCCTTGTCCTACTCTCTGTTCAGAATGAAAGATGGCAATAACATATGCGTAGCGGAACACATAATTCACCATAACCAAATCTTTATATGACAGTCTCAGTTTCTGGGTATTTCTCTTATACAGTAATCCAAAAGCAGTGGAAGAGAGGGGAAGAATGGTCTCATCCAAAATCCAGTTGGGCCTGTAGCAGTGGCTGGCTGGAAATACAGATTCTAGCTCCAGAAATGGCACATCCCACCTTAGATTCGAGTGCATATTTGCTTAGATTAGAAATAGAGTGGCAAGGAAGACAGTGGAAGGGTAGTCTGCAAGGAAGCCTCCTTCTCTTGAGATCCACTGAATATTATGGTGCCTTGGGGATACTGTCCAAATGCAGCTTTGGTAACTCTGTTCAGAGTTTTCACTCTTCCAGAAGGGGCCAGACTCCTTCAGCTTTGATGAGACAGCTCGGGAAGTCATTCTTCAGGTGTCTTCACTGAGATGTCATGAACAGTGTGTTGCTTGTGAACCCTCAGTGTTAATATGGAAGGCAGGGCAGAAGAGAGACATTTTTTAAACTGGATATAAATTGTGGCCAATGTTGCTTTACTGATGTGGGAAGTGCAGAAAACAGCTTTAAGTGTCACTAACAAAAGTGGCCTCTGTCTTTACAGTCATGTTGTTTTGCAGCTCGAACCTGTCATGTTAAAAGGCTGCTAAAAGGAGGTTGGGTGGGGGACGATGATTCTTTCTTGGCAACGGGAGAAAGGTATTGCAGCTCACAAAGGTGAACCCCACCACCCTCCAAACAGAGGCTAAACTCACACCTTTTAAGTACTTTAAAGCCACTCGAACTGCTGGAGAAAACAGGGGCCAAAATCCCCAACCCAACTCAGTTACAAAGCGGGGGAAAAACAAGAAGATGCAGCCCCAAAAAATAAAAAAAAAACAATTAAAAAAAAAAGGAAAATAGTTTAAGCAGAATCTAAATAAGCCTGACTGGAGGAGGCAACTAGGAAAAAACTGAGGATCTGATCAAATATTCCTGAATCATTCCATGCAAATTTGTATATAGTCACATGACCAAATTGAGAAAGTTTTGTTTGTGAATCGGAATGTTCATATGTGATGGTTTGGCATCCCTCACATGTGTTTAGCACAACTTACATTAAGCCTTTTCTTTCATGGTTGTGACTTGAAGCCGCATGGAAAACTTAAGATCTGTGGGCTTACCCCTCATCTATTCTTTTATTAAATGCTTGGTTATTGTGGCAAAATTATGGACAGCTACATGTAGTGTTGCTAGGGAAAAAATGTTTCCTGAGACATTGGCTCATGAGAGAGCAGCAGTTACCAAAGGGATGGTGAGATCTTCCACTCAGTCCAGTCATTCTGAAAGCAAAATGGATCCACAGTAAGAATAACAATAAAACACACACATTTGCTCATAGAGGTTGCAGATGCTCAAAGTTCTTCATATAGCTTAATTCTGGCTCTGCCCGAGAACGCACTTGTAAGATGCCCGCAAAGGGCCTGACTTCTCAGTGCACACAGGAGTGTGGTGTAAATCATCCTACACAGGCTTGCAAGTCAGGCTTGGCATTTTGAGTCACTCATCACACATGGCGTGACTGAGCCTGTGGCTTGCCAAAGACACTCGGTGGCAGAGTCAGTGCACGGGGAGCCTCAGACGGCCATGCCAAGTGCCACTTGGACACTTTGGCTTGATTGTCAGAGGAACTTGCCCGGAACCTTTCTGTCACTCTTGCCAAGTGGTTCTGCAGAGTTTGGGGCTTTGGCTGGGCTTGTTGTGTTGTCTGTGTTTGGATGGCTCAGCAAGCCCAGGTGTGGCTATCAAACCTTTCCATAAACCATGGCCATAAAGAAGCAATCCCATGGGGAATACGAAAGGTTTGAACAATAGGCTAAGACACCACAGCGTTGAAGGCATGCTGGCTTAGTGCATTGCAGCAACCGAGTCTGCAAAACAGGGTAAGCTGCAGCGACTTGTCAGCCATGTTTCTATCACAGTGTCTGGTTATGTGACCAAACCTCGCAAGGTGGCCCAAGTGCTTTGTGAACTGAACACAAGCCGTTTGGCCAGGTTTGGTCTACATGACGAACTTCTTTGAAACAAACATGATTCGGTGCACAACCCAACATGGCTTATTAGGTTGTGTGAAGTCAGTTGCTGAATTTATACCTGATATGGTATATTTGTAGTATAGACATTAGTCAGCATTAGGCAGGGGCATGTGCTAAATCAGTCTTCTCCAACTTGATGCCCTTCAGCTATGCCATGCTGGCTGGGAGTGATGGGAGTTGTAGTCCAACACATCTGGAGGGCACCAGGTTGGAGAAGAGTGCTCTAAAATATTGCAGGAAGCCAATCAGAAAAATATTATCTCCAAGATTGTTTCAAGGAACAAGAAGTAGCAGGAGAGACTTCCTTGGAGATTTTGTGTTTGCTTATAACTTATTTCTGTAACTAGCACTAAACAAGTACAGGATTTTCTTGTGGGGACATTTTGATGGGAGTAATAACTACTTTCATACGTCCAATTTAACTTCTGACTATTCAGTGTAGCACCATGGTTGCATTGCTGGAATTCATGAGGCTTGCAGTTCTCTCTATGCGACCTTTTTGATCTCATCAAGTTGTTGTGAAGGTCCAGTCAACCTTAAATTGTATTCCGCCCTGATTGCTCAGACCTGGGTGATGCAAGTGTCTCTATGCAACCATGCTAAATATATATCTGGTCTCAAACAGAAGCTACAGCTGAACAGGTTGGAAGCACCCAGTGTTCCACTGAAAGATGGGTCATAATGAGCAACTTATGTTGTTCAACCCAAGGTGGACTGGATTTTACTGGCATACATCATTTTAAATATAACATTAAATGCAATATCCTTAAAGTGCTGAGGGCTGCAACAAAACCAGCCAGAACAATTTTGGCAAAGGCTTAAATGAATAATTGCTTGTGCCAAGAATCTGGTCTTTGATGTCAGAATGTGCAGCCTTTGGCAAAATGGCATGAGTTCAGATAATTTTTATCATAAGACACAGGTAGAAGTAAAGCTGAAACCAGACTTTTCTTGCCACATCGTGATTTTATTTAGTATTGCTATTGGTGTTTTTGTAGGAATTTTGTTTTAGGAAGGCCTGTCTACAAAGCATGCAAAATCCTTAATAGTCTGGATCCAACATGGCAACTGGACATTTCTCTCTTTGTTATCCTACCATAACTTCCGCAGTTGCTGCATTTCCAGATGGTGAGGAGAGCTAGAACAAGAGCTCTTTAAAAAATCATTATTTTAGGAGTTGTTTTTTATTACTTTTTAAACTAAGTCCTAGCTCTCTCAAAAAGGGTGCAATTAAAAGAAAAACAGATCAAATAAATTAAGCACACCAAGGAAAGTTAGAATAAGCTAGGATTAGTAAGATATCTTTAAAAGGTTGGTTTTACACACCAAAGTCAGCTTCTGCTCACCCCTTCCACTGGATGGAAGAAGGAGAGTGTCCAACCACTGTGTCCTGCGGAGTCATACCTCTGGTTTATTTATATTGCGATTTATATCCTGCCTTTTTCCTACAAAGGGCTCAAGGCAGCTTACATCTTCTCTCCTCCTCCATCTTATCCCCACAATAGTTTCTGGGAGCTATTGGTTAATCTGCTTCATACATGCTCCTAATAACTTATACTTGTGTGAGTTGTGTAAGGTGTACCAAACTCCAGAAATTCACATTAAATAAATACATAAAGTGCCAGTTACTCAGATCATTACATCCTGTGGACTTGTTCACACCAGTTTTGGTGTGGGGTCACCTACAGAATATGCTCCCATAATAATCGCTTTCAAGCAGATAATTTACCCCATTGGACCATTGCTGTAGGGAGATGGTGTAGCCTTGCTTCTATCTGCAACTTTTTGGAAAGAGCTTCACAGGGACAAAGTGCCTATGCCGCAGTTCAATAGTGCCCTGGGAAGCGCTGGCACGGCCAATGGGACATCCATACACGTTCCTCTGACTGTGGTTTGCAGCCAAAGTAACACAAGAAATTCAGTGGCATGGACAGTGGGGCTCCCCACCTGGGCATACAGGGCTGCTATCCAGGCAAAAGGTCTCTTTCTTCAGTGCAATAAGCATCATTGGACTGTGTCTCCTCCACTGATCTCTCAAGTGCCACGAGGGAAGCAGGATGCTGGTTGCAGAGCTTCTGGGAGCCTGGATGAACGATGTTCTCCGAGCATGGAGTCAAGTCTAGGTCTTGGGTGCCATTCAGTGCTACTGGGGCTCCACTATTTACTCACACTTGGACAGGTGGGGGCAATAGACATATTTCAAAAGGCTGCAGAAAAATAATAATTCAAAATACTTGAACACCTCTTTGCAAACATTAACAGCAGCCTAGAAAAAGTACCCAGCTGCATGGGCAAATCTCCAAATGATCTGCCTACCAAACTGATCTCAGCCCCCAAGTGTTCTAATTCAAAGTATTTCCCATAAGGGCATGGTATCTTGGAAATCCACCCATGTGTATAAATCAGCAAATCCTGAGCTCATCAAGTACTCTCATTTCTGCCCTGAAGCTCATTCTGACTCATGCCTGAATTGGACTGTAAACTTTGGATTTCCCAACCTTTAAAAAAAAACTATACATCATGTATATTTTTGAAATATACACCTCTCCCAAATGACTAAAAGAAATGTGAGCATTTTTTTTCAAATTTGTGCAGTTCCACACACATTTTCCAAATATACTCACGTCAAATGTATTTTTGTTGCATGTGTTGTATCAGAAGCTTAGAAATGTACAAACTTCAGAGTACAAGACTGTGTTCAGTCCTTGCTTCCAGACCGAAACAAATTTCTCATCCATCCTGCAAATCAGCCTACCCAATCAGCTTATTTAAGCAATGGTAATAAACACTCTCAATTGATTAGTGTGCTCATTAGTCAAGCTGGCAAATGAGGGCTGCATGTCTGGTTCCTAATACTGGGCCACTGCATCACAGAATCAAGCTGCCTACAGCATGCCTATTGCTCACTTGGGAAATAAAAGCTGCAGCCCAACTGGAGTAAACAACCGGTCAGACCTCAACAGTGCCTATCACCTGTTCGGACAATGGAAGGGTGAACACAGTTCTCGCTTCCTCCAATATGGCTAGCCTGATGCTGGCCGTCTGTTCGGTGAGTGGGTGCAAGAATATGCACATCGGCATGACTAATAATTCCAGGAAGAGGACTTACAGTGATACTCTGAAAATGCAGTATGATCCTGCATGCAATTAAATGTGGACAGTTTCCACTGTGAATGCTTAATACACGGAACATTGCAGTAAGAGCGTCTCGAAGCCATCACCACATGCTGCGATTTAAATTCGTATTGCCAAATATGCATTTTAGCTGCTAATAACAAGACCTAAATTAGCAACAACTTTTGAAGTAAGCAGAAACTTGATGTTGGCTGTAAATCTGAAATTAATGGTTACCTGATTCATCTCAAGATCATGATCTTTAAATCAGAATGGGTTGCTTCCATCAAGTCATTACAAATATGCTTCTTACCTTAATAAGGACAAGTAAATACATTCCTTCTTCATTATTTAGGCATTCTCTGTACATAGTAATTGCCTTCAGGAGCAATATCAATGCTAATACAGCATTAATAAAGATAAAGACAAAACAATGTTGCAATAAATTTCTCTTCCTAGACACCAAGGTACTATTTTCACTGAAAATTATTTCAAGACAGTTTTATGCTTTCTATTGCTATGGTTGCAGAACTAGGGCACATTGCTAAGAAGACCTCTATTACATCCATTAATGAGATTTATAAGAACATTGATAGGTAAATCCGAAGACCTGCTCTATCACCAATGATGTAAATTAAGACAATTGCAACTCTTTGCAATGCAGAAGCCTAAATATATACAAATGTCCCACCACCACTACTCCTTTGTAAGTGGCTAAGAGAGAGCCCCTGGTTCAAAAGGCAAGTCCCCTTGGAGGCCCTATCTAGGCCAACATGTGACTTGTATACAGACAAACAAACTGGAACTCACTGGGTAGTTTTGCATGAGATCTTATCTCTTACCTTAGCACCTCCCATCACAATTTCAATATGCAGACAACAATATTGGCTTCCCTTATATAATTTTGTAAGTATTACCATGCCTGAAGTCCTCTGAAGGCTTGAGATACGTGATAGAAATATTCTGCTATTGCTATCATTATCATGCTATATTTTAATAGATTTTTGTTGAGCAAATATGGGCTCAATACCAAGTGATATTATAGGAGTTGTGTGCTAGAGATGAAGTGCTATGTAGACAGATTAAACAAGCTGGAAATGTTTAGCCAGTATTTGATGTGCTGTCACATAAGTGATGGAACAACCTGCTGTTTCCTGTTGCTCCAAAGAGTAGGATCTGAAAGAATTACTTCAAATAAAACAAAAGAGGAGCTTGTTTAAACATTATGAATAATTGCTTAAAAGTACAAGCACTTTGGTGGTTGAACAGACAGCCTTGGAAGTTGTTAGGCTCTACTTCCTCAGAAGTTTTTAAGCAGGTACGTGATGGTCACCTGTAGGTAGGCTATTGCAGTGGATCCCCACAGTGGCAGGGAATGAGATTCAACTTCATCTCTATGACTCTAACTGGAGGTGTGCGCGCATGCATGTGTGTTTGTGTTTGCATGCAGATATGTAGGAAGGCCCTGTGTTTTCCCTAGAGATTTCCATTAAGTGGATGGAAATGATTTGTTGGGATTTTTAAACCTTTGATTTAGAAGGGAGGCTAAAATACTGGATGTGAATCTTGGCTTTAGTATGTCCATCAATTAGATCTAATTTACACAAAGAATAATGGAAGGGTTGCTTGGAAGGAGAACCCTGTCAAAGCTGATCTGTACAGCAAGCTCTCCAAACAACTTCAATTTCAAATAGCCGCCGTAATCCCACTTTTTCTCCCCACTCCTCCTTTCTTTCTTGGAATTGTGCCTTAATGAATGAGTCATGTTGCAAATGAGAATCAAGAATTACAGAGGTGAACTTGTGACTTATTTTGACCAGTCTTAATTCATTCCTTAATTTGTGCATGTTAGTAATGTTGGTTCTCACCCACATGTCAGCATACTGTCTTTCCAGACGGAAGCAGCCTTCCATTGAACTGATCCCTTAGTTTCTCCAAACTTATCTCTGGCCAAGGATGGTGCATGTGTAGTTTCCTGTGCTGCTGGGGGAAAAAGTTAGTAGGAAAGGAATCCATCCTGTTGGATCTCAATTCACAGGTAAACTACAATAGTAACTGCTCTGAAAGCAGCCACAAAATGTGGGAAGCCAGTATCTCCCCTTTCTGGACTTGTTGGAGACTTGAGGAAGTGCTTCATGTGAGGGGGACACGGACAGGTGTATGTTCCACACGTCAGAGTGAGATCACTTTGCCAAGATTCTTTTCTCTTCCCTCGTTTTGTCTCACCTTCTTCTCTCACATCAGTGTTCCCTTTGACAGCTGAAACTTATGAGGAAACAGGAAAGGCAAGGCTACACTTATCAGACAGTCACACTTATGAAGGAATGGAAAATAAAAAATAAGAAAGGCTCCGTTTACATACTTCTGGAGCACCAACAAAATAGGAATAATAAAGGCTGTGGAATGAAAAGGGTAGTGACCAGAAGGGGAAGTGACACGGACAAGGAGGCAACACAGGTCCTGCTGCAAAGGCACCTGGGTTCTGTGCTGGATCCAACTGGAAGGCTGAAGGGATAAGAGGGGCAAAACAAGCCATGGTAAGCCTGCTTGCCTGTTGGTCATACCATGGGTTGTTCTGCAAACAATCAGCCCACCATTATCCACAGGGTGGCTTGGCATGACATGCAAACCTGCCCAGGTTTCATAATGTCTAGCAAAGGAGCACCTGTGTAGATCCCACAAGTGAATCTTTAACAGATAGCAACTTTCTCTTTACATTATCTTAAATCTATCTTGATTTAAGAGAGAAAAGGAATTGTTTTTATGGAGTCTCGCTCACCTATGACAATAATTTATTGTTCCCTGGGTTTATCATAGCAATGGCAGTCTCTTAAAACATCTGACATTTGTTGCTAAATTACTTCCATTTTAACTTCTGTATGTACAATATAAACCATCTGTAGCCAGTTCCCAAGCAACTAGTTCAAGCATTCCATTTGACATGGTTTAGCATTTGTTTTGATTATTCTTCAGAAATTAACTTACGTTGTCCTTAAAAACATGGTGATTATAATTACAGGCTAAATTCATGAAAGACAAGTCCAGTTACTTTTCTTTTAAAATTTTGTTTCTGCTAAATGCAAACCTCCAATACCACTTAAAATAGAGCCAGTTTACTGACTTTTTACACTTATATAATTCCCAAGACATTCTTAAAATGCAAATCTAAACTGTGTTATATTTTATATCTATATCTTTCCTTTGTGTAATATCATTAAATCATTTGCAGTACCATTTCTCCAATTTATCAAGATAATTCTGAACTACCTCCTAGTTTTGTGCCATCTCCAAATATGATAAGTATTCTTGCCACTTTTTTATCCAAGTCATTAATAAAATGACATACCTAATGTCTTGCTCCTCCACTCAAATGAAAAGTAATTGAGTTTGTGAAAAATCAATAACATTAATATGCTGCTCATTAAATTACATGGCATTTTTATAGTGATACGGAAAAATGTATTTATACTAAGTTAAAATGTGTCCACTGTGTAGGATTTTGGCTGTGATGCTCATTCCACTACCCACTCTGGTGGGACTATTCCAGAGTAAGGGCTGTGTCATAAGGCACTGAAAATACCTTATGATACCCTGCGGCAACATTTGGAGGCAATTCTACTTACATATCATGAAAAATTCAGCAAACATGCATCTGGGAGCAACAGTTGGCCACATGGATGCCCTTTTAAGATTGTACATTACGAAATACAAAAGCAAACCATGGTTAATTGTGTATCATGCAAGTTGCCATAGTATATGAAGTGCTGTATGTATTTTGAGGATGGCTGTTGTGTATTTATTGCACAATACTTGGTGCACTGATCACAAATTCTTCCTAGGTTGTTCCTAGGCTTTTGATTCAATAGATACTGCTGAATATGCATAGCTCTTTGGGTTTGCTTGTACAACAGCAACAATGCTGTTTGCTAGTATTGGAGCTACGGCAATAATGCTTTGCCTTCCCTTCTGTAGCAGCATTGTCTGAAAGGAATGGCCTTTTTCTGTTCCAGGCTAGTAAAGCTTTGCCAAGCAGTTATGCTGCTGTTCCTGGATATAGATTATCGTCTATAATATGGATGCTATGGGTACCTAGGATTTAGGCTTCATTCCTCTGAGCCAGCGTATAGAATTGGGTCATTATCCTTATTTTGTCAAACTGCTCTGTGAAGGTTTGCAAAAAGCAACTCACCATCACCTTATCTGTGTAGGTGAGGATGATTTGTAGGTCCATCTAACAAAATGAATGTGTGCAGTGTGGCTTCTACCATGAATTAATGATGTGGCTTATGTGAAAGTTAATCCTGAGTCTGTTGTCCACTAAACCCTTTATAAAAATGAAGGCTTTATGTATGAACAGGGTCAAATGAAGTGATTTATGACCAGAGTTAGACTCAGATGCCTGCTGGGCTGCCACAACTTGCCTGATCCAGAGGACGAGGGGGAAAGAGTCCAAGAAGTGTGGCCTTTTTTCATGGGCTAGAAAGAAGTGGGGATGTTTAGAGAAGACTGGAGGGAGCTAGTTCAATTACTTAAAAGGCTGTCACATGGAGGGGAGTCAGGATCTCTTCTCAATCACCCCACAGTGCAGGACAATGGGTTCAAGATACAGGAAACTAGATTCTGGATGGACATCAGGGAAATGTGCTGCCACAGTATGGCAACCTCGGCAGGTTGCCGGCTCTTCCATATTGGAGGCATTCAACTGCCATTGGTCAGAGATGCTTTAGTTTGGAGTCCTGCAGTGAGCAGAGTGTTGCACTGGATGGCCACATAGGCCCTTTCCAGTGTTGTGATTCTGCTGTTCTACAACACAAATGGAAAGAACACCCATGAACTTATCACAAGGTTAATGTGAATTAGCCCCTTGATTCTACTTGTTCCAAGAACTGAACAGAGGAAGCAAGGATATGGAGTAGGGATCTTTCTTACATATCACATGTAACAACTGCTGGTTGTTAAAATATCAAAATGCAAGTATTACACCGGAAGGAAACTAAAATAAGGTTAAATAGATCAAACTGGAATGTTTTAGTTTCCAGAAAGAAAATCAAGGCAGAGTTCTATTCAGGATGTCCATTCATAAGAAGAGACAGAAAAGCAGTAGGCTTAGCAACAGCAAGTTGTAACTAATCAAACCCAATGTTCAGAGGTTACCTAGTCACAAAATGGCTGTTATGACGGGTGTGGCCAGTTTCACTGAAGGCAAACTGGTAAGCTTCAGAGACAGGTAACCTGGCCTAGAAGTCATGTACAAGTCAGATCTGGTGTCCAAACCTGAAACACCCAAATCACATATGCGTTGCTACTCCTTCTAGCTTCCCTGAGCATTCCCTGTCACCAACAGCTCCCACAACTTTTTTTAATTTTCCTTTTTCTTTTTTCTTTTGCCTGGGCAGCTGGGCATTCTTCAAAATAACATGCTGGACTACAGCCCTTCCCCTTTTATTTTCTGAGAATACCTCTGGGCCTCATGTAGGGACAAAAGCTTCGCTTGCATGTAAGGCTGGTGCTGCAGATGAGCCCTTTTCCTTGCAGTGTTCAAGCCACCCAGGGAAAAATAAGAGTTTAAAAACCTAAAAAAGCAAAATAACATCAGGTAGAGCAGGGGGGCTGGAGGGGACCAAGAGAGGCAGCTATATGCCTACATTAGACCCTAGGCCTACGTTAAACATGACTAAATCTGATCCAACTAGATCTCTCTTTGTTACATTTCACACTAAATAAAACGTTGAAGTGAAACATTTAAAAACAGTCCAAACCCATTAATCTGAGATGTCAAATGCCTGATCCTCGCCTCAGACTGTCTTCCTGTCACAGGGTTCACATTGCGAGCTGTAGTCCCTTCTGTCTCTGACACTGACAACCTTCCACCGCCAACACACACACATCCCCAGGTAGCTTAGGAGGCCGGGTTCCAACCTTCGGCCATATGGCTCCTTCCTAGTTCAAGCCCTAAAGCCCCTGACAATTTCAGCTTTCAGACTACTCTTGTAGATTTTGACAGGAAATGAATGACATTCTGAATGGTTTGAGAGGCTTCCGCCTTCATCAGAAAGAGCACATATTTATTGCTGAGCTCCATTATCTTGAGGCTTTCTCTGAATAAGGCTCTGGGTAATAGGCATCTATTGATAATTTCACTGCATGCTCTTTCATTTTTCCTTTTTTCTTCCCTACAATAATTCAGTTTTCATTTGCCATTTACTCTTCTCTGCACTGCACTCCAAGCTGTTCTGCTCTTGGCAAGGTCAGCACTATAAACATCTTCTCTCTGAACTTTGAGTTCTCTTGCAAGTTGCAAAGGATGGTAATTTGGCCTGTAGGATCAGCAGCATTGCTCTGAGAATGCTTTAGCAAGATAATGCAGAAATGTATACGTGGCCACTTCTCTGTGCATTTTAATCCTTAGAAAGAATATGCCAAAAGAGCAACACACACACACACGTCCCTTTGTGTGCAAGACCCTAATGTACTTAAACGGAAGTGTTTGCATTTGTTCAGCAGCTCAGCTAAGGTGTCCAGATGGCTCTTATGTCAGGAGTGGGAATGCTGTTTCTGCACCTCGCTCACCCGTTAGGACAGGTACGCAGGGGGGTTTCCGCTCGTGCAGGTGGCTGGCAGAGGCCAGTGCAGAACCAGCACCGGGTGCATTGCCTGGGCTGTTGCTTGCCACGAGGGATGCTGGAAACACCTTTGGCTTTTCCAAACCAGAGTCAAACTGTTATCCAAGTAAAGGCATCTTATCTCAGGAGTTGCTTTAGTGGATGTCCCTGTCCGCTGTGGGAGAAAGCAGTCCATGGGTGGAGAAGGGGGAGGCCTGTCCTTGCAAGTCTCCCCACTGGGCAGAGAAAAAGTCTGCTCCGCTTGTCAGCGGTGTTATCTGCAACCAGGATATTCCAGATACTGTTCTGGGAGGGGTGATGATCCTGGAAGAGAGGAAAAGCTTTGCCGGGAGATGCTGTACTCATTTCTCTCCAGCAATGCACCCTCCCCACCCCCACCCCACGCCCACTGCCCAGCGTCTTTCTTGTTCATTTGAGCCATCACAGCTCTGGATTTTGCCACTCAGCCCTTCATATTGTGGCCTGTGTCCTCTCCCAGCATCCAGTCTCAATATTCCCCATCCCCTTCTGGCTAGGCAGGTGTTCCCTGCAGCCATGATGTGACTAGCCACCCTCCCCCCATGGGCGTATTTTGTGGAGGTGCCCATAGCCATTTCGCAGGTTCTCAATACCCCCTGTGGTTGAATAAAGCTGGGTACCAGCTCCGCCTCTCAGTGAGTCTACCTGCTCACCTGCACTGTTTCTTGCTCTACCACTCCTATTCCCTTTCTCATCCTTGCCATCACTTGCCGCCTGGTGAGCAAATAGGCAACGGCGTGTCCTTCTTGCCTGCTAGTCTAGCCAGTGCTAGGCAAACAGCGGGCTGTGGCGCTGACCGGGAGGAATGGCTCCAAGGGGCTCTATGCAGTGGGCCCCTGCTGGGATGTGGGGCCCGCAAGCGCCTGACCATGCCCACTGATGATGCTGGCCTGCGTCACATCCAGCCAGATGAAGATCAGTGCACTGGAGAACAGGAGTGCTGTGTCTTGAAACAGGAATGGGAAAGGCCCTTTCCTCTCAGAGGACTGGACTGGGCATAGAAAGTGCTCCTGCTAGAGAGAACAGAAAAGGCAAAGGGGCTTTATCTGGTGCTGCATCTGGCCCTACCTGAGAATGTTTTCTCAGAACATCTCTGATTTTCCTCCATATGTTGGAAGCTTAGACCCCTCGCCAACAAACTGAAATCAAAAGAGGCAGTCACGTTGGTACAAGATGCAGATGTGTCAGTATTCAAGGTCCCTATCCATAACCTGTGCCCAGGAATCCACTGTTTGAAAAGCCAGTGAAATAAAGTGCATATAAACTGTACACTCACATTCTTGGAAATGGTTTTAATAATTCTCCTTGAAGATCTTTAAAATGTGTTCACGTTCTTGTAAACAGCACACATCCCACAAATGCCAAATTCAGAAATGTAATGAGATACAGCAAGAAAATTCACAATCAGTGCCAGCTGTTGCCCAATTAAATCCAACAGTTCACAGGTGTTCGCCTGAGAATACGCAGTTTTGCCGAAGCCAATTTATGTTCTTAACGAACCCTTCAAAGGAAAAAAGTGAAATGGGTTTGATAGGGTGCTCTACATACTTTGAAAAGTTTTTTTTTTTGTAAAACAGTTCTGTATGTTCATGTCAAGATTTTGATACACAACAGCTCCCCCTTCAATTAATTACAGTTTAGTCAAAACTGAAAAGTCAGCCTTAATAGCTGAAGCATTTGCCTTGTCATTCTCCCTTTGGTATTTTGATTTTTTCCTTTTAAAAGATTTAGTGTTCCTCTGGTGTCTGTCTCAGGTGTCATCTCTTTATGCAAATTTAATATATTCATTGATTCACATATAAGTTGTGTTTACATTATAAAGGCAACTAGTGTTAGCCATTTTTCTAGGAGAGGTAAAAGGAAGCTCCAAGCTACTGCTCTATTTCTATATGGTTTATTCCAAACTTCTTGCTTGTAATACTTTTTAGAGATACGTAGTGTTTAGACTCAAGACCAGGCAAGTTGTACAAGCAAAACAAGCAGTCACCTGAGGCAGGGACAGTCACAAGAAGGGCCGTGATAGCTAGTCTAAGCTCTAGTCTAGGATTCTCTTCACACCACAGCAGATCAGCTCTTCGAGGAAAACCCGCAAGAAGAACGCAAGTGCAGTAGCACTTTCTTGCCCATGTCCCTGTGGAGTGGTGTAGCTAAGCAGACTGCCCCTAATACTAGAGGTATCATATGGCTGCCCTAAGCATTCATATCCTGATCTTTCCTGGATTTGTCTAATCCCTTTAAGCCATCCCTCCTGCTGTATGAAGAAAAACCTCCTTTTATCTGTCCTGAACCTCCTCCCAATCAGCTTCATGAAAGGATCCTACTTTCTAATGCAGAGTGGGAAAAAGTGCGTCCAAACCATGCAGACATATGTGGTAGACACCTCTACCACATCTTCCCTTCCCTGCTATTTTTCTAACCTAAACAGTTCCAGAGGTGGTAACTTTTCCTTGCAGGGGAGTTATTCCAGCTTCTTTATCATTCTGGCTCCCTTTTTCTGGACTAGTGAAGCAACTTACTGTTTAGTAGCCCCCAAATCTGGTGCAAAGATGCAAAGTCTCTTGGGCAGATGTCCAGGATCATGTCCACTTTGCAGGCATGACAAGAACATTCTGAATTTTGCATGTAGAATGATCATTTGAGAGGATCTTAATGTTAATTCCTGTTATTAGCCAAATTGGGGGCGGGGGCAGGGAATGGCAGATGCTCCACTCCCACTCCACACACCAGCTCAACTCCCAGCCTTGCCACTGAACAGAGACCTGGGCTCAAGGGACACTTTCATTTTTCCTGACATGGAATCAACTACTTTTAGCTAAACTTATTAACAAGACACTGAGGTAATTGTGTATGAGGCTGTCTCTGTGTGCATATACATCCATACATATATGCACATTTATACCTATGCATACATTTGCTGAAAAGGATAGAAGACCTATTGCAACATTAAGGAGATGCTCATAATCTTTGTCCTTAAACCTGAGATGAAAGCACTTGGCATCACTTTTACTATGTGTTCTGCTTCCAGTTTAATTTAATAATACTTAATAATAATGCTCGACAATGATACACTGCAATTCCCTTGATCTTTGCATCTCAAAGGTACTTTATGATTACACATTTTCACCACACCCTAATGATGTAGTGAAGTGTGGCTGTAAACTCATGAGAATAACACTTGGCTTTATTAATGCCAATGGGAATTATACCTTTGACTTCAATGGAGCCAGGATGTGGTGCTTTAAATGGGGACCAAGTTTAGTAATACGGAAATGATTTTATATCCTGAGTGTTTGCAATTCTACCTTTAGTCATGCTAGAAAAATTAAAATAGAAATAGACTTTTAAACATTCACGGTCTTTGCAAATAATATTCAAGCTTCATGCTTGGAGGTTCTTAATCTGCACTTTTACAAATTGGACTATGCCTGTTGTTGTGACAGAGGGCCTGTATGGATGGAACTAGAACAGTATGGCTGACCTCCTCGTTGCCCGAGGCCTTTCAGGCAGTGTGCCAGCACCTTCAGTTAGTATATGAACAGGAAATGCTAAAAGATTTGTGACTGAGTCTCACACATTACTGTGTAAATACTGCTTAGCAAAGTGCTTCACATACGCCATTGTGCTATCATGTAATATTGGTAGCATTATTTCTATATAATCATAGAAAACTGAAAGTGAGATTCTTCATGGCTGCAATGAAAGCCTTGAGAGTGAGGCTTTGCAAAATAAAGGTGTTAATTAAAAAGCAGGAGGATATGGGCCAATGCACATTTGTGGCACAGAGCACAGAACTCACAGCAGCTGATCTGCCTGAAATTGTTCCAGTCACCCAGTATAATAGTTACAGCAGAATGCACCATTAGAAGTATCTTTTCAGCTAAAAATGTGTGACCTTTTCTTGCCACATCCACATGGGGCTGGTGGAGGAGGAAGACATGCAAAATTTGTATGCTGAGGTCTCAGTCCTGAAATGGGAAGGGCTTTTTTCCCTTTAAACCGAGCTCTCACCTGCACTAACATGATCGGCCTTCTAAGCACGCCAGGGACTGGTCTCTTTAGTGCAGCCTGGACAGAGTGATACACACTGGGAAGAGCTGCTGCCCCATCCAGCCACCCAAATACCTACTTCCCACTACTGCAGGCACAGAATCTTGCTGCTCAAGAATGAGAGCATTTTCCATGCAAATTTGCAGGACAACATGGAAAGGACTGTTTCTCCCCTTTGCAGTGATCTCCCAGTTTCGTTGGGCGCAGTCGCTTCCCTGAGTGCTGACAATACCCCATATGGGGAGCAGGCCTGTCACTTTAAATGGCAAGCCCCGTGCTCCCCTGGCATGGGGGTTTCCCCCGCAGTGTTGTCACTTCCTAGGATTCTGTCAACTCTGGGTAAATAGCAAAGCCAATATTCTCCTTTTTCACATAAGGTGACCAGAACTGAACACAATGGAACTGTGCAAACTTCAAATTCCTGATGCAAAGGCAAATAGGAAACACAGGCTAAAGTGCGTGGTTGAAGATAAACAGAGAACAATGCTACCATTAGGCCTTAAGGTGGTTAAGTTTATGAAACTGGTAAAGGTACAGTTTCAGCATGTATTCAGAGTAGCAGCAGAGGGACTGAAAATTCAAATGAAGCTGGAATCAGGAAAGGATTTAAAGGAAATTCAAGAATGTGCTTGAAGGAGATGGGTGGCTGGATTATAAACAGTAGTTTGGTATATTGGTGCACTACAGCTTCAGAAATTCATTAAGGCCTGGGATTTCGGACAGATTCATGGAAGAGGAGGCTATCAGTGGCTACTGGCATGCCTGCATAGACCAGTTGCTGAGGAGCTCGGGTGGATGGAGGTCTTGCACCCACCCTGCTTAAGTGACCCTGCGGGCAGCTGGTTTGCCACCATGTTGTGTTTCTGGAGTGCTGGACTAGATGGATCTTGGGTCTGATTCAGCAGGAGTTTTCTTATGTTCTTAATCTTATATCCTTTAAAGCTTCAGTGTTTTTATTACTTGATCTGTTCCCCACATAATAGCTTCCCATTCGCTGTCTCTCAGCAAACTTGCATGGCAGACTCTTGTTTAGGCCCTGTCTGTATTGCTAGCTACTTATATGCACAGTGCTTAAGCCTGCCAAGTTAGGCTTTCCAAAACTTTTGTTCTGTGCGGCATATTTCCCCCAAAGCACAGGCTCTGCTCTGTGGTGCTCCCTGTTGTCCCTGCATCCAGTCCCAGCCCCTCCTGCTTATCCAGCTCATGGATAGGTTGTTCTAGTCCTGGTTTTGCAGAACGGAGCTTCCCCGAGTTAGTGCTTGAAAGCAATGTGCGTATTTGGCAGGAATGTCCTCACCTTCTTTCACGTTGTCCTGGCTAAGAAGGTGAGTGGCTACTAGGGAGTGAATCACATTTATGCTACCTGCTGTCTGCATTGTATTTTCTCAGTGCAAAATGAACATCTTTTTATTGTCCTATGTCTTTTCATCCTTTGGTTTTGATATGAAATACGTTGTGTTTTTAGTACTTCACCATGCTGCTGTTCTTTTTTTTTACTCTGGGTTAATTCCATTTTAAACATTTAATAGTTTTATATTTTATTGTGCTGTATTTTAAATTTTTGTGAACTACCCAGAGAGCTTTGACTATTGGGAGGTCTAGAGATATAATAAACAGAATAAAATATTAACTGAATTCAAGTGCTGCACTGCATTAACACTTCTTGAACTAAATAAGGGTGGCATGAAACTGTTGTAAAGCATATCAATGCATCAGGGGCACAAAGGGAAACGCTGAGGGTAAATGCTAATTATTGTCTCAAATTCTAAAGGCAAATCTCTTGGGTGTGAAGGTGAAGTGTGCCTCAAATCCAGGGAAAAGGTGTTTTTTGGCCATTAGATGTTTGGAAAATATTAGTGTATGAAAGACAATGCTCAATTCTGCTTAAATCCAGGTAAGTCACTAGGACTCCATATGAAAGTTATTGGCCCATAAGAAGACAGTGCCAGATATTATCTTGCTGATTTTTTTAACCCTATGTTATTGGCACTTATTTCTTAGAAGCCTGAGAGAGAGTCATTTAATTCCCTGCTGTTTATTTCCTTTTCAGTTTGGCAGGCATTCAGTATCTCCTTTTCCTTCCTTCCCTCTTTTTTGTTTACATCCTGTTCTGTTACCCACACAAACAGAATGTCACTTTCTAGACATATGGGAAAAGTAAATTGCCATAACTAATGCACACACCCTTTGTTAACGCAATCTTCAATGCAAACATGGTAGGATGGCAAGAGTATATTTGAAGAAATGAGCATGATTTATTAAGTAAATCACTTTTTCCTCTTTGCAAGGAACATATGGTTGTCCGTGTGGTCTCCCTCACTGTCAGTCAATCACAGGAGAGCCTATCATCCCCCTGCTGTGAAGCCAGGAGGCATCGCACCCTCTGCGTATGTCACCCTCCCAGCAATCTGCCTCTCAGGTTTTGCACTCAGAAGTATCGCTTCAGCCAGCAGCACTAAGTGGACAGGTGCATCATCTCTAAAGTTCCCTTCCCTCCCTCCCTTCCTCTTTTTGAAGGTTTAATGTATCACTAAAGTTCTGGTCAGTAGGTCTACACTTGGCTCATACTGAAGCTCCTCTTTTCAGCACTGCATATGGGCTGAGTGACCCACCTTATAGTTCTAACCCATCTTTTAAAAGCAAATCGCAATGAGTAGAAAAATACAGTTGCAATCTGACGCATGCTTACCTGGGAACAAGCCCCACTGAACACAGCAGAATTTCTGCATAAACTTACATAGGATTGCACAGTCTGTGCTATTACAGTGTATGAAACGGGAAAGCATGCTTTGTGAACTCTCTGACTGGGCAAGCGGGACTTCCTAGGCCACCAAGGAAGCTTCATCTGCTCTCCACACACCTCAGTGTCTGAACGGTGACAACTCTGAAGCTTCACACTCTCTGTGTAGGGCTGGTTTGTCTCTAGTCTCACGATTTTGCTCAGGTGAGCGATAAGGAGAGAGTACTCCTTGATCCAGAGCTGTCACTGGAGTTTCGGGAGGCGGCGGTGGCAACGAGTGCTTTCCTACAACTTTGACTGATCCATCAGCTGCGTCCTTACCTGGATGAGCACTCCCTAGCAACAGTGATACATACTCTGGTAACTTCCCGCTTGGATTACTGCAATGTGCTCTACATGGGGCTGCCCTTGAAAACAGTCTGAATACTGCAACTGGTACAGAACAGAGCTGCCAGGCTGCTGACGGGGACTGGCTGTTATTGTCACATGACGCCAGTCCTCTACCAGCTCCACTGGCTTCCAGTTGAAGTTCGGGCTCAATTCAAGGTGCTGGTTTTGACCTATAAAGCCCAAAATGGCTTGGGACCAGGATACCTGAAGGAACGTCTCCTTCCTTATATACCCTCACACCCCTTAAGATCTATGGGAGAAGCCCTACTCCGGGAACCCTCTCTAAGAGAGGTAAAAAGGTCGTCAACTCGGAGTAGGGCCTTCTCTGCTGTGGTGCCCAGACTCTGGAATGTACTCCCCAGAGACGTACGCCTGGCGCCAAGTTTATACTCTTTTTGGTGCCAGGCCAAAACCATTTTATTTAAACAGTATTTTAAAATCTAATAGTTTTTAAGTTTATTCGCTCTCTCTGTTTTGTGATTTATTGTTTTGTTCTGTTCTATTATTTATTGAAAATGTTGTTTTAATTGTCTTTTTAAATATTGTAAGTTGTCCTGAGATCTTGTATAATAGGATGGCATACAAAAGCTTTAAATAAATAAATAAATAAATAAATAAATAAATAAATAAATAAAATGAGTTTGAACAGCAGAACAATACACACTTGAGGGTCCAGTGTGGGTTGTTGAAACATAGGTTGCTGTGCACTAATAACCACAGCTTGTTAACCATGAGGAGAACTCATATTTGTTGCTGGGTTAAGACAATGCAATGTTGCAATCCACAGTTCAATCATGTCACTGATTAAAGTGAGGCATAAACGTTAGAGGGTCTCATAATGTCTTAACCCAGTCAATGTTGTCAAGTATGGAAGTATGTCATTTGTAGGCACCTGCACATTCTGGCCCTGTCATATCTTGAAATGATGGTCTTGGTTAAGGTACCATTTCACAGGATTAGTTCTGAATATAGGCACACAAGAATGTATACTCTGCAGCACAAGGTAGTTGTATTTCTGTATCCAAAATATATAGATTATAACAATGTAAGGTTTTCTGCCTGGCCTCTCCTTCGGTTTCTCCAGCACAGATATTTACCAAGATATCCTATGCAGAGATACTTGGTAGCTGTATGATACCAAAGGTTACAGAGAATGTTTTTCTCGAAGACCTTCTGGAACAAGATGTTCTCCTATTTCCCTTACTTCATATTCTATACTTCCGCATAATACTCTTGATTATTATTAAAATAAGTTATTCTTAGAGTCTGTCTTCCTGTTCCCTGCCAAGGTAAATCTATCACTCATTAATATAGGATTTTTCTTTGTGTGTGGACTGTAAATTTGAGCCTTTAACTGTGAAAGATTTGAGCTTTCTTGCGGGCGAGTATTTCATTCAGTGGTATTGATTTTGTAGCCCTATCCTTCCTTTTCTATGTGCGTTAGCAACAAAAATGTAAAATCCTGAAGAATCACATTAAAGTTGTCATAGAAGATATAGAGTTGCACTTAGCAATTTTTCCTGAAGATTGTAATAAAGCTGAATAAATCTTGTTCCTAGAGCTTCTCAGAATATTCTAAGGATACAAAACTGAAACACAGCACCATCCTTTATACTTAACCCTCCCCCACCTTATAACACCGTTCTTTTCCATTTTCAAATTGATATTGGTAAAAAAGAGGAGGAGGATGAAGTAATGCATAATGAACAGATAAACAATTAATTGATGGAACACTGTATTCAAGATGTGAAGGTAGCTTGGGGTTAGATGGTTTAAAAGGGGATTAGAGAACTCCATGAATGTAAGAGTAATCATCACTATGAGCTTTTCTACAAATTGTTATTCACTTTATCTACTTTCGTTCTCATTGCAGAACTGAGATCTGAGCACCACCAGAGAGTTTCCCCTCCTGCTTTCCCCCTACATTACATAATCTCCAGGTGGCACTGTGCTGTAGCAGTATCACGATTACTGCAGTATAAAAATGCTTTTCTTTCACTTTCAGAAATAATGCACCTTTTGTCCCACTCTAAAAAAAACCTGGAAAAGTGCTTTTGAAAAGCAGAAGCAAAACTGGAGGATCACAATAAAGCCAAATAACATATAAACAACCTTGAGTAAGTATTAATGAATGCAAAATAAATGCTTCCCATAGAAAAATGTTGTATCCCTGAGCATGGGATATACAATGGAGAAATACTGCCACATTCACACTTTGCTTTGGGGATTTTCTGGCCACTGCTGGATTCAGGGTTTGATACAGGCTTCTCGTTATGCATGTAAGATGAGAGCACTTGGGCTGAGCATTATCTCCAAACAGATGAGTGGTAGTATTAAAAACTGGACAATTCAGATGGTCTTCTTTGCAGCACATATGCCATGCTACTCTAGCAATTTCTTCCCTTTTGAAGCAGCCTTTAGCACAGGCAGTGTGGGGAATCCTTGCATGGATCCACCTTTCTGGATAATGGGCAATGCATATAGAAGCACAGATGCTAACCTAACTGGCAAACGTATGAAGGCAAGATGAAAGGAAGTGAAAAGACAGTGTCATTAAGTTTCTCATGTCTCTCAAATAAAGCATGTGAGGACATGTGCTCATCACAACCCTTTGGTGTCAACCCTTGCATAAGAAAGTACAAAAGATCTCAAAACATCACTCAGTGAGACTTCAGGTGTGGTTGTTTATTTTAACTTTCAGAATTACCAAATGGTAAGACCAGATCAGCATTTTTGCTATAATGCCTTGCTATGCTTAGATGCTTGCGGCATGTGTTTGTATGGCAAGGTTTCTGAAATGCTTATCTTCTTGCCTAGAGTTCCCTTTTGCATTGATGTATGCCTGAGTGTGAGCGTGGACCTTTAAACATGCAGCCTTGCCACTTGAAGGAATCTTTTAGCATTGAGCTTCTGAAAGCTTCGTGTCTCCAGAAGCAAAAGGATTTGGAAAAGAGAGACAACAGCTGCTTGACTCAGGAGTAATTTATTAAGAGTGATTAATACACACCTAAAACACTCAGAATTTCAGGTCAAGGCAATAGATATTTTATAGGATTAATTTTTATTCATACTGAGTACCATTCATTCATTTATTACATTTCTATATTGCCCAATATCCAAATGTCTCTGGGTTGTTTACCAAGATTAAAACCCATTAAAATACAATGTAGATTGTTATATAAAAACCATTTACATGTAATATACAAAGAGACAGCACACATAAACTAAACAACTTTAAACAATCAGCAATAAGAAAAAAGTAAGACCTGATTAAACGCTCATATTTATTTGTTTTCTATACCACTTACTAGTCAAAGCTGTGTAGTCGGTTTACAACAACACATATAATTTCAAATAAAAACAGTATTAAAAACATCACCCCAAAATTACCCTTAATATTTTAAAACCAAATTTAACACACACATAAAATGGTTACTGTAGCTTATACAATTTATTTATTTATGGAACTTCTATAGTGTTTGATTAGATGAGTTCTAAATTAAACCATAAGACCTGTTTCAGCAGCTAATGAAGTCTCAGTAATTTAATTAAATGTCCTGAGATAGAGGACAATCTTAACTTGGTGCCAAATAGATGTTAAAGGTGGTTCCAGGCAGCCCTCAGTGGGGAGCTTGATCCATAAAGGGGGTGGGGGGAGCACCACTGAAAAGACCCTTCTCCTTGTTGCCATGCCTTGGTGGTAACAATCAGAGGGAGGTCCCAGATCTAGATTGTAGTGTCAGGGTAGATTGCAGTTGAGAGATATGTTTGATCTTCATTGTGATTCCAAGTCATGTAGGACTTTATAGGGTAACAACTAACACCTTGAATTAGGCTCAGAAGCATATATGCAACCAATGCAAGTGGGTGAGAATTGATATTATATGTTCTGACTGTCTGGTCCCTGTTGGACCTGCTGCGTTTTGCAAAAGGTGCAGCTTCTGAGCGGTCTTCAAGGGCAGCCCCATGCAGAGTGCATTGCAGTAATTCAGTTCAGAGATTACAAGAATGGAGATTACCCCAGAATGTAGATACCAGGGTGTAGCTGAGCTACTAGTCGAATCTGGTAGAAGGCACTTGGGCCCATGAACAACGCGGATCTCAAGTGACGAAGCTGACTCAAGGAACACCTCCAAGCTATGAACCTGCTCCTTCAAGGGGAATGCAACCCCATCTAGCATTTCTTTTGTCCCTTCAGGAGAACTGATCACTAACATTTTAGTCTTTAGTCTTTTCTGAATTGCACTTCAGTTTTTCAGCCATCATCCAGTCCATTGTCACAGCCATGCACCCGTTAATACATCTACAGCCTCACCTGAATAGAATGAAAAAGAGAAGTTGCACCATGTCTTACCAGCATACTGATGGCAACACACTGCAAAATTCTGGATGATTCCACTCAACATTTTCATGTAGGTGCTAAATAGCATGGAGGATAAGACTAAGGAATCCCATACTGGAGAGCCCAAGGGACAGAGTTATATCCTTCAAGTGCCAGCTCCAGAAGGTGCCAGCCACCTTCTGGAGCTGGCTGTCCAATCAGGATCAGCATCATATGCTGCCAAATGACTAAGAGGAACATCTTAACCTGGTGCTGAAAAGATAACAGTGTTGGCACCAGGTGGTCCTCATCAAGGAGATTGTTCCACAGTTGGGAGGCACCACGGACCAGGTCCTTGTAGTCTCTTTTGAAGCATCTCTTGGAGAAATGTGGTATAACAGGTTCTGCTGATTAATACAGCCACATTCAAAGCAATGGTGTAGCGTTTTGTAGTGTTGCAAGTATAGCAGGGGAGCAGAGAAGGCTCCTTGTGGAAATGGGGAGTGGCTGGGAAAGGGAAGTGGCTGGTAGCTGCATGTGTGAGAAAGAGAGGCAACTAGGTGGCTGCTTATCACCATGATAGAAACCTGGCAAAGAGACAAATCAAGGAGCAGGGCTCTCCAGAAATGGGGGGTTAATGCAGAAGGGAAGAGGGGGGGCCTGTCAAGCTAACAGACTTACCAGGGAGTGGCTGGTATGGAAATGACTATTTTTTACCTGTTTGTGCAGTTTTCATTGTGATGGAGTCAATGGGAAGGGTCTTTCACAAGACCTTTCCATGAGTCGGTGAGTCCTAACTATTGGGCTGCCAAGTATTGCTGGCCTGCTACCAATTTGAGTTTAATTATAAAAACTCAAACCATGGCAAGAGTTCTGCCTCTGGAACGAAGATCATTCGTTCGTTTTACCTCGGTTAAACTGGGAGGTAAAAAAGTTACAAGCAGCCAAGAAGATTAACCTGTTAACTTTTCTTCTGCTGACATTTTGGAGCCTTAGTGGAGATAATTTCAGAATCTGAATTGATTTTCAACGTGAGGAAGAGGTCAAGGGATTACGTTCTAGAACATAATGGTCAGCCCAGAGGGGGTTATGGCTTTGTGTCATGCGTGTCATGCCGCTTTGAGTGTCCAGCCTGGCTTTTAAAATGGCAGCCTTTTCCAGTGCTTTCTCTCAGCAGGAATAAAGCCACCATTTCCATTTCAAAAACAGCGTGTCTTGTAAAAAAAAAGAAAAGAAAGTATTTTCAAAGTTTGCAAGATTAACCACAGCTTCTCTTAAGATGGAGGAATCGAGTTAAATGTGGTACAGAAATGTAGATTGTGATTGAGGTACATTAGTACTCTTCATCAGCAGCTACAATGCAAAGATGGAAGAGAGCCACTTAACATTTGGATGCGATTTTAAGTGTCAGAGTTCTTGGCCTTATTCCAATCTAATGTTTTGGTTTGCATCCAGGTCAATTTAAAAATGTAAATTTGGGCTTTCTTGGGCTTCTGAAAGAGGGGATAGATGCTGATGGGTTTTCTATATCCTATACTTTGGTTTTTACATCTCTGCATTAGCAGATAAAAGGAACAAATCGTAAATCCTCAAGCTTGATTTAGACTATACTTATTTCCAGGAAGCACTTACTGACATACCTCTAATGCAAAGAGAACAATAAAGCTAATTCTATGGGAATGCTTATTTGTGAGCTCTCTTAAAAGGTGCTTGCTAATAGTCCCATAATCAATTTGGCAGAAGGAAGTTTATTTTTATTACTAAATATTTAAGATGGACATGATTGGCAACTGGTCCCATGCATTTGTTTGGAATGGGATCTTAGCAAATCCTACTCACAAATGGCACAGCCCTACCTTGGAAGACAACACAGACAAATGGATGCTGTTCTAGTTTAATATTTTGCCTTTGTCTGAAAATGATGTAATTCTCCCTGGAGCTGAGGCTGATGCTCAGAATAAAAAGCAGAGTGCTGGGTGAAATTCGAGTGATTTTAATTTTTTTAAACACAGAAACCAACTTTTTAAGGGTTAGCAAAGGCTTGCATACCTCTGACTGAAGTTGAAGTTTTCAGCATTCCCGGCTAATTTATTGGTTGAAATTAGAGATACTCCTGAACTACAGACTGCAGAACTGCATCTGAACCTGTTAATGGCTTTGCTGAGTTTTTCACTTCACTGAGTAGAACAGGAACCAGCTGCAAATTCCAAGTCTGCATATGAGTTCCTAGATCTTCAAAGATAGAGTTTTTATAGGAAGATGTTATCAGGTGGTAACATTTCTCTGCAGTTGTCCCACAATTACTCCTGCTTAAAAATTCACTCTCAGGTAGTGAAATTGGGTTATTAGGTTATGTATCTTTCTGTCCTTGTATTATTTCTAGAACAAACTTGCAAATGTAGAGCATTTATGGGATCTATGGTTGGCAAACCTGGTGTCCTTTTCCTCCTGAATTTATCATACTGGTCCATTTTTTTGTATTCTGGTTCATTCATTCATATACATATGAAAGAGATTTCAGACTTACAGTCAACCTAAATGTTGAGCGGCCCCAAACAAGTAGTGGGGCAGTTTATTTGGCTTGCTGACCTTTTAAAGACAAAACTCTAAACATTTAACTATTTCTTTGTTAAAAAATGCAGGGACCCAAGAAAATTTAGACAGATAGGTGACTGGCCCCATGTAATATATCATCAGACATTTTTTAATGGTGGAAGAAGCTAGCTAAACTAGTGTGATTTCTCAGCTACAATTTCCCTTCCCTGAGTGAGGCAACTGCTAACTGACCATTAATTAAAACTCCATTTTAAGTCTCCCTATAGTTCTTAAATTATGAGAATTGTCAAAGGACTTCAGCTGAAGAAAGGAGTAGTTTTTTGTGGAACTTAACTGTGTGTTTCTTACCAGCTGACAGTTTTACCACCTGAGGCACAGAGAACCACTTTTTTCTAAGCTGATGAGTGTGTTATTGATACTTAGTATTGTGCCTGGATTGCAGTGCTGAAGTGGGCCCTGTAAAATCAAAGCATTGGATTAGATGTTTTGTGGCATCCATATTTTTAATGAATAAAACTTTCTCTTACTTTTTTAGTCTCTGTCCCTGAGTTATTAATAGTTCTTGTTAACTATGAATTCTTGAATCTGAAGCATGCTATGCTTTGTATAGTCCAGAGGAAGGAAGAGTGATAATTTGGTAAACCACCTGAGAAAAAAATAATTTGACTAACATAAACTACCTTGATTTTGTGAGTTCTTACCAAACATTTCCAACTTGGCCATAATAGATACAGAGAGCTAGTAATACCATGCCATGAATTAACTGCAGGTCACATTTTTCTGGTCCAGGTTAGCCTTTCCCCACCTGGTATCCTCCAATTTGGATGACAAAGCCCATCATCCCTGATCAGTGGCCATTCCGGCTAAGGCTGGTGGGAGTTGAAGTCCCAACATCTGGAAGGTACCAGGCTGGGAAAGGGTGGGTTTGTATAATTGTGTGTGCCAGAATGATCCAGAGAGGAGTGAGCATGTGGGACTATCCAGAAGCAACAAGATGATGGGATTGAGAAATTTCCTATCTTATAAAATGGATTGCACAGATTGACTGAATGAAGATGGCATTCTAGAGTAGAATAGTAGCCCTAGAAAACCACAGAGAATGCTTGTGGGGAAACAGAACGGAGATAACTGGTAGGTGTAGGGATCCTGATAAAATTCTGTCTTGAACGTCTGATGTTTTGGGATATGTATATGTATGCAAATCCAATAAGGATCTGTAAAATCATTCAGCGATGTAGCATCCCATATCTCCCCAAGAAAGTCTTCTCCTTGTACCCATCAAGGTTTTGAGCACACATTGGATAGTTCAAGGCAGCCTTACGTAGCTGGATGCACTCCGGATGTGTTGGGCTACAATCCACGTTATCTCTAGGAGGATTTAGTTCCACATATTTGGCAGGTACTTGGTAGAGGAAGGCTGTTTAAAGGGGATAGCAGATGCTGACAATCAGGTGATTGGCAGGAGACAATGTCACCTTTTAATGGTCCTGGGGTGCTTATTTTTCAAGCCTGGGAAGTCCCCCTCACCCCCAGCTGGTGTACTGCTATTTCTTGTCATTCTCATTTTCTGCTTTCTAACTGTGCCAGAGCCCTTCCTGTGTTGCCTCTTGGATCAATTGGCTCTGTTCTGGGTAATAAACCATGTAGAATGATTTTCCCCACTGACAATTGCTTTGAAACACCTCAGGGAGCCTCCTTTGGGCTTATCTTTTCCTGGGATCCTGGTTGTGGGCTAGATTCAGTGTGATATTAAGTGTGGGTGTGATTTTCTTCAGTGAATATTGAGTACTTATTATTCAGTGTGACTATGCAATATAGTTGAAATGTATTCTTAAATAATTCCAACAAATGAATGAATCAATACACTTTGCAGTTAAATAAGAGCAAAGCATGACAGAGTACTTTAGAGATCTGTAAAAGCAAAATCTGCAGCCTATACATAGGAGCCCAATTAATACCCTTAATTTGCTATATTGAAAATACATTCACAGTGCTCAGTATTACTAAACCATCCGTCGCTGTCTCAGTTTGTGACTGCCTAGTCAATACTTTAGCATAGCAGAAATGAACCAGTTTCCTATTCTTTGTTCTTGCCCCCTGATCTGGGAATGTATCCGGCTTTGCAATTCTTCCCTGTGATTCTTGGCTATATAAAGGAAGGAGGGGGAGGGAAAGAAGTAGACAAAGGAGGGTGTTTGGGTCCACTTCTTCAGAGGGTCCATCAGCATGTTTGTATCTCCCATTCACCCTAATCAGCACAGCCAATGTTGATGCAAGATGGGAATTGCTGGCCAAAACAACCGGAGGGCCACTGGTTGGTTTAGAGAAAGTTGGTGTTATGGTTTCAAAATGATAGGGGTACTGTGTGCATGGAGGTGGTGGTCCATGGGAAGACTTGAGGGATATGTGGACAGTATTATCAGGGACATGATAGACTGTGAGCCAGGGTTTTCTTATCTTATAAAATGGTGGTGGGGGGAAGTGGCTTTGTAGGATAGGATAGAATAGCACTAGAGCTGGAAAGGGCCTGGAAGTCCAACCCCCACTATGCTTACCCATGTGGTCACCCATCCAGCTGCAGGCCCACACTGTTCCAGCTTAGCAAAGGTGACTAGTTGGATGTATAGCTATGCAGACACAAATAGAAATGCCAAGCTAAGGCTAGAAGAAAATCCTAGCATGGTTGTATGCTCATCACCCAGTCTTCTCAAACAAAAAAAGATGGTTTTCCTGATGGGTTTCCTCTTGCATTGGATCATGGATAGGGGTATTGTAGACCTGTAACATTCATCAAAGTGAGAAAAATGGACATTTCAACAAATGATGGGCACCCAAATTCTGCAATGAGGACCACATTGGCCTCCATCTGGAAAAAGTAAGATAAATATTGGAAGGGTTTAGGAGGGATCATACAGCCTTCTTAAATTGTCCCTAGGGAAGTCTGCCTTGACAGTGATAAACAAGCATATCTAACTTCTTCCACCACCTCAAGCAGAGACTAGGAATGAATAAGGTGAAGCTGAGACGAGTAATGTAAATGTTAATGTCTAATGGCAAAAGTCTTATTTGAAAACACTGCATGTATGCTTCTTTCAGTAACATCTGTGTTTAACATTAGACTGTGCTTAACATTAAACATCAAAATGTCATCTATTAAAGAGCAGAACAGTGTAGTCATGGGCAAAAACAAAACAAAATAAAGCAAGCAAGCAAGCAAGCAAACAAACAAAAAACCAAACAAAGCTCACATATGGATTTCCCTTCATCAATTACACGAACTTTCTGCATTTCCTCTTAGCCTACAAATAGATTTCTGGACTTGAACCATCAGCATGTTTGCATGTTTTGTTGATAAAGCAAAGCAGATGTACGACTCAGCTTTCAATAAAATGCAATCTCATTTACAAAGCACCTAGTGCAAATATCCTTAGGCAGATCTATTTCTTTATTGGTCTATAAAAGCTAGCTTGCCAGTAGAAGTAGGCTGAAAACAACGTGCCAAAAGGAATGGACTAATGCAAGCTTGTCAAGCTGATATATTGAAAAAGACCTTGAAAGAGGGGCTGGGCTCACATAACAATCCGCTTAAAACAACAACAACAACTATGGCTTGTTGTGCCATCTGAACCCAGTCATGGTATTTGAGCATGGTACATTAGATCTGTAGAAACCAAAATGAAACAACAGTCTGTTCTGTGGTTTCTGGTTTCTCATGATGTCCATACTCATCACTGTGGCTTTCACAGTCCAGGAACACAACTACCACAGAGTGTGCTCGAAAGGGAAGCAGTCTGCAGGAGCCGCTCCAGCCACCCAGCCTCTACGCTGCCCAGCAACAGAGGTGTCAACTGCCTCTCATGCTCTTACAGGCCGCTGTCTGCTCCCATCTCCTCCGGGGTTCAGCGCTTTCCTCAAGATTTCCACCAGAGAAGTGCAGCATGCCCCCTGAAACAACCACCATGGGGTTAGCCCCACTATGCACATTAGTGATCCACTGCAGTTCTCACAGAAGAAATTCTCTGAGTTGTCCTGCCTGAGTTTTCAGGCATTTCTCCCCTGTCTTTTAAGATGCTTCTTCACACTGAGGGCACATGGGCAACACAATGGGAATTGAAGAAAACCACTGGCCCTGAAAAAAACACTGTGCACCACTTTGCTTCCTTACTCTCTTCCACTTGCATATTGTCTATAGCACACCTTGGGACGGTCAACAAGCCCAACTGTCCCACCCCCCACCCACATTGGCAACACTTTCCTCAAAGCCAGCCTATCAACTTCCCCAGGGAAATGCAGCCTATCAACATTCCCAGAAGGACACACCCTGCTCCTTCCCTGACACACCTGCCCATGCTCCTAGGCAGAATGCACTCTGGGAAGGATGCTGACATTGACACCTCAACACCCATCCTCTTCTCCCAAAGCATGGTAGCCTCCCAGGCGCCTTCTCAACCATCCTCCCTGAAGGAAACCCCATCTGCACAGCCGCCATGGCCCCACAAGAGACTCTGACTTTGGACCAAAGAGGAGCTGGGCACATTTAAGGACCCGTGGGGCAGCCCAAAGGCCCAGGATTTCTTGATACTACCCACCATGAGAATTTATCCTGTGATTTTCAGAGCAGCTGAAAAAGGGGGCTTTTCACACATGCTAGCCCAGTACAAGGATAAGCTTCATGCTCTCAAGAAGATGTTCAACAAAGACACACCACAAACACTGCAGGGAGGCCCCCAGACCCATATCCTTCTGTGCAAAAGTTACACAGCGGCTCCTTGATGCCAGGAATATTATGTCCAGGTGCACCACAGGAAATGAAATTCTTCCCTTGCAAACCCCAAGAGTAGGCATCCAGTCATCGTCCAGATAGTCCTCGTCCCCCACTTGCTCCACCTCTGAAAGGATGGGGCCATATCCCACTTGGGTGAGCTCGTGCAGCAGGGCTCCTCTGTGCATGACACCCTCTACCACCATCTCCAGACCACCAGATGCATTTCCTGCCCCGTGAAGCTTTTGTCTGGGCACTTTGGGAGCAGCAATCATGTCGCCTTCCCCTTCCCCTTCCCCACAAAAGCTTTAGAAATGCTGTGTGTGACTGGAGCTTGGCAAATCCACCCTTCACTTCCCAGCAACCATCCCTCCTGGCTTCAGTACCAGCTCCCTACAAAATGTTCCTTTAGCACCAGCAGCCCTGCATATGAGCCCCAGCAGTGAGACAAGAAGGAATGGCCTGGAACTGTCGTGTGGGGCATCAGAGGGTGCCCATCCTGCCTGCCAGGAAGCAGAGTGGACGATGCTCCCCAGGGAAATGCAGCCAGGACAGGAACTGGAACAAGAAGGCTTGGGCATTGCATCCCAACTGCCATGTGTGCTCCAGTCCCTGCCACCCAGGCAGCTGTCTCCAGGGGAAGATTGGCAGTCGGTACAGCATGGTGAAAAACCAGGGACCTTGGTAACCACACAGGATTTCTTGCTGTGTTGTGTGATCCCAGACAGAATTTACAAATTATGTACTTTACATATGGAAACTGTGAGTATAAATTCAAAATTGGATTCCAGCATAGACGAGTTTAGATGAGCTGTGAGTTTATTAAATGATTATGCAACGGGATGTAGCAGAGACCAATGACAGATATTCAGTTTACTAAAATGGCAGTGGATTAGCACTTAAACTCCTTTCCATATGTATATTTAAACAATCTTCACTGATCCATAAAAATCTGCTTTTATAAACCCCATCATTTACCAGGGATTAAAGGAGCAGTGTTTTGACAATACAGCTGATTTACATGCAACCTATCATTAATCCAAGCTGATTAGTGCTCATGTTTCAAATGTCTAGGTTATTGTGCATGTTTTTAATTTACAGACATTTTGAATAAATCGATGTGTTGGTATTCAGGGCTGTTTTTTAAAATCATGGCTGTTTGTTCCTGTAACCCAGCCCATCTATTTCTTGGAAAAGCTGGAGGATGGTGTCTTCTCACTTTAATTAACAAATCCATGTATAGTGCCTTCAAAACTCAGTTTTCTATGCCACTGCCCTCTAGTGCCACTTCAACCCCGTGGCTCATAGACACATAGCTCTGGATACAACTCTGGATACAGAAGACCAACCATTCAGGACCCTTGGCAGGAGAAAGGACTGCCTGCCATGTCTATGGATGAGTCACATGCTCTCCAGGTACTTGATATTTCACTGCGTCCACAGCAGACATGAAGAACGTGGGATGGGCAAGTAGGGGCTGTGTTGTTCTCACGATTGCACTATTTCTGTCGCAAAAGTGATACTATCTCTCTTGCTTTTTTTGGTTTGGTGTTCATGTGCTATACTGGAAGCAGGAGAAACTCTGGGGTATGAGTGATTCAAAATAAAAGCAGGAATAAAGTGATTCCACTTAGTAAATCCTGGATCATATTGAACGCCCTACTGGATCTAGATCCAGGTTCTGATAATCTAGCAGCTGTTTTCAAAAGTGGCCAACCACGTGCTTCCAGTGGGTCCCAAATCAACCTACTGCTTATTCCTCAAGCATTCTGCTTCAATAAGGCATCCTTCTTTCATAACTTAGAAGTACAGCATCACTTTATTCAAGTAGTTTTATTTTTCACCTATTACTTAATACATCAGCACAACAAAGGTTTTCGTTTGGCTGCGTCTTTTTCTCTTTTCTTTTTTGCATCAGGAAGAAATGTTGCATTGCAAATATTGTATATCTACATTAAGTGCTGCTCTTGAGCTAATTCATCCTTTGCAAATGAACTTCCTGAGCAAAGATAGTCATTCCTCATGACACGTTTATATTCTTGTAATTTCCTTCCAAATTATTTTAATACTCTGGAAATCACTTCAGCAACTATTCTGCTTTATAAGAGGAGAAGTGACTGTAAAAATATATTTAAAATAATGTGCCTACTAATTAATTCCACTTAGACTTTGGTGAGAAAAAGAAAAGTGAACAGTGACATGCATTGTTTCATTAAATACTTATTAAGCTATGTCTCTAAGTGGATATCCTAATCTAAGATGACTATTTTCAGCTGACACAATTAGACTCAACTAGTCCTGGTATATGTAAAACCTTCACAGTTTCCCAGTTTTAGACCAATTCTTTATGACTCCTGGCCATTAAATTCTCTGAAATCTGCTTCGCAGGATCACCTGTATCATCTGGGAAAGTAGATAACTGCAGGGATCAGCTTTCTCATAGTGTCCATTTAGAGGTCCCCTACTTTCCTAACACCCCCTATAGAGTTCTCTGTGATTTCCTATATTCCGCTGACATTATGTTTTCACAGAAGGCATACAGCGTGATAGTTGCTAAAGGATTTTCAATGACCAGATCATCTTGTATGGGGGAATTAGGGAAGTCACCTTTTCTGGATGGGTTTGGAATTTGTCTGAAGGAGCAGAAGTATAACTTGGAGATACTCTTTAATACATCACTATCTATGGAAGCACAGATCACACAATTGGCTTCTAGAGCAAGGAGTGCCTCCTGGTAACTTGGTAGGTGAGCTATAGCTGTTCCTGAGCCTGGCCATGGCAATTCAGGACTTGTAACCCGTGGACTGGACTATTGCAGTGCACTTTATGCAGAGCTGCCAGTGAAGGTGCCTTGGAGGCTACAGCTAGTGCAAGAGGCAGAGGTTAGCCTGTTGAAGGCCAGATTACACATGTTCTGATGGGTTTCCATTGGCTATAAGCCATCCCCTGGACCCAGTTCAGGATGTGTATGATGCCGCACAAAGGCTTGCATAGCTTTGGACTTGGGGACCTGATGGAGCGATTGCTCCTGATAGTCTCCTGTTCAGGTATTAAGACTAAGTGGGGATACCCTCCTGAAGGTGTTCCAGTTGCCTGGAGTGACCTGAGAAGGCATTTTTGGCATGTGGGAGTTCCCTACACTGGCACTGTGGAATTCCTTTCCCCAGCACAGACATCCCTAAACCTTGCAAGCATCTCCTTCTTTTGCTGCTTCATGAAAATCGTTATATATCTGTTCACTATTCTCCTCTCTTTGATTATGGGTTGTTTGGTCAATGCTGTTCATAACCTTCTTTGGGATATATAATGTAAGCAGATAAGAAATGTCTTAAATATGCAAGAAATGCACGTGTGAAATGTCAACAGAAATGTTAGAGAACTTCTGTAGTGTATTTGACTATTAGAATTCCCTGTTTACTAAAAGGCAGTTCTAGGATGGGTCTCATATTGTGAAGCATTCCAAATAGTTGTTGTTTTTAGTCGCGAAGTCGCGTCCGACCCATTGCGACCACATGGACAACATTCCTCCAGGCCTTCCTGTCCTCCACCATCCCCCGGAGTCCACCTAAGCTCACCCCATCTGCTTCAGTGACTCCATCCAGCCACTTCATCCTCTGCTGACCCCTTCTTCTTTTGCTATCTATTGTTCCCAGCATTGGGCTCTTCTCCAGGGAGTCCTTCCTTCTCATTAGGTGGCCCAAGTATTTGAGTTTCATCATCAGTATCTGGCCTTCTAAAGAGCAGTCAGGGTTGATCTCCTCTAGGACTGAACAGTTTAATTGCCTTGCGGTCCAAGGGACTCGCAGGAGTCTCCTCCAGCACCACAATTCAAAGGACTCAATTCTTCCAATGCTCAGCCTTCCAACTTTCACAGCCATACATTGCAACTGGGAAAACCATAGCCTTGACTATACGCACTTTTGTTGGCAGGGTGATGTCTCTGCTTTTTAGTATGCTGTCTAGATTTGCCATAGCTTTCCTTCCCAGGAGCAAACGTCTTTTAATTTCTTGGCTGCAGTCCCCGGCTGTGATGATCTTGGCGCCCAGGAAAATAAAATCTGTCACTACCTCCATTTATTCCCCATCTATTTGCCAGGAAGTGAGCGGACCAGATGCCCTGATCTTAGTTTTCTTAAAGTTGAGTTTCAAGCCAACTTTTGCGCTCTCCTTCACCCGCATCAAGAGGCTCTTTAGTTCCTCTTCACTTTCTGCCATTAGAGTGGTATCATCTGCATATCTGAGGTTGTTGATATTTCTCCCAGCAATCTTAATTCCAACTGGTGATTCATCCAGCCCTGCCTTTCTCATGATGTGCTCTGCATATACGTTAAATAGGAAGGGTGACAGTATACAGCCTTGCCGAACTCCTTTCTCAATTTTGAACCAATCAGTGGTTCTGTGTCCAATTCTCATTGTTGCTTCTTGATCTGTATATAGGTTTCTCAAGAGACAAATAAGATGGTCTGCTACTCCCATCTCTTTAAGAGCTTGCCACAATTTGTTGTGATCCACACAATCAAAGGCTTTAGCATAGTCAATGAAGCAGAAGTAAATGTTTTTCTGGAACTCCCTAGCTTTCTCCATGATGCAGTGTGTGTTGGCAATTTGATCTCTAGTTCCTCTCCCTCTTCGAAATCCTGCCTGTACTTCTGGTAGTTCTCGGTCCACATACTGCTGGAGCCTAGCTTGTAGGATTTTGAGCATAACTTTGCTAGCATGTGAAATGAGTGCAATGGTGCGGTAGTTTGAACATTCTTTTGCATTGCCCTTTTTTGGGATTGGAATGTAAACTGACCTTTTCCAATCCTGTGGCCACTGCTGAGTTTTCCAAGTTTGCTGGCGTATTGAATGTAGCGCTTTTACTGCATCATCTTTTAAGATTTTGAATAGTTCAGCTTGAATACTGTCACCTCCACTAGCTTTGTTGTTGCTCAGACTTCCTAAGGCCCATTTGACTTCATGTTCCAGGATGAGTGGCTCGAGGTCAGTGGCCATCCCATCGTGGCTATCAGGGACGTTAAGCTTTTTCTTGTATAGTTCCTCTGTGTAATCTTGCCATCTCTTCTTAATCTCTTCTGCCTCTGTTAGGTCCCTGCCATGTTGGTCCTTTATCATGCCCATCTTTGCATGAACTGTTCCCTTCATATCTCCGATTTTCTTGAAGAGATCTCTGGTCCTCCCTATTCTATTGTTTTCTTCTATTTCTTTGCACTGTTCATTTAAGAAGGCCTTCTTATCTCTTCTAGCTATTCTCTGGAAATTCCAAATAGTACAAAGGGATTTAATGAGAGAAGAGTGCTTGTGGTATAAAGGGATACCATGTTCTAAAATATCTTCCCCCCCTTAACATTACTTTTTCTTCTCATGCCTGATGAGGCATTTGCTGGTGAACTCTTAAGCAGGTGCCGTCATAAGCAAGGCAAGATCCCAGTGAGGCTCAGTTTCAGTGAAGTTGAGGACATTGAGAACCAAAAGGGGTCTTTAAGTGGCCTGCAAGAACAGGTCGTGCTCCTGCTCAGGCCAGTAAGTAAGCCTAAGCTAGAAAGCTGCCAAGCAATCAAGGACTATGATGTTTATGAGACTGATGCAAAGATGCTCCCTAGGTGCTTGGCTGGTCTCCCAGAGACTCCCTCCACTGGCTGCAGCTGCTCAGGCTGAATCTTCATCAAGCCTCATCTTCATCATCATCAGTCTTCATCAAGCTGAACTCACACTGGACAGGTTGGTGGTACTTTAAGGCCAGAGTGGCCACATAGGCACCCTGGCTTAAAGTTGCTCAGGGCTGTCAGCTGTGTCCAACCATCAGGCACAGTGGGGGTCTTCAGGCCCCTTGGTTCTGCAGCTGGTATCCCGGGGGACACCTTACTGGAGCACTGAAGGAAGGCATTGCTGAAGCTGGGGAGGAACTTCCAGAAACTGTCATTCACTCCCACTGTGGACTGTGGCAAATGCTGGGTCAAATTTTCATATTCATTGCCCACCCATGGTTTGGTGCAGTGTGCAGTCCAGCAGCAGTGAATGTGCAAGGGTTGATTCCTTTCATAATCCGCACCCAGTTCCCATTGCCCAGGTGGGCCAGTGCAACAAGCTGTAGCTGGGCACTGAATATTCACAGTGGCTGCTGGCATGCACTGGAGCTGACTCTGGTTTCAATAAGCTATCGTGGGTACTTCAATTATCTAAAGCAGTCCGGTGTTTTTGAGGGCTGGACAGTTGCAGTGCAAACTTCATTAGGAAAATGAGAAAGGGGGAAATAGTACGTAGTACTGAACAACAGATTCAGCACAACCAACCATCAGAAAAATAATGGCAAATCCTGCTGAAGTGGTCTCCACTCTACAATAGCTTATGATGCAAACATTCAATTAGTTTTTAAAGATGCCGTTAGACCCTTGCTTGGACTCATTGCTCCAAGCTTCTTACAAGTGCCATGCCTTACCTGTGCTACTCTTGATCTCTGCTGGACCTCGGAAGTGTCTCAAGCCCTTGGGTAATTAGAAGTGTCCTTTGAGTAGCAGTGCTGGACAATACCTCCCACATCAATTTACTTTCAAATTGGTGGAGGAATAAAACAAGATAACCGATAAATGGGCTCATTCCTAGACAATCCATGCAAGGAGGGATCCCACAATGGGAACAGGTACAGGTGTGATGGAATCTACTTTTTCCTAATTAGCATCCACAATATATTTAGGATAAGCAAGATTTTTCTTTATGTATGTATGTATGTATTTATTTGTTTGGTGGAGGGGACTTGTTATTTGGGAATTTTGGAATAAGATTATAGATATGGGGTGGAAAAGGCAGAGATGAGAACCTGTCACAGGGAGGTGGGAAACTTGCCCTATTGACTACCTGCTGCAAGTTGAGGACCTACATAGAAAAGCAGGGTGAGAATTTTGGATGATAAGCATGCTGGCTGGGGTTTTGCAAATATATTAAGAGATACAGTTGAAACAAAAATATATTGAAATTTATTTTGTCTCTCTTTGTGAGCCCCTGGGATCATGATTTGCTTTCAGCATGTTGGGTATTTTTTTTTCTTCCTTTTCTTAAAACAGACAATGTACAGCACTATGTGATACAAGACAACATTCATTCTGCTTCCCAACCGTTCCAGATGAAGGTGATAAGCTCCTGATCTTTTTCCACTCTGCTGCATCTAATATTATTTCCTCATGGATCAGCTACCTTCTGCAACTATTTTTGATGTGATACCAGAGGTCAGGAAGCATAGCACCAAATGTCACTGTCTTTCAGAGGTTCTTACGAATGTCCTTCTGGGTTTCCAAAATCATGGTATTGGGCTTAAGTGGGAGTTGATCTATTTTGAAGTGGGGCTGGTGCAACTGTTTTTACAGCTCCACATAATGCAGTGTTTCAAAACTGGGCTTACTGCAAGTAATATACCTAAGGATTTTATTTATATTCCTGAATCTGTCTGCTTAGAAATGTGCTAGTGAATATGACTACTTAGGAATTAGCTCTGCAAGCATCAGAGCCTTGTCAATAATAGCATAAATTTTGTACCACTGTGTGAAAATTCAGAAGGTAAGAATTGCATTGCACCAAAAATCTGTTTAACTATGTGCATTTGCACCTAATTCATCTTCTAGTGGCAGATCAATTGTTTCCCTGCTAAATATCTCTTTGGAGGATACATCTTTAATATTATTCCTGAACTACATTGCTTTTGACTATTTTGTGCATTGTGATTTGCTTTTATTGTAGTCTTTTCAGGCAAACTTTTACACAAACATTTTTAGTACTGAAGAGTCACTCTACTAAGATCAAGGGGGATGATCAGATAGGAGGCTTCCCAGAACTGCCAGCATCTCCACTACTCCAGGAGGCTTCCCAGGCAAGTGTTATGTTTCATAGATCCTGGGTGTAAATACAGGGCTATAAGCAGAAATTGATTAGGTCTTCTGATCTTGGCAACTGAGAAATAGAGAATGTTTTGCTTAACATAAAATTAATGCCAAACATGCCCTATGAGGAGAGACTGAGAGGACTGGGCATGTTCAGCCTTGAGAAGAGAAGAATGGGGAGGGGCATGATGGCCTTCTATAAGTACCTCAAAGACTGTCACAAAGAGGTCAAGATCTCTTGTTGCTGATACCAGAGTGTAGGACACAGAATAATCAATTCAAGTTGCAGCTACCCAGATTCAGCCTGGACATCAGGAAAAGTTTCTTCACTCTCAGGGCAATATGACAGTGGAATCAGTTATCCAGAGAGGTCATTGGCTCTCCCACACTAGAGACATTAAAAAAGAACCTGGACAGCCATCTTAGTGTGATGGTGTACGTGGTGTCCTGCAAGAGCAGGAGGTTGGACTCAATGGCATTCATGGCCCCTTCCAACTCTATTATTCCATGATTCTATGAGTACAATCCTATGTGTCTACTCAGAAGTAAATCCCATTTAGTTATTCCCAGGTAAATTGGCATGGGACAGCAGTTCAGGCAAGAGGGTTTTTAAAAAATATTTATGTATATTATATTTCACTGATAGTCTGACATGATACTCAGTTATACAACGTGAAACTGTTAAACATGCCAATGAAAACTGCTTCTGAAAATGTTTAGCAGATGGAATTTGCTCTGCCAAACTTATCTGTTAGGTCAAGGCTGTAAGGAGATGTACACCTACCTGAAAGGACATTTCATTGAATTCACTGGGGCATAAATCCAAGTAAACATGCTTAGGACTGAGTTGGGACCCAAGTGCCCCTTTGAGGGCTCCCCTTCAAGCCAGCTGGGTAAACAACAGACATGATGAACAGTGGTCTGCTGAGTAAGTTCAGCAGTTTACAAACACTGCAGAGCAAACACTGGGGTCTGCTGGGGAGTGGGGGGTGGGGGGCAGCAAAGGAAAGACAATCTTTTAATTTGTTAAGTATGCACTCATGACTGATAATTTATAAAAACATTAGTTTCCCTTCCAACAGACAATTCAGCTGATTAAGCTGAATCAGCAATATTTTTTCTGTGTGGCAGCAACAGCAGGAAGTCTGGTAGGGTCACTGAGTCAGGATATGTTTCTACATGGAAATGGTTCTGTTTAATGGGTGTTGCAGACTGGTGAATAATTTGATGGAGTTAAATATTCCTCTGATACAACGAGGTAATACACATTATCACATTTAGGCTGCATTACTTTATACATTTACCCACAAGGAAGTCCTATTTAACTAAAAGGGACATCTTCATAGATATGTGTAGGACTGTGCTATTAATATATGTTATTTTGCACACCTCATCACTGGATTCTATTTGCTTTTAAAATGGCAGAAAAGGTCTATTGATTTCAATGAGTTTTATTTCATTTGGGCTTCAAGTGATTCAAGGCCTCCAAGATTAAAAGGAGTAGATCCTAAATATTCTATTCTTTGGTAGCTATCTATCTAAACAAAGACTATATTCCACAGGGAATAGAAAAAATGGACAAAAACATCTTAAAATATTCAATTCCAAGGTAATATAAGAGTTAATCCAATCTTATTTTATTTAGTCCAAGAAATTCATCCAAACTAAAGCAAGGACCAGTGAATCCTTTATTAGTCTGCATTATAAAATACAGTTGAGTAGGTTTAAACTTGTCTCACATGCTATACTGAATCCACAAACACGAGAGCAAGTTCTCACAGATGACTTTGGTCATTTTATATTAGCAATATAGAATCAAGTATGAAAAGCTGCATTTAGCCACATTGAGTACCATTCCATGCTGCTATATACCGAGTAAATGTAATACCACCCTTTACACATTATAGCAAAATGGATTACAGGGTTTGTTTCGACAATTGTATAATCATATATTCATATTTCACCTGAATGGCTTTAGGCCTACACATGACACTGTGTTTTAAGGGGCATATTTAAACATACGGATACTGCAGATTGACATGTTCTCAACTGCTTACAGCTGCTTGTTCCATTCACCCTAGGAATAGCTTTGAATTCAAGTTCCACACAAGTCATGTGTGGCATATCCAAGGACTTGGGCTCCTTGAACAACTTTTCCCATGCCACATGGTGTTTCAGGCACAGGCTGCGGCACTGACTGAAAAGGAAAGGAGTTAATGTAAATAGGCAAGGAGACACACCAATTGACTTCTCTCATCTTACGTACTATATGGGCTTGGCATTCAGCATGGCCTCCTTGGTATAGCAATTCTAGGAGAGCCTTACATAACCAATTGAGGAACCAAGCATTCCTTTATAGGAAGGGATATGTGGAAAAATTTTAGTGACCACGAAAAGGAGGCCTATTGGGTGGAATACTGACTTTAGCTCAGTGGTAAGCTGTTGGCACTTGTCACCGTGCACCCCTTTCTTCTTGACATTGCATTGTGCTTCCATTATCTTGGGTGAGCTCCAGTTTCTGAGGGGAACAAATGGGAGGAGATTGAACCTGCACTCCTGCCTGGTCATGCTTTCCCTGTGGAAATGCCATGGTTGGAGTGGAGCTGGTGGGACTCCCTAGAACCCAAGCTGAGCAATGGATTAATGGCAGCAGCAGGCTCCATGCTTGGGGCAAGGCGGCTGGGGGAGCATCCCAAATCACATCTCCACTGCTCAGGGTGAGTGTCCTGCCCTGTTCCATGGGCAAATGGGCACTGCTCTATCTTTCCATCAAGTTTCTGTCAATCCAGCTGAAATGCTTATTTACGTTTTATGTGTTTAAGTTTTATGCATCCACAAAACCCGGATCTTTTTAAAATCTCAGACAGACAGAGCTTCACACCCTGAGAACCGCTATTGCATTGAGTATGGTCAATGGTCATTTTCAGCAGCGTTGCTAACATTCAATGGAGCACATTCAGGTTGTAAGGCAGAAATGAGGAGACCAATCTCTTGAATTGATTCAAAATGTTTACCTTTCATAGTCATTTTGGCTTTGGGGACAAGCCGGAAGCTGCAATAAGGTAGATGAGGACACACCATAATGTTTTCATTTGGCAGAAAATAAAAATGTGTGTTTTGAACTGACATCAAGGCAGCCACAACAGCGCAACTGAAGACACTCCTGAAAGAGGACTTCCAGAACTGCTTCAGAAAGTGGCAAGAATGATGGGATAAGTGTGTTCGAAGCAAGGGGGAATATTTTGAGAAGGTTTAATGGCAATGTGTCTTTTACTGTAAAAAAAAATTTTTTAGTTTAAACATTCACCGTATTTTTTTGACTACACCTAAAAAGTGAAAAAAGCACTGAAAATGCATGCACTAAAAACATGAGAGACAACTTGAGTGTACAACAGATAACGCTTTTGCTGCACCACATTTTTTTTTACTTCACTTGCAGTTCGAACATAGAAGCATCATTCGAACTGCGGAGCAATTTTATCTCTAACATTCAAATTCTGGATCGTTCAAACTTAGAGTTGCTCAAACAATGAGGCACCATTGTAATTTTTTTGCAGGACTGTAGGCTTCAGAATAACTGTTTAGCCAGTGGATTGATCTCTCTGTTATTGTAGTTTTAGTTTGCTTGGGTACAAGAAAGTGTACTTAGGGTGCGTTTTGATGCTGAGGTAATCACTGGATCATGGAGTTAAGATCAGCAGCTTCTAGATCTAGCATAATCTGTGCCCACTGATTCTAAGCAAATGTAACCAACAAGAAACCAGTGTTCTTAATCTGAAAGAAGGTGAATATAACCACGTTGACTTTATTTCATCTTACTTCTCTATCAACCCTGACTGCTCTTTAGAAGGCCGGATACTGAAGATGAAACTCAAATACTTGGGCTACCTAATGAGAAGGAAGGACTCGCTGGAGAAGAGCCTAATTCTGGGAACAATTGATGGCAAAAGAAGAAGGGGACGGCAGAGAATGAGGTGGCTAGATAGAACCACTAGATGGAGTCCATGTGAGCTTAGGTGGACTCCGGGGGATGGGGGAGGACAGGAGAACCTGGAGGAATGTTGTCCATGGGGTCGCGAAGGGTCAGACATGACTTTGCAATTAACGTATCATAATTTATCTATAGTTCTCCATTCTGAATCTCACAAGCCCACCTCCTGCCACTGAAAGTGGGAGGTTCTCTTTTTGTGGTTAGACATACATCATTATTTTCCTAGTTCCTTCCCCATTTCTTATATGATGATCCATAACTCCTCACCACTATCTTTTCTTGCTTGGTCACATTTTGAGCCATAGCCTGCCCATGAAATGTAGGTGGTTTAGTTTACTAAACCATTATTTTCTTTCCATGGATATTACCGGACAATGAACATATCTATATTTCAGCTAGCATTGTCCTTGAGCTAATTTTGCCATTTTCCCAAAGTACAATGTAAAAACTAAAATTTGTGACCTTACAAAAGACTGCTACATTTCCAGGTTCATCAGGCTCCCATGTAAGTTTCTGGGCACATGAATGGCAACATTAGATAATAAACCAGTTCTTTTGCAGCATTAATCACAATGCAGTGAATTACAAAGACTTTGCACCTCTGCACCATCTGCAACCTATAAAAATTTAGCAGGTGTTTACAGGTATGGAAAAAAAACATTCTCACCTAGTCTCCAAGTACTGAGTGCATAATTATAACTGAAGAAAAATTATCTTTGCTGGGTTCCCAGTTGCATTTCACTAGCAGGCCCTTAAGGACCTGTAGAACAAAGAATTTCGTGTATTCCTTAGCCTCTAAATCAGACTGGCAGCTATCTTTTATACTCTGGCACAATTTCTCTGGGTAGTTTTCTTCTGTGAAATTCCTGACTTGAAGTCAGATGAGGCATCTTCTGTATGTATTACATTATCATTTGTGAGAGTCATGGTGATTTCCCATATTTCAATGTGATTAATGCAAATGAAGCTATCCCAGAGCTCACTCTGCCCTAATATCTTAATCCATACCTTTTGTCTACTCTGAGCAGTGAACAGTATGACTCTCTTGAAATGGAAGGGTATCCTCTGCATATGACTAAGCAATGGGGGACCTTTCTATGTCAGAGAAATCAGCTCTAAGTGCTTTGACCCTAGAACAAAACGGATACAGCTCAAATGGAGCTGCTCAAACATTGCGCCAAATGCATGAGAATAAACTGAAAACAAGCAGGGTTATGCATGCAATCACCATGCTTACATCTGCATCCTAACATCTCATCATAACCCCCCTCCCCCTTTCGGCAGGCTTCTCTTTATACCTTTGTGCATGTAGCACAATGGTAGAACTAGACTAGGATTTGGGGCCAAGTCTACAGCACCAATGGACCAAAGGCTCCCAAATGATTCACTCAGAGAATGGCAGCCAATCTGTGTGTATCAACAAGAAGGTATAAACTCCTCTTTATTCTTGTAGTCATGGTGGAGCTATGGTTTATATGAGGTTAAAATGCAAATCCACACACTCCCCCTTCCCCTTCTCCTTTTCCCATTGGCTTTGCAATGGTTTTGTTGTGGTCCTAACACACTGGGGAAGTGGGCAGTTTGCCACTTGAATGCTCTCCCTCCCTGCTGCCCTTGTCAGTAGTCTTAGCTGGTCTCAGCTGAGCACATCCAGGGCAGAGTGGAGTCACGTTGTCCTTGGAAATCCAGCATCTTCCTGGGACGTGTGAGCAGACCTGTTGCTGAGCAGGAAGCCTCCAGGGGTGGTTTGTGCTCAAGGGAGAGGGTTAACCAAAGAGGCATCTGCTTTGGGACCCTGCAAGGGTGAGAGTGCCTTTTTATTTTCCCTCCACTTGCCCCTGTGCTTTTGTCTGCTGAGTGTGTACATGCCAGTATACACTCAGCAGTGATGAGGACGTGGAGCCACATGTGAGACTAGGAGAGGACAATGCGTGAAATGACAGGTCCAGGGAGAAATGGAGCTGGGAGCAGGACATGTGTCATGTGTCCTTACACCTATAATTTTGATGGTTGCCATGGTGACCTGCCCTTAAGCCACCAGTTGCTGCTTTTAAATGCCAGATTGTTGCAGAAGAAAACCTCCTTCACCCAAAATTCGAAGTGGCTGAGGCTGTTAATCTGACATGTATAATCCAGACTCAGATGGGTGAACAGGGAGGAGTTCTTCTCAGTTGTGCCCACTTGCTTCACCACCAGAGTAAACTTAAGAGTTGAGGAGGAGACATTGTTGTAGTCCATAAGAATTCAGAGAATCTCTCCAGGCACCCTGTGTGTCCCATTGTTAGTCTGGAATGTTTTCACCTTGTGTTAGGCCACTGGGACAGACTGGGGATTCTTCTGGTGCACCACTCATCCTGTAACCTCAGCCTCTGTACCTGAGTTGGCAGAAGTGGTCTTGGATGTGATGTTGGTGGTCTTGGATGTGATGCCCAACACCAAGGGCATCTTTCTGGAGTGGCTCTGAAAGTCATGGCTCCATGGGTGGGTGGTGCACCATTGGACTTTCCCAACATCTCATTGGCCCAACATATTTGGCAGGACATACTCTGCCCTTGAGGTTTTTGTTTTCTTGTTTGTTCTTTGGTCAAACATAAGGATAGTGCTATGAGTGTGGGAAACTTTGGACTGTCCCTGGCCATGGATAATTACTGCCAGCTGAAATTCAGACCAATAGCAGTGTTTCTTCTCTGCAAGTGTGGGGCACTGGTTAAGACGGTCCCCACCAGAGGCTGGTTTCCAGAGCGCTCTGGGGGGCTTTCTGGCTGACTATTGAAGCTTTAGTCAAGCTGTGGAATGCAGGGATGACCTGGAAGTTGACAAAATTGTTCCTGAGTGCCCTCTTTGTTGTAGAGCTCACATGGCTCTGTGGTACACTCTAGAACTGAGAGCAACGAAGGGACAAAGGAGACAGCTTGAGTACAGATGGAGGAAACTCTCACTGAATGTAATCAAACCATGGGTCATGCCTACAACAGGACATATTTAGTGGCAAAGGAACACCTTACTATCTCTATTCAGTCTTCTATTTGCCACATAGCAGAACTCTTGAGCACATCTTACAATAATCTGAGGCCCACTGTCATCTATTCGCTAGCCCCTTTCAGCATAAAGTCTCCTGCATCTGCTGGCACTTAGATTGCAGAGTTATAGCAGCCGAATCAGGTGATACCCAGAGAACAGCCTGGTCATTTTGGAGGCATGGGTGAGATGAGTTTAAGTTGGTTCAGCCTGAGATATTAGCAAAATACTTGGACACAATTGTGCAATTACTTCTGTACTAGATTCTCACCCGTCCTGGTTTATAAAAGGCAACAAGGAAGGCAAACAGGCTGGCTAGGTATGTCTTCTTGCAATAGGTAGTGGTTCTGGGCAACATGAAATAGGTGATGATGACACCACTCCTGAAAAAATTCTCCCTTCCCCTGAAGGACCTTAATAACTTTAGGCCTGTAGCAAATGTTACTTTTGTGACCAATGTTCTAGAATGGGTGGTTGTCAAACAACTCCAGGTACTCTTGGATGAAACAAATTACCTGGACCATTCAGTTTTGGTTTGAGTCTGGTTTTGGCATGGAAGCAGTTTTGGTCACCAAGTGTGATGACCGATGCTGGGAGATATGGGCTGTGTGACAATGTTGATGTTCCTGACCTCTCAGTGGCTCTTGATACCATTGACCATGCTATTTAACATCTACATGAAAACACTGAGTGGGATCATCTGGAATTTGGGAGTGCGTTGCCATCAGTAAGCTCATGGCATGCACCTCTCTTTCTTTATGGGTTAGCATTAGGGTTGGAAGGTGGCAACAAGAGCCTGGACTTTCTCTGTGGTGGCCCCCCATCCATGGAATGATTTCCCCACCAAAGCCTATCTGGCAACAAACTTGTCATCCTTGTTTGGCACCAGGTTAAGATGGCCCTTTATGCCAAGGCTTTTACATTTAATCAATCAATCAATCAATCAATCAATCAATCAATTTCTCTACAGCCAAACAGCCAAAGCTCTCTTTGCAATTCATATTTAAAGATAGTCTGGGAGATCCAAGGGCTTGAGGGGGTTACCCAACCTAAATATTATTATTATTGCATAGAGGGCTTGAAGCAGAGTGGCCACCCTTCCTGATCAGTTGATCAAAAGAGGGTGCTGGGCATCGAAATAACTGAAGCAGGTTTTGCCTGTGAATGGTCATGCCAAACTAAGTTTCTGAAGGTGCACTCCTATGTATTTTAGGCAGAGAAACGAAAGACCTACAATCCCCTGTAGGCTCCAGCCACCACGGCTTCCTTTTTTCAGCATGCTCCAAAGTGCACAGGATAGTGCCCTTAGACAATCACTCTGGTCTTCCTACTGCACATGGCCACATCCTACAGTGAACATTTACACGATCAAGCTCTCTTTTTCATAGACAGGCTGAACCAAAGTATGACATGAAGCATATTGTAGCCAGGCACTGAAGGCATGAATAATTCATGTTTCAAGTGATACTAAAAATTGTCCTTATTGTCATTCTTGCAGTAGCAATCATTTAATTTATGTCTCTGTTATATGCTGATTAGTAGGCGGCAGCTATTGCAATCCCTGAGCTGCCTAGACGACTTTCTCCTTGTTCTGGTTTGTTTTAGAAAATGGACTCTTATTTGTTCAAAACCCATTAAACCACCCATGGAAGTCTGAGTTAAGCCTTTTACCTTTTATTTTTTTCTCTGGTGGATTCCTTTAATTATGATGATTATTCTTTTATTTTTATCTGATCAGATTTCAGTCTTTTAAGAGTAGCTAGGTAGGGCCTGCAATTTCTCCAAGCCTGAAGAAAATGTTTCTCTTACAAGTAGTGCTAAAATTAGAAGCATGGCTTTTCAATAGTCATGTGTAAATGTATCTGTCCTCAGTCAGAGCCATTTGTGGTCATCGATGGTCTTCTTTTTGGTCCTCTTCTGATCAAAGAGCAGCATCCTTTGCAGTTAGTGGCAGCACTTGTGCACGGAACCATCTGTGCAGGAGAGAGCAGAACCCTCTGATAGCGGTGGGGCTCAAATGGCCACCTAAGTCACAGGCAAGCAGGTAGGAGATGATTAGGAGATGATGCAGATACCTGTGCCCAGCTAGCCTTAAGAACTCAAGAGATACATACCATGTCTGCTCCTCTTTGCAATTACCATGAACATGGACCATCCAGAACACAGGGGTTCTGTAGTTACTCTAGAGGAGGAAAATTCTTGTGGTAAAACAGCTAGGAGTACTACTATTAAAGGACAATGTTTTGCTGGCAGGTTGCCACTCCCAGTACAGATCTTTGCAATTATTTATTTATTTAGAGTACGACACACATGTCTAAGGAGTCTACAATGTTTTTACACCCAGCAGAAGTTATGGCAGCCATCATTTGCTATGCTTTTTTTTGCACTGGTGCACCACTGGGAGGTGACCTAGCTTCACACCAGCTGGCCAGCAATACTCCTGGGAAAGTTGGCTCATCCAGAGCTTTTTCTCCGCCATCCTCCACCTAACGCATCTGGGCAGACTCAGCACCATTTTCTGCCTCCATGTGAATGTAGCCAGCTTGTCCCACTGGAGAATTGTGGTCCCTATTTATCTTCTTGCTTTCTAATTGCTAGGTAGGCAGGAGCTAGGCATGAGAGATGGGAACTCACTCCATCTCATGGGGCTGGGGTTGAACCACTGGAATGCTGACCATTTCTGGCCAACAGTTCCAGCATCATTAAGCTACTGTGCCATCGTGCCCCCTTTTGAGATTAAGATCACTGGAGAACACCTTGTTGGTTGTGCCAGATTGCTGTCTTGTAACAACCTGGAAACAGGTGCTCCCCATAGTGACACTCACTTTGTGGGAAGTCCCTGCCTGCTATTTGGAGAGGGCAACTGAGGTGTGCTTGAGATGCCAGTGAAAGATCCATCACTTTATGGAGGCCTTCCTTGAGCCCACTTTAATTATGTTGTTGAATATTGGTTTTAAAGTGTTCTAAATGGTTTAGCATTTACTATGTTTTTAATTTATTTCATGATATATTTAATGTAATTTAATCTCCCTGTAAATCAGTTAGAGGTTTTAAAATATAGTAAGTGGCATATAAATCTATTAAATATAAAGGAATATTCAGGCTGAGTTTAGGACATGCCCTCTCCAGTGTTTGGAAGCTCTGTGGGGGGACTTACTGTACGGATGCAATGTACACCCAATGAAAAATAGCCCCAAAGTGATGGGTAAGTGTTTGTAGAACATGGCAGTATTTCTCTTTACGGCCTCCTGGTGAGGATCGGGCAGTCTTCAGTGCCATCAAACTGGATTTCCACAAGGATTGGTGGGTTGGCAGGGAGGATGTCAATACAGATAAGCCAAGAGATCTTTTTTTTGTCCCCAGCTACATGAATGGACCTGACCAACAGTTCTAAGATAATCTGATGAAATCTAGATTAGTTTTCAGAGAGACAGAGGATGTCCTGTATAATAGCCTAAGTGTGTTTAGATAAAGCAAGTTCACCCATCCTTAATTATGCTCCTTTTTGACCTCTTCACAATTACAGTTACTATCTTAGAAGGGGAAATGTTGTCACATTCACTTCCCTTGTTTCTGTCAACAATATACGTATGTTCAACATAACGTCTGACACGGCCTCCATCTGTACACAGAGGCACTGAATGCCCAGTTGGAAGATTTTGTGAAGTCTACAGTTTGTGTATGCAAAAGCTCTTTGAGACATCATGCTTAGTTATGGGTGAGCTGATATTTGTAAGCTGATATTTGCTTATGGAATTATGAATTCAGTGTTATATATATGGATGAAAGTTCTACTGTGAGGTTTTGAAGTACCTTAGAATCTTTGCTCATGTAAATCTGCATCATGGGAATGCAGCTTGGAGCCATAGAGAGAAGCTTCAATTAGTACCATTAATTACCACAGCTCAAGCCATGTGGGCAGCAGGGGAAGTATTTTTGTCTGAATGCAGCTGGGGAGTGAAGATATGCAACTCTCCTTACCATACATAGTATTCAAAGTAAGAAGCAGCCCTTTATTACAGTGATAATAAATGAAAAAGGAAAGCAAAGATGTAACTACAGACTCTGTAGTAAGTATAATGTGTAGTTTAGCCACCAATTTATCCTAATCCAACACTATTGTCTTTTGAGCCTTCTGTACTTTTGTGTGCTTAAAACACAGACTCCGAGGTATGCTAGAATGAATGATGGTTATAAGTTGTGGTCAAAGCATTTCTTATCCCTTGTTTGATTTCCAGACAGTTATGGAGTAGCAAACATGATTGGTAGCATCGTGACATTAGAGTTCACTCAGTCAATGCAATTTATTTCTGTTCATGTGTATGCGTAACCCAAGTGGTTTCAGAAAAATCCATATTTTTATTGAAAGGACATTATAACTTTATTACCTATATTGATGTAAGACACTAGCAGTGGTCTATGCCTCCTCCCACGCCCACCATGCTAAGCACATTTGTACAGAGACAGCTAGGCTAACATTTATGGATAACTGCTAATGTCAAGGAAATATTCCTATGATGCACATGCTAACTAGAAATATCTCTCTCCCTCCCTCCCTCCCTCCCTCTCTCTCTCTCTCTCTCTCTCTCACACACACACACACACACACACACACACACACAATCTAAAATGGTAAAGAACAGCTTCTTATTTTAGTGTAGTGCCTGATTCTTCCAAAAATGTTAAAATCTAAACAAATAATTCTGAAGCCTGGCATTCATATTTTCAAAGGAGAATTGTTAGCTCTGTCTGAGTAGCCCATGCTTACAAGTGCAATTTAAAACCTGGTTTGCACTCAGTAGGAACTAACCCACTTAACTCTGCATAATTCTACTGCTACAACATCTTGACTTTTCTATCATGCCTGCACAGATTTTCTTACCTCCCTGACAAACTGAACATGCAGCTTGAAAAACATTCTGAAGAACTTGAAAGGTTATGTGTGACTTTTTGACGTTTTGGTTGATCTTCATAAAAGTGATTGAACTATTGTTAACTTCTGAAATTCGTGTAATGGACCTGCATGTCTTCCAGCAGTTTTTGATGGCAGCATTTCAGGTAATTTACTTGGGCTTCCCTGCCACCAGAAAATGCTGAACTCATCATAAACATGTTTTAAAATGTCAGTTCTCATGATTGGAGGAGGTGAGGGGAAAAAACAGAAAGTCTACAATTTCAGTTGCTTTGCCACAAGTGTAACAAAGGAACCCAGTGTTGACTTTTGAGAGGCAAGAAATGTTCTGTGCTAGTTAACACTACAATAATTACAGATAAGAGGCTGCTTTTTCAGAACTGTTCACAACCTTATTGCTTTACTAAGGCTTGCCTGTACATAACTGCAAAACCCAAAAACTTTAGCAATCGAGTAAATTCTGCTTTCAGCCTATTAGAAATAGTACGTAAGCGGTTTATTTTGCTGCTGCAGTCATGGAACTGGGAAAACTGGAAAAGAGGGAGCATCCTTTCCACAATGAGATCGCTCTAAATCACCCTTTCTAAGCCCTGCCTGAGCATTCGAGTTCATGCATTCCCCATCATGTGCAGGGGACTATGGGCCCATGCTCATTTGCCCCAAATTCTCCTCCATTTCCCTAGTCCACTCTGTGCCATTGCAGCTGGGAGCTCGTTCTTCACATGCAACTGCCTTGATCCCTCACCAAGCAGGGATCTAAACCAAGTGAGAAATCTATACACAGAGAAGCTTTCCAGTTCAGACTAAGGACAGATAAACCTGTCAACTGAAGATTCTCATTTTGCCAGACTTCTGAAATTTTCTCCAGGGTTAAGCTCAATTTGTCCCAAACATTGAGTGTTTTTGAAATTTGCATTAAAATGCATAAATAGAAATGTATATCTTTCCCAATACTTGTTTTTGATTGTGTTTTTGCCCACTATACATTTTGCAAACAGTTTTCCTAATGTAATGATTTAATATTACTTTATCTAATATACATGCCTGTCTTCTGAAGATCTGGAAGGATAATCACATTTTGGTTCGGATAGTGGTCTGAACTTGTGAACTGCTACATCCAACTGAGCAAATTTCTTCCCCATCTGAGACCATTTTTCTGCACTGTGTGGGAGATTGCAAGGGTGAAAGTCATGTAATGGAGGGGATGCAATGAAGCAGGTAGAACTGGAAAAAAATGAATCCCCTTTCTTCTTTGTTGCATGATTCAAGTGTGGGAAAATGTGTGGACAAGAGTGCCTGAATGTGACTCACCCCATGTTAACAATAATTTAGAAAGCTGGGATGGGCTGGGGGAACAATCTTGTCCAGTCCAGTGTAAAGAAGTGATGGGTAATTTCACTGAAGAAAAGCACCAGCCCTTATAGCCCTCCTACCCATTGCAAAAAAAGCTTAGTGGCAACACGCTAAAAGTACAGCCTGAACTCTGAAGAGCTCGCTCTACCTGATCAGTGCATTACAATCCTGGGTGGCATTTTCCCATTCCCTTTGGTGGGAAGTAGGAGAAAATAAGTGGTTATAAAGACTTGATGTATGATACTGAAGCTCCTTTCCCGCTATTTCAGTCTCAGTGGCCTGTTGCAACCTGATTCGGCTAACACAACTCTTGTACATCCATTAGTTGACACCCCTGATTATGCTGGCAAATGGCATGTGGCTTCCTCCCTGCCCCGAAAGCCAGGGCTCTGCTTTTGCCTGGAGGGGTTCATGGACTCCCCTACCTTTGCCCCAAAGGGGCTTCATGTTCTCTGCATGCTTCAGGAAAATGTGCATGTGCACAAAAGATCAGTGCTTCAAGATCATGCTTCAAGTGACCTATGCAAAGTACTCCTAGTACCCAAGCACCCGTTTCTGCCTTTGCTGCCGCTTTATTCCCATTCCCCTTGCTGCAGTCCTCCCAAGTAACCTGATGGAGGCAACCGTGAAGCCATCTCCAGCTCCTAGCTGCACCATCCTTTCTGCTAGAAGGACCTTATGAAAAGAAGAAAATCATGACTCATGACGCATTGTTTTAACAGTGACAACTGGCTGTTTGGAAGAAGCAGCAGGATGCTGGTTAAATGTTCTGCCTCTTCCTTCCCCACAAGTGGCAGCTGGATGGAAAGTTCGGTTTCCAAGGAAGGGCTGCAGGTGCTTTTTTCTTCCTGGACTGGCCTTCCAGCAAAGAGAGTCATTAGCCAGTCAAGTATAATACACAACAGAGCTCTCCATCTTGGGTCCTATCCCACTGAGATATAAAAGCTTCCTTTTCTTGTTCTCCTGCTCCTTACCACTGCTTCCTATTCAGCTTTTGATTTCTGTGTTCTACTCTTGCTTCCTACATCATTACACCATGCCTTATTTATTGTGTCTGAATCTCATCTTCTGTTCCCTTCTGGTATGCAGAAGATAGTCACGACTTCTCTTTGCTTCAGAGGGCAGGACTATAACCAAAAGGTGGAGACTGTGGGGAAGATTTTAGCTGTTAGGAAAATGTACCAAACAGCAAAAGGTATGGAACAGGCAGTCTTGGGGTGTGGTAGCGGCACTAACTTTTCTTTCATTTTCTATTTAAAGCAGAGACTTGGCACTCAGCTGTAGTCACATCATGAACTGAACAGAGGGTTGGACTAGACAGCTTCCAAGGTTCCTTCCAATTTTAGGCCTTCACTAGAGTGTTTGTGTATAACCAAGGGAATTCTTAATCTTTCCTTCACACATACACACCACATTGTGGCTAGGCCCCAGTGACTGTTATCATGACTCATCAATTTGCTACATATATTGCAAGACTGCAGAATGTAACACCTGAAAACTTCCCTATATAAAATGCAAAGCACTAGATTTAAAAGAAACAAATGTCTATAGAACTGAGATTATGAAAAGCTACTTTTGCCCCTGGAACAAAACATGAATTAATCATAGGAAAAGGATAATTCATTTTTTAAAATGACAAATTATTGCAGGAGGCTCTGGAAGGTTAAGCATGTTTCTTGCTACTCATTTTCTTTAGGCTACAGTCCAGCAGAAGGGATATAAGAACACCAAACTCTGCCTTCGACGGTGTCCTCTACATTTATCAGTGCAAAACATATAATAAGTATAATGCATTACAGGCATTAAAATTTGGCCAAGGCTGTCAGGTACTATATACCTTTTGGTACTGCTATGACAAAGTGTGCCAAAGGGAGGGTGGAATTTAAAAGTGGGGTTGAGTTCTTTACCATATTTTTCTGCAGCTGTGCTTTGGAGAAGATGAACGGGGGGTCGATCCCAGGTGCACGTCGCATCCACTGGCTGAAGTGGGCTTCCTGGTTCTGTCCTTTCCACAGCTGCCCCTCCAACCCATGCCAAGTGCTACTCACACAGGAGATCCCGCCGGAAAATGGGTGTGATTCTCTGTGAGGGAGAGGTGGGGAATACCCCTGAAACTGGACTTGCCTGAGCAGAGTCCTTTCTCTTCTGGAGGGATCTAACCCATACTCTGAAACCTTTGGAGGCTGGTGCTGGCTCTTATCTTCCACCTGGCTTAGACCCGTTGCAGCATCCTGTGCCTCTGCTTCTTGATCTTCACATTGTCCTTTATCTTAATTTATTTCCAAATCACAAGAAGTAGTAGTTCCTCTATACTCCTCACTAGTCAGACCTCACCTGGAATACTGTGCCCAGTTCTGGGCACCAAGATTCAAGAAAGATGCAGGTAAACTAGAAAGGGTCCAGCGGAGGGCAACAAAAAAGATCCAGGGTTTGGAAACGCTGCCCCATGAGGAGAGACTGAGAGAACTGGGCATGTTCAGCCTTGAGAAGAGAAGACTGAGTGGGGGGACATGATATTTCTCTATAAGTACCTCAAAGGCTGTCACAAAGAGGAAGGTCAAGATCTCTTCTTGTTGATGTGAGTGTAGGACATGGAATAATCAGTTCAAGTTGTGACAACCCAGATTCATGCTGGACATCAGGAAAAGCTTCCTCACTGTCAGAGCAATACAAGAGTGGACCCAGCTGCCTAGAGAGGTGGTGGGCTCTCCCACACTAGAGACATTCAAAAAGAAACTGGGCAGCCATCTGAGTGGGATGGTGTAACGTGGTGTCCTGCAAGAGCAGGGGTTGGACTGGATGGCCTTCATGGCCCCTTTCAACTCTACTATTCTATGATTCTATGATATTGATATGTGTAGTTCATCTCCAGCTATGTGCAGTGGATTAGAACTTTCATTCATGATTCACCACTGTGTAACTTTTAAGTAAGTTTTCTTTTCTAAGCGCACTGGTCACAGTTGCTTAATGTCAACAACTAATGAAGGGCACCTTGTAAAACTGAGGAAATTGAGGTATCTTCTTCATATTTCTGGGGTATGAATCCATGGTTTCCAGTTTATTGCACATGAGATGTAACAGGGGATACAATTAGAATGGGGAAATTTACCAAAAGCCTACTTAATTTTTACAAGCAGAACAAGACGAAGAAAGCTCTAAGGTTGTTTCACTGTTTTGCTTTAATTAAAAATCTTCAGTTGTGATGCCAAAGGATTGGTGTATATGAAACTAGAACAAACGCATATCAGTGTTTCTGTCAAGTCAACAACTTTGTTAAGTCTTCATTTGCACAATTCAAAGTAGGAAGAAAATATGAAGTGAGTGTCTTTAAAACTGAGTAATAGCTCTCTGAGTGTGAATACTGCCTACATTAAAGAAAAATAATGATTTTATATAAAATATAATATGCTAAGTCAACTGGCAACATGTAAAATTCCATTTTTTAAAAAAGAGAAGGCTAGGGTGAACCATGGTGAATAATGCATACTTGACCGTATATGCCTCAGTTTTTTTAAATGAGTTTTGCTTGATGTTAGGAGGCTGTAGAATGCCTAGACGATTGTTAGGGAGCATAACAAATGTGTCTGATGCCTCAACCATGCCAAAACTGGGGGAATTATATTTGTGAAGAACTTGATGTGCAAGCCGATTAATCAAGTGCATTTTAAGCTAAGCCTATTGATTTCTGATCAATGCCAGCTATCTTGTAATGCTTTCAATAGATGCTTGTAAAGTCACTACAGTGTTGACATAGCATCACATGTTGTGATATTGTGATGGAACCATGGCAGATATGACTCTCGCAGAGTGTTTGCTTTTAATTGAACAAGGCTTGGCACAGGTTCCTTATTCCCACTTAGGCTGAAGGGATCATACTGCTTTCCAGCCAAGCACTCTAGTCCAACTAGCATGTGAACAGGGCTGCTAGTCTTCTCTCTGTGAGCTATCTAAGACTGCATTCCTAAGCACAATAAAACAGAAGGTTGGTCCTACTGGGATCACTGCAATTGATTTTTGACAGAGTGCCAGCTTTAATTTGTACCCAACACATTTGACCCAGGAAAACTTATATCCAATCAATTTATCTTTTGGTTTGCTCATGAAGAAGAAATATAATTTTTAAAATGTATTGGTCCCAATCATAATTTGGCCACCCTTTGAGATTTATTATTTTGTGCTGCTTTTGTGCTGATTAGCATGCTTTCTCCCTTTGATTCTCAGATTTCTAAGCAATCATACTTAATATAGTGCTGCACATTTATTTGCAAATTAACTTATTGCAGTCGAGGTAATAAGCTGAGAAGCAGCTTCTGCAGTTACTTGAGAGAATGTAAACTCTCCCCCTGTGTGAGGATAGTTTCTTGCTATTTCCTGTTATTTCACTGAAAAGGGATGTTTCTACCTTGAAAATCTAGAAGTCTGTTAGATTATTGTAGTCATTTCTTGTCAATATGTTGTGTTTTCAGGTTAAAGTAAAAAGTGGTAATTCTAGTAGTATTGTTTTGAAAGTTCAGCATTGTGGACACATTTACATGATTTTATTGTATTATCATCCTGTTAAGGAATAATTGTAAATCATCCAGAGAGCTTTGACTATTGAGGTGTACAGAAGTTAGATAAATACTATAGTAATGATAATAGTACTTAATCAATGGCTACATAGAGGGCAACTATTTAGGTTTAGAATATCGGAGAATTAAGGTGAGTGCTGCATACTGTTATATCTGCTATTTACTGTTATATCATTGATTTCACTAATAGTATTGACACTGGTTGTACACTTTTTCTCTGGACATTGTATCATAGTTGAATTGCAATGGAGAACACAATCCAGTCTTTTCTACCATAATTTGCTGACCTAAGTCCATGGGAGACCCTTTTCTACAAACTCTACTTAAAAAGGGGGAGAGCTGCATAAAGGCACATAAAATTATTCTACAGCTCCTATTTATTTCAATGGGATTTGATTTGATTTGTGCCCTGTCACATACAGAAAACACTCTAAAGTAAGCTGCTGAATTACCATAGTTAGATTTTTGTTCACAACTGTGAATGCCCCAGCTATGGAATGCACTTCTAGAGAGGTCCGCCTGGCACCGTCACTATATGCTTTTCAGCGCCATGTTAAGACCTTTTTATTCAACCAATATTTTAATGTTAATTAATTCGTATAATCATTTTATCTATTTAATTTATTTTAATTATTTTATTTTATTTATTTCAGTTGTGGTATAGCTAATTTATTTTGTTTGGGATATGCTTGTTGCATTTATAGATTTTGTTGAAAGCCATCCAGAGATGAAGTGATGGATGGCCTATAAAAATCCTAAATAAATAAATAAAATAAATGCTTGTTGGCCACATTTTAATATTATATGGACCACATTTGTATCCTGCTCTTTCTCCAAAGTGGGATGCTGTGCACTGGCTTCTTTCATTCAGTCAATAATCTCAACTGAGGCTAAGAGAGTGTCTTGCTCAGAGCTACCTAGTGGACTTCAAAGCTTAGTGAAAATTGCAGTGGAAAGGTTGCTAGTCCAGGCCATGACATCACAGTGGCTTTAGATCAGTCTGGTACCCTCTAGAGGTTTGTGGCTACAGGTCTTATGTTTTTCTGTCTGTGCTAGATTAAAATGATGGGTGTGGTTGTCTAAAACATCTTCCAGGTTAGAGAAGACTGCTTTAGTTCCTTAAAGATCTTATTCAGAAAAAGATGTGAAACTTTACACTATGGATGGGGTGGCAGGAGAAGGGAGACTCTCATGTAATCCTAAATAAGTTTGGCTTGACAGGCTGGTGTACTTGGAACTGACTTGCAGCTGCTGGTATCAACATATAACTGCTTGCTATGTTTATGAAGTAAAGCTACCATCAGATGCCAAAGCTGTTAATCCTGTATCCACAATATGTGGCCTCTTTCAATTAGGGGCATTTAGAAAAATTGTAGTCTTCCCCAAATTGACAGTAAAAATAGACAAAACTGGGACTTTCAGAGGTTGTGCCAAGATTGTGCATAAATGTCTGTAAGTATCTTGCACTGATCTCTTGAGATATAATTGCCACATTTTGAAATGTTTCTCTTTAATGGTCCTCAATGCAAGGAACATTAAAGTTATGCATGCTTCCCTTTGGAGGCAATATGGTTTAGTTTCCCAATCACCACCAGCTTGCATGTTGTGCTGGGTTTTATAATACAGCGTGATGTTAATTTAAAAACTGTCATTCATGGATCATGGTCAAGGAAAGCCAGCTGAGAAGAGAATGCACCACTGATGGAAAGAAGTGTTCTGAGACAATTGATAATTTGAAATGGTTAATTACCATTTTCTTCCAATGAAACAATGTTAAAAAAATGAGTGTTTTTGGCTGTGATAAAATTTGTTCTTAAACCTGCAACTTGTCATGCCACTCAATTCCATGGTGAATCAATGAATTTTATTACAGATCATTCTCTCTGGGACTATTCCTTCTCCCCTAGTGCACCATTTTGCTTGTTTTGTTTGTTTCCCTGGATATTATATTCCATGACAGAAATATGGATGCACAAGAACTTGCAGTTCTGCATCTCAGTATGTAAGTCTCATACAAAAATGGAAACTTTGTGGGAAATGATGTACACTATCAAGGCCTCAGTGGTGAGCTCTCTCTCAGGATGGGTCCTACCATTAGGCAGAGCAAAGCAACCATCTCCAGTGGTAAATATTGGGGAGCTGTGGTGGCAGCCCCCAACGGTGGCTTTTGAGCCTCCTTGTAATTCCCCTCTCTTGGAAGACTGTTTTGTATGTCACATTGACTATCTTCACCCTTAAACTTGCCCACTGCTTCCAGGAGTAGTAAAATACACTATCCGGTTTCCAATATTGAACTCAGATTCCACTGTTAATCCTGTCAGCTTCTCTATGTGGAATAGTGGTGGAGTACCATATTGTCCTTCATTTCAAGCAGCACAATTGGCCCCGATTGCCCTATATAAATGATTATAGATGTGCAGTTTCAGGGGGCAGATCTTCACCACAGTCTTCCTCTTTCAGCATTCTTTTACAGGATTCAGCGGAGGTACCCTAGGACCCAAAATTGCTATACAGCTCCCACACTTCAGGGTTTAGCCAGTGAATGAACTTATAACAACATTTGACATACCAATTATTTGTAGAAGGAACTTTCTGGTTAATTGCAAAGCAGTGTGTGCATGTAGGGTCCCACCTGGTGGGGAGTTAGTGCTGGCTCAAAAGGTGCATTCAGAAATCCAGATTTTAGTATAGCTCAGGTTGGACAGTAGTGCATCTACAGTATACCCTAGAAGAGAAGAGAAGAGAAGAGAAGAGAAGAGAAGAGAAGAGAAGAGAATCCATGCCCTTTCTTATTCAGGCCTTCTTAATATTTTTTCTTACCTGTAAATATTTTAAAAGTTTCCCTGACACTACATATGGATAATGTTGTCTTTATTATATCTAAATTGCAGGATGTGGGTCTTGCAAAGTAGTCCAGTGTTATGAGTACTGACGTTTTACTGATGATGGTGTTAGAGTAGTGTGTAATGACTCATTAGTGTAGTCAAATCTTGCTTGGTCTCTTGGTAGTTTCAGGAAAACACATGGGAATAGGATGAGTCTGTGAAGTTGATTGTAGCAGCAGTGCAGTTCCTATTCAGATGGGGTATAGAGGTGTATGTATGTGCTTGTGTGTTTGCTTAAGACAGAAAGCAGTCTTTTGATTTGCATGCTTTTATGTTCCACTGCATAACAGGTCTCTGGGTCACATTAATACATTTCAGTGTGTATGTATTTATTAAAAGACAATGTTAATAAGATATCAATTTGAATTTTTAATAAGTTTCACAGGTTTTCTTATTTGTCACACCTTAAACAAACCAAACCTGCCCTCTGGTACTTCCCAAAGGTACGCCAAAGACTGGCTAACTTATACAAGAATAACTGATATTCAGTCAGAGTAACATCCATAATGTGACTCAGTAAAAAATCATGACTGAATAATTTGGCAAATAGAATTGCTTTTATAACCATGAGTCTCAGCCACTGGGACCTTACATCAACCTCCACCAGACTGGTGCCTTCCAGTTATGTTGGACTGAACTTATATCATGGGTCCTCAAACTACGGCCCGCAGGATGGATCTGGCCTGCCATGGCCATCCATCCGGCCCATGCTGCTGTTCGCCGCCCACACGGGGAGGTGGTGGCTCGCTCCCTCGGAGATGGTCTCTGAGCAGGCAAGCTGCCGCCACCACCTGCCTCCCGTACGTGTGTGCTCACCGCTGCCTCTCAGCGCAGGGAGCGGGGCAGAGGTGGTGGCTTGCTCACTCGGAGATGGTTTTGGACTTGCTGGGAGATCTCTGAGCGAGCGAGCCACTGCTTGCGCACCTGATGCCACCTCGCATGCCCCCGACGGCACCTCACCGGCCCGCGATGGTCACTGCAGCCTTTCAACTGGCCCCCTATTGAAAAAGTTTGAAGACCGCTGACCTATATGAATTCACTGGGCATAATTATTTATTTTAAAGTTTTATCTCATCTTTTCTCTGAGGAGCCACAGGTGGCATCATGCTTCCCCCCTGTCCAGTATTCAAACAGTCTTGAGGTGGTTGGGCTGAGACGTCCTCATAATTTCTACCTGAGAAGTTAGCCAACTCTCCAGTTTTGATTTGAGTTGTATGGAACATAACAGGAATTGCTTCTTTCTAATGATAATCCTCATGAGACAGAGAGCCATGTATCCAGCCCCTGGTATCATGTGCACAACTGGCTATCTTGATGGTGTTAGCCTCAAAATAACCTATGAAGCAGATCAATTTTATTCCCATTTTAAGAGAAACAAAACTTAGAGCATTAGATAGATACTTGCTCAAAATCACAACATGAATCTGGGATGACAGTGAGGTGGCCAAGTCTTGCATATTCAAGTCTGATTGTTATACTTCCATCTATGGAGAACTCCATCCAAACTCTTGCAAATGCCCAGTGCTTAGTAATTACCAATACCCCTCAGATGTTTCGATTTCTCCAGGAGCAGACCTAGTTCTCATGGGTGTTTGTGGCATGAGTCAATGTTTTCAACAGAATTATTCCTAAACTTAGCTTCATTTATGTGTGTGTGTGTGTATGTGCGTGTGTTTTGAGACTGGAATTCTTGTGGTTAAAGACCAATAGTAGTTCATGACCATTCTCGTGGCCCTGGCAACAAGGCTTGGGTAGGGAATGGCAATTTGCAGGTGCAGGCGAGGAGAACGCAATCGTGCGTCATCATGTGCTTGTCATGTAGGTGGTGTGAGCAAGTGGGGTTTGGGTGCTCAAAAGTCCATTCAGCCCTTCATGCTCAGCCTCATGCCTGAGGAGCACAGGGAGGAGAGTGGAGAGAATGTCAGTGGGGGCTTCCACTCCCGCTGCCTTGCTTCTTGGGTTTGGCAAGGGCAGGTTTTGTGAGCTCGAGGCCAGCTATTCCAGCAGGGGAGCTGAGCAGGGATCCCAGCTTGCGGAGCCTCCACCTCACCCACATGCCCTGGGACTGAGAGCCTCCCTTCCATGCTGCTGGCAGCAACGGTGGCAGCCAGGTGGGGCTGTGATTCTGAGCACCATCTTCTCCCATGCCTGCTTGTTGGTTGCCTGTCAGGTGCTGCTGTCAGAGTTTGCCCTCTCCAGTATTTCCCCACTGCTTACAGCTTTTTAATGGCATTGCTAGTCTGCTCTTGCCTCCTTCTCAGGCCTTAATTAGCCTGCCTTCCCCTGCAATGTTTGTGTGTGTGCGCATGTGTGTGCATGAGCATGTGTGCACATATGAAAAATGGAGATAATTATAACTATTCATTATTATTCACTTCTATGCTGCCCACTTCTATGATGTTTTCTGGGAACTTTGCAGAGAGCAGTTCTACGGTGGCCTCAGACCATCATCTGTGCAAGCACCAAGTTATGTGCTGGTAGCAAGTTCTTTTGTAGGCAGTTGGTTTCCCCTGATTTGTATTGACTGTTTCTTCACCAATATGCAATATATTGCTCATGGTAATAGTAATGGTTGTTCCATTATTCTATTATCTTTTGTTAACAGAAATGATATTAGCCTTTCACTGTGTACTCATGCAATGGGGCGGCATATAAGTTGTTTAAATAAATAAATTTAAATACATACTATTCTTCAGTGAATTTAGTTCCTGTTAATTTATATCCCTGGTCAGAATGCCAGCCACACAATGTCAATTCTGGGCAGTAGCCAAGAGGGCATTCCAGCTTTTAGGCCCTGTTGGGTGCATTTGGCACACATTCCTTTGCACAGGGGCTGGCACAGCAGGCTTTGAGGATGCATCCATATGAGCTGTTGGTGGATGGTGTTCAGCAGCATTTTGGCCATACCTTTGAAAATGAGACATGGTTCCAGTTTGACGTTAACAAGTGGCTTTTTCTTAATAGATTCCTGGAGAAGATTGGAGTCCTTGAGGATCCTCATCAAGTAGGGTGTTGTGGGTCAGCTATGGCATGTCCAGATCAGGGGTGTGTGGGAAATCCATTTTGGGTGGGAATCTTGTTATTTTCGGCTCCCTGGACTCCAGTCTACTTTGTTGCTGCCCTGAGTCTGAGTTCCTGGTGGATGCACCAGGCAAGCTTTCTCTTCTGCAAGTCCCTTTTCTGTGTCCCGTGGAGTGGCCCTTGTTTGTGCTGCACATAATATAGAAGAAGGTTGCCTGTTCTGTGACCTTCATTCCACAATCATTCACAGGCTTCTTCTTGGCTTGGCTCACATTCTAAGACAGGGTTGAGCATGAAAGGAAGTCCATGAATGCTACAGGGGTGAATTTTGCAAAGTCTCATCACAATAGTCTTGACTGACTGCCAACATGTAGGTAGGGATCAACCACTTCACCTCCATCCAGGGGTTAGGTAGATAGAGCATGTTATGGAAGCCCCCCCCCCCCCCCAATCTGGTTTGTGGCTTTCCCATTGCAACTGTTCGTGCTCCATTTGGGGGAATGTCTTGCGCCTTATGTTGGGTTGGGACGAACCTTGATGGGATCTCCTCTAAGCATTTGCAGGCTTCCTGTTGCGCTTGGCCTGATCTTCCAAAGCAAGCCAAATGGAAAGGAAGTCCACAAATGCTTGCCGAATCCTGATTGTGCAACCAACAACATTCATTTATTTCAGCAGCTGCCCCAAAAGATTCATGAGCTGGAACACAATTCAAATAACAGGAAAATGTGCATCACTGAAGCAAGACAGAAAGACAGGACATGCAAGGTCGGATACATGGCAAAGAACAGGCAAGATGCAGGAGCTGAACCATAGTTAGTAGGAAGACCTGTGTTGCTGAGGTGAAACAGTGAGACAGGATAAAACAACAAGGCAAGATGCAGGGACTACAGCACACAGGAGGACCTGTGTTGTTGAGGCAAGTTCTGGGGGGAAAGCTTGCTCTTATGTAGCTCCCAGGGCACCTAGCTGGTGCTCATCAGGAGGCTGAGAGCTTCAGCAGGACCTGGGATCCATCTTGTGAATAGGGTGTTCTGGTTCTGGCCACCAGATGGAGCCCATAGCAGCTCAGATCCTGATACAGAGTAGCCAGGAAGGAGTGCCCCCTCATCCTGAAATTATTCCATCCAGGGCAGATCGTATAGGGCCAGTGGCTTTCACCTGTCTAATTTAGGGAATGCCATTTTTGAGTGATCTGCATGTGGTGCTATGGGATTTCTTCCTTGGTAGGTGGGGAGTAGGAGACCAAAGCAGAGGCTTAATATCCTTCCGTGTCAGGGATGTGAAGGAACTGTCAAGGAATAGGTTTGGTGGGCACTCACAGGCATCTTTATGGTGAGCAGCTAGTCCAGAGACTTGGTGCTTATGGTCCGCCTGGCGCCGTCGTTATTTGATTTTCGGCGCCAGGCTAAGACCTTTTTATTTAAAACTTATTTTAATTGTTAAATTAATTAATAGGATTTTAAATTTTTAGCTGAGAATGCACCGGGGGTTTTTAAACAATTTTTTAAAATTTGTTGTATTGTTATTATTTATGTATTTATGTATTCTTTGTGAGCTGCCCTGAGGCTTTGTTGGGGGCGGCATAGAAATGTTTTAAATTAATAAATAAATAAATAAATAAATAAATATAGTCTGCCTTTGGAACTAAACTGTCTCACCTACTCAGCATTTTGTGGTGCAGAGCAGGGGTGATACAGAGAGGCATACTTTTACACCCATGTGTAGCTTAGGAAAAGGGAGAAGATATCTAGTCCAGCTTCTTTCTTGGAAGAGTGACTCTACCAATAGACAGGGTAGTTGCCTGTAAAACAGTAGTTAGATTCCCACATTTGGTACTTGCAGATCCTGGGGTGGTGAGCCCTTAAATTTAAATAGAGAGGCCCTCATCCAACCTCAAGTTCTGCTGTCAGTCATTCTTTGCATCTTCTTCCTTTTCCTCCCCACAAATGGTTTCTCTACATACACCCAGAAAGGCGCTGCATATGGTTTTTATATGCACATAATGCAACTGCATGCACACTGAAGAAATCTGTTGCAGGGCAGCATAAATAAGACCAATACTGGCGTTTCTATGCCCCCCATTTCCATTGCAGTCAATCATCCTTTTGAAATTCTTTCCAGAGTGTTCGGAGGTACTTATAGGGGAATCTTCAAGCCATACTGTTCAAACCATTTAGCCATTTAGAGTTGGCAGAGCTGTTTGAGTGCGTTGATGTTAGAGCCCTCTGAAAGTCACTTGCATGACTGAAATGGAAATGTTCTGTCAGGTAGCTAGGAACAGATTTTAAATACTCATACCTTTCTCAGAGCAAATACTGTGGAACTACCATGTAATCAAAACACCTGCATTACATTTTCAGATATGGGAGTGATTTGTGGGAATTCTTCCATGTAAGAAACCCATAATGTTGGAGTATTTTTCACTTTTAAACCATGGAGCCCCTGGCTGATTTTTCTTCTTCCTTACATCTTTACCTTGGCTTGTTAGAAATACTTGTGTTTGATTGATCAGTTTAGAATTTCATGTCCCGGAGCTGTGCTATTTCAAAAGACGATGTCTTGAGTAATAGTTTACGCTGAGTAAATACTTATTCCCATTCCACATGAACAAAACTGTTCCCACAATTTGCCATTGGCAAAAAAGTATTTCATCTCTGTATTTCTGACATAATCCCAGCAAAATGTTTAGTTCTCTTGGTGGCAGAATGCTCACTTGTATTTGAAAGTTAATTCTTGTCATTGATGCTTCTCGCAATGGATTCAAAGTTTATAGATAGTTTTTTTCCTTGTTAGTTTTGAAACTCTGACTCTGGAGAAATCATGAACAATAAAATGAGGATAGCAGTTATGATTTTGTAGTTAAAGTGTCTGAAACTATAGCAACTCACTATGTCTGCTAGATACCATTTTTGACCTGCTTGGGTGTTTATCCGTACAACATGTGGCAGAGTTGGCCCTGTGATTAGGCATAGCAATTTGGCAGCAGGCTCAGCTCAGGGAGAGTTTTGGTGACATGAGAGGGGGACAGATTATTAGTTTTACTGGTTGTTACATTTTTACTACCAGAAAAGGAGAGAGAGATACCTATAAGATGTCTGTCTTACCTACCAAAACTGCTTGATTGTCTTTGGTTGCTATCCTATGTGCATGTGTGTGTTTGCTCTGCTCCACCTCAGACAGTAGAACATCTTGGACCAGTTCTGATGGGTGTGTTGTGGGGTGGAGATGGGGACTGCACTTCTTTGGCTTCCACATATTTGCCTGACTCTGTGGACATTAGAGTGCACATGTTTGCAGCATCTGCATGTGTGGAGAGCCCACACAATACATTTTTACAGGTTTAGACAAAGATGTAGGAGTCAGCGGTAAGGAGAAGGGAGCAGAACCAGTGGTGTGGTTGACTCTGGACATGTTCATCTTTAGATAATCATGTGGGCCTCACTGACAGTGGATCCACCTGCCTAAAGAGGTGGTGGGCTCTCCCACACTAGGAACATCCAAAAAGAAACTGAACAGCCATCTGAGTGGGGTGGTGTAACATGGTGTTCTGCAACAGCAAAGGGTTGGACCCATTGGCCTTCATGGCCCCTTCCAACTCTTCTATTCTATGATTCTATGACTTCAAAATTTGATAAGGCAGCCCTGCTGCATTTGGAGCATCTCCTCTGTTCTTCTGGGCCCTGGACCTCTGCCTCCAGGGTCCATCTTCATGGCACCACTGGATCCTGCCACACAGAGAGCCTTTATTTGCTGCACAGATGAGTATGTGAGCATAACACCAACTGCGCCCGGCAGCCTACGCCGGAGGAGGGCCGCCTCCTCGCTGTGTAAGACCGCGCCGCGCCGGAGGGGAGCCGCTGCCTGGCCGCGTAAGACCGCGCCGCCATCCACCGCCCACTTGGCTGCTCCGCCACGCCCCAGCACGTGTGGCAGGCGTGCTTCGGACGAGGCGGGGGACGCAGGGCCGGCGGCTACAAAGCCCGCGGGAGGAGCGCGCCAACAGCAACACCAACTGCGCCCGGCAGCCTACGCCGGAGGAGGGCCGCCTCCTCGCTGTATAAGACCGCGCCGCGCCGGAGGGGAGCTGCTGCCTTGCCGCGTAAGACCGCGCCGCCATCCACCGCCCACTTGGCTGCTCCGCCACGCCCCAGCACGTGTGGCAGGCGTGCTTCGGACGAGGCGGGGGACGCAGGGCCGGCGGCTACAAAGGGCGTCGGCCAAAGGACGGTCGCCACCGTTCGGGTGGCCGAGCAGGGGGCGGGGCTGGCCAGGGGCTTGCGCTTGGCGATGGTAGGCCCTCCTGCTGGGCTGTGAGTGAGGGGTGAGTGTGTGTGTGTGTGTGTGTGTGTGTTTTTAGTAGTATTTTAAATCTTTTTATGGAGTCGTCCCTGGCCATGCTGCCGCTTATGTTTCCTGGGGAGCGCACGGGTGCCGCCATTGAGGTGGTTATGGGCAGGGGACGTAACAGCGTTGGGAGCTTAACGTGTCCGCATAGAAGAAGGAGGGACAGATGGCTGACACCTGTCCCTACTTCTGGTTTTGCTCCCAGCCAGAGGGTGCCAGGGAGTCTCGTCAGTCGCCCCTCCGGCCTGACGGTGCTGTTGCTTAATGCCAGGTCGGTCAATAACAAATCTGCCCTCATCCAGGACCTGATTGTGGATGAGGGGGCCGACCTGGTCTGCATAACGGAGACCTGGGCGGGAGAGGGGGGGGATGTTGCCCTCTCCCAAGTGTGCCCACCCGGGTATCTGGTCCAGCACTGCTCACGGCCGGAGGGGAGGGGAGGGGGGGTCGCTTTGGTTTACCGAGCCTCCATCTCCCTCAAGGGACTTCCGGTCCCTTCGAGACCAGGGCTGGAGTGTCTCTATTTGGTGTTGGGCGACCGAGACAGACTGGGGATTCTGTTGGTGTACCGCGCACCCTTCTGCCCAACAGTCTCCCTGCCTGAGCTGACGGAGACTGTCTCGGACCTGGTGTTGAGGACCCCCAGGATGTTGGTCCTGGGGGACTTCAATCTCCATGCCGAGGCTAGTCTGACCGGGGCGGCTCAGGACTTCATGGCCTCCATGACGGCCATGGGGCTGTCTCAACATGTCACCGGCCCCACCCATGAACGGGGACACACTCTGGACCTGGTTTTCTCGACGGGGCAGGAAGAGGGTGGTCTGAGGGTGAGTAATTTATGCTTGACTCCCCTGTCATGGTCAGATCACTTCCTGGTGAGGTTTATGCTCGAGAGCGACTTCTCCCTCTGTAAGGGTGCGGACCCGATTATGTGGGTCCGCCCCCGGAGCCGGTTGGATCCAGAAGGATTCCTGAAGGCCCTGGGGGAGTTTCCGGCTGACAAGACGGGTGCTCCTGTCGAGGCTCTGGTCGAACTGTGGAATGGGGAGATGACCAGGGCTGTAGACACGATCGCTCCTAAGCGTCCTCTCCCACCGGGCAGAGCCCGCTCTTCCCCTTGGTATACTCCTGAATTGAGGGCGATGAAGCAGGTTGGGAGACGACTAGAGCGTAGGTGGAGGAAATCACGAGATGAATCTGACCGAACACACTTACGAGCCCACTATCGGGCCTATGCTGTGGCGGTGAGGGCGGCAAAAAAGAGATTCTTTTCCGCTTCCATTGCCTCCTCACAATGCCGTCCGGCGGAGCTCTTTCGAGTGGTGCAAGGCCTGGTCCGTCCAGGTCCAAAGGAAGACCTGATTCCACCCTCAAAGGCCCGCTGTGACGACTTTGCCAGGCATTTCAGGGAGAAAATCGCTCAGATTCGTCACGAGCTGGACACCACTATTGATTCAGAGGTTTCAAAGGAGACACCAACGCTGCCGTCTGGTCCAGATTTATTGGATGAATTTCAGTTATTGCGGCCCGATGATGTGGACAAGGTGCTTGGGCGAGTACGTCCAACCACTTGCTTTTTGGACCCTTGCCCGTCTTGGTTAATAAATGATTCCAAGCGCGGGATTGGAACCTGGATCTTGGAAGTGGTTAACGCTTCTCTGAGGGAGGGTCGGGTGCCTGCCCCTTTGAAGGAGGCGGTAGTCCGACCGGTCCTGAAGAAGGCGTCACTGGATCCAGAGATGGCCACTAATTATAGACCAGTGGCCAACATCCCGTTTCTGGGCAAGGTGTTAGAACGAGTGGTGGCGGGACAACTCCAAGCACTCTTGGATGAAACTGATTATCTGGACCCATTGCAGTCCGGCTTCAGACCCGGGTACGGTACTGAATCTGCCTTGGTCGCCCTGTATGATGACCTGTGCAGGGAGAAGGACAGGGGGAGTGCGTCCCTGTTGGTTCTGCTGGACCTCTCAGCGGCTTTCGATACCATCGACCATGGTATCCTTCTGGATAGGCTTGCGGGATTGGGGGTTGGAGGCACTGCTTTGCAGTGGTTCCGCTCCTATCTCAATGGCCGGTTCCAGAAGGTGGTGCTGGGGGACTATGGCTCTGCGCCATGGCAGCTATGCCATGGAGTACCGCAGGGGTCCATTTTGTCCCCTTTGCTGTTCAACATATACATGAAACCGCTGGGAGAGGTCATCAGGAGGTGTGGGCTGCGGAACCATCAGTACGCTGATGATACCCAGCTCTACCTCTCGTTTTCCACCAATCCAGGTGAGGCAGTGGCTGTGCTGAACCGGTGCCTGGCCGAGGTAATGGGCTGGATGAGGGCCAATAAACTGAAGCTCAATCCAGACAAGACGGAGGTCCTGTTGGTTGGCGGATCGGGCTTCGGAGAGGGTGAATTGAACCTTGTCCTGAATGGGGTTGCACTCCCTCTTAGGGACAAGGTCCGCAGCTTGGGAGTGCTCCTCGACCCAGAGCTTTCACTGGAAGCTCAGGTAACAGCAGTGGCGAGGAGCGCTTTCCTCCAGCTTCGGCTAATTCATCAGCTGCGCCCCTATCTGGAGAATGACTGCCTTGCGACAGTGACACATGCGTTGGTGACTTCCCGTTTGGACTTCTGTAACGCGCTCTACGTGGGGCTACCCTTGAAGACGGTCCGGATACTTCAATTGGTCCAAAATAGAGCTGCCAGGCTGCTGACGGGGACTGGACGTTATGTTCACATGACTCCAGTTCTCCATCAGCTTCACTGGCTTCCCATTGAAGTCCGGGCCCAATTCAAGGTGTTGGTTATGACCTATAAAGCCCTAAACGGCTTGGGTCCTGGTTACCTGAAGGAGCGCTTACATCCTTATATGCCCAGCCGCCCCCTGAGATCGGCGGGAGAGGCCCTTCTCCGGGAGCCCTCCATGGAAGAAGTTAGGAGGGTGGTTACTCGGAGGAGGGCTTTCTCTGCGGTGGCGCCTAAGTTATGGAATGCGCTCCCCAGAGAGGTCCGCCTGGCGCCGTCGTTATTTGTTTTTCGGCGCCAGGCGAAGACCTTTTTATTTAAGCAGTATTTTAAATGTTAATATTATTGAATTTTATTTGGCCAGGGCGGCTTGTTTTATAGTGTATGTTTTATATTATATATTTGTATTTTATTGTATGTATTTTAAAATGTTATTTTATTTTTTTGTTGTAAGCCGCCCCGAGGCTTCGGCGAATGGGGCGGCATAAAAATGTTTTAATAAATAAAATAAATAAAATAAATATATATATGAGCATATTTGAACATCCATTAAGGATGTGGATATTTGACTACCAGTAGCTTTCCAGAATCTTAGGCCATGGTGTTTTTCACTATTGCTTCCTGAGATCTTTTATAGGGACGTATTGCAGCTTAATAAGGATGCTTTGTACTTGGCGACTGTGTATTGTGCTGCTGAGATTTAACTCCTCCTTTCCTTTAAAAAACAGTTAGGCAGTAGTGGAGATGTTGTGAAATCATGAATAAGAGTACTCATCCCAGGGTAATAGCTACAAGGATGTGTGGGTGGGATCCAGCTGGGACCATTACAGGAGAAAAGCATTAAATTCCCTGTCTAGATCACCCCCTCTCTCCTGTCTGGTTGCTATTCAGTAAACAGAAACCAAACTCTCAAGGGCCAATCAGGAATTTAATGTCATGTCTAGTTTTTTGTCTTAACTGGGCCATGTAGTAAGATAGAAATTGTTTTATTCTACCTGCAGTATTTTAAAACAAAAGAAAACAAAGATACAGGCTGTTTACAGAGAATCTTACCTTCATAAGCCCCATTGATGTTGACAAGGTTTATTTGGATATCAGTATAACTCTTTGAGGATTAGACTTGGGCCAAGCAAAACAATACAAATAACTTCTGAATAAAAGACAGAAAATTCAGTAAGTGTTTCCAGAGAGCAGTAGCCGAATTTATTGAGCAGTCGGTCAGTAAAGCATCACTGGGATTAACTTCAAGCCCAGACTTTGAAGAACACACTTATTTTTTGTCTTTACTGTTTCTAAAGTGCCCTGTAATATTATAACTGCCTTTAGTTGATAAGTAAGGTAATAACGGACACAACTGTGGTCATGTCTGAACTCTTTGTAGCTCTTGTTTTCTTGGTTTGAGATGGCTTGAAAAGCCATGGTGTTGCACTTTCATGGAAAGGTCCTTGGAATACCTGCTTTATGCCATCATGTTAGCTCCTGAGAATGGGAGGACCATTCTTTAAGGAGTACTTTCCATGAACCACTAGCTTTCTGCTTTCTTTTTCATTCTACTGTACTATTCGAAAATAATTTTAAAATTTGCTAATATAAAAGCACTATATTTTGCTTTGCTTTTTTGTTATGAATACCAAGAAATATGTACTGCTTAAGGTTGGAAAGACATCTCAGTAATAACTGGGTTTCATAGTTTCCAAAATGGGAGGAATTGACCACTCCAGGCAACCCACACTCCATTGAATGTGGGCGAAATGTGGGTTCTTGTTGCTTCGTGAGTTGTTTACTGAATTATGGGTTATCATGTTCTCTGAGCCTGGTCACACTAACAAGTCATAGCTTATTAACCACAAACAAGCAATTAAGATACTCATGGCTTGTTGGGTTGTGAATTGTGGGTGGTTCATCATGGTTTATTACCTTGGCTGGGTCCACACAAGAGGATACTCCACAGTCAACCTATATTCAGCCCTTGAGTGTGGGTTATCATGTTCTCTGAATTCAAACTTTTTTCAGTTGTCCTAGCTATACTCTGAAACCTGCACAACCCTTAGAAGAACCTACTCCATTTAAACCTACTTCTTTTCTTGCATCGCATCTTAAACCTCAAACCACACAGATTCATGACTTGAATATCAAGCTGGATTTGCACAATCACCAGGAAAAAAAAATCTGGCCAGCTTCTTTTCCCTCCCCTTATGAGAGCAGGTTGCATGTTCTGTAATTTGTCTAATTACTCTTGAGGCATGTTGATTGCTGTGCCCTGAACACAATGAGGTGTGCAGCCGGGGTGGCTTCCCAACTATTCCAGAGCCTGTGGTTTATTGTAGGATTCTGGTGTGGTTTGGAAACCATCTTCCACTGCACATCTTGCTGGATTCAGACGATTTGTGCTGGGAAGATTATTGGACAAAATGCATGGTACACAACTGGCTAGCATAGGGGCAAGGAAAATAAGGCACTGTGGCAATAATGTGAATCCAGTCCAAGTCAGCTTTCATCCCCACATCTTCTCCCTTCTGTTTTTGGTAACAACCAGACTGATGAAGATATCGGAAGATCTCAAAATTTTTCTCCAGTTTTAATAAAGATATTGGCTGCAGATCTTGTCATTTTTCTTATGGGCCAACAACTTCCGCAGTTTTTTGTATCCTGCATTTTTGGATCCTAAATAAAAATGTGAACGGGTTTCAAAAATTGTTTGTGATGCAGCATATAGAACTGTTTGGGTATGGGAAGAGGGCAAAAGAGAGAAGCCCAAATGAAAGTACATAAGTCAGCCATTGCCATGCCTAAAAGGTGTCCCTGGATCATGGTTATTGATCTGTGCCTTCCTTGGGATCATTCTGTTCAATGGATCCCATAAACTTCAACAGTGTATAGTGAACACATTACATGCTTTCAAGTAGCACTGCTTTATAATTGTCAATGGAACATTAAGAAAGTGGGGGAGAACAAATTCAGAAAAAGATTGATGTAATTATGGTTGGCAGGTGTTGTGACTTTGGCAACATCATTGATGTGGTTTAATTTCCTCTAATTACTAGATTGGTACCTACGCTTGAAGCTCCAGGTCATAAAACTGCCTGACATGGTTTTTGCTATCCCTTTCTTTTTAGTTTCAGAATCCCTTTTGGACATGGGTATGCACAATGGCATTTTGGTATACAATGGAAGGAATGAGAACACAGTGGCAGGGATCTTATTAATGTGATCCGAGTATGTACTTAGGGGATGATCTAAAGAAAGGATGAACTCTTTCAGGGTTTCTGAAGGCCCTATGGAGAAATGTCGCTAAATTTAAATTGGGGCAGAACAGAATCCTCCCATGCGCATTCATTCTACACTGAAGTTATTTCAGAAGCCCTGAAGCTACTGAGATGCGTGCCTTCAAACGCTAAGTGAAAGCCACGGCTGTGAAGCAACTGCCCACTTCAAGTCTGTTTATGCTGCAGTCCAAATAGGAGACTGAGGGGGAGGAAAGGGGAGGAGGAAAGGGACGAAAGGGACTTTTTCGAGTTAGGTTCCCTAAATGCCCAACTGGACTCCCTATTAGCAGGCCTTGTAAGAGTTAGGAAGCCTTAGTATTAATATTTTAGGGTTGCTTGGAGGCCTGGAGTCATATTTTCTTGTAGTGAATGTTTAATAGCGATACTAAAGTCTGCTTATATTGCAACCCACCCTCGGTCTTTGGGAAGTAGGAGAAACATTTCACTACAATTGCGATGAATAATGATAGCAATTGAATCCATGGGTGCTTAGTTTTGGTGACTTTTAGAAAATACAGCCATGCATATTTAGGGGACAGAACAAAAATAGTTGAGGTACAGTAACGTTGATGCTCTAGTTTCTGCTAATGCAAAGTAACAAGGAAATCTTATGCTTGTCTACTCTCAGCTAAGTATACATAATATTACAGACCAAATCTATCACATTAACTCAAGAGATCTGCTGTAGTTATACTTTCCTATATTGTAGTTACCTTCCTTTCCACTATTTGGGCCAAGTATTCCTCTCTAAACATTTTGACAGTGAAAGTAGTGTGTTGCTTAGCCCTTTACATATACTTTTGTTGCTTGCTGGCTATGGCTAGCTAATCCTTGCTTCTTCTCTCTCCTGCTGATTCAATCCCCCTACCCCAAACTGATTTTCTGTTTTTGCAGCAATACAAGCTAAGCAGGGACTGTGCAGTGGCAGTCATGATGGGCAACTGATTTGGCATCATGCTGAGTTCACTGAAGGCAGTGTACAAAGATGAGAGCGAGGGCACTGCTTACTGGGGTGGACCACATGAGCAAGCCCAGTCAGCAAGGCGCTTACTGGCTCATTTTCTGCCAGCAAAGTGAGAAATCCTGCAGGGAATGTGGAAGGAAGAGTCTCCCAGTGACCCATTTTGCGCAAACAAGAGGCAACAGGTAGAGTCACTTCACTGCACACTGACTTCCTTGGATACAGAGAAGCCTTTGCAATATCTCACTATGACCTTTCCTGGTGACATCATGCCCTAAGAGAGGAATGACAGGATTTCTCTTGTGCTGAAAATGTCTAAAAATGCATTGCTCTGCTGGGGATGCAAAGGGTATCACGGAGCTGAGGTGCCGGACTGAGAACAAGCCATGAGAACCTTACCACTGCGACTTCATAAATAGGTGAATGCCAGCAGCTTTTCACAGATACTAGGAAACAAATTCCAAAAGTGGGGATGGGGGCAAGGTTCCCAACATCAGAAAGGCTCTCTCCCCTATAATACGTAGCAGGGATTTTAATTGGTTTGCAATGCTTATCCATAACAACAAGGGCTAAAAATAGCTGATTTATGCAAGGCGGTGCCATGTTATATACAAGTGTAATATCGTGTTTAAAGTGCTGGACTAGGATGTCAGAGAATGGAATTCTAGTCCTCACTGAGCCTGGAAGCCCAGGGCCGGTTGCAACGTTCAGCCTAACCTACCTCACAGATTCCTTGTGAGGATAAATTGGAAGGGAAGACCATGTAATGACCTTGGATTCCTGCAAGGGGAAAGAGGTGGGCTATGAATGTAATTGATAATATTGATGCTATTAATGCCAAAAACAAATTTGTTAAATAACTATCCTGCCTTTCCATCAAGTGGTGCTGGAAGTCATTATGTATTCTGTCTTGCCATAAAATGGCAAGACAGCTTATAACAGGACAAATAAATAAAATATAATAATAGGGTGGAAGTGTCCCCTCCCCCACAAACAAGACAGGTAATAATTGTCTTCACAATGGCATGCACTATACCTTTCAAACAGTGTTCTAAATGTACTTTTAAATGTTTGAACGCTTTCCATCTGAACCTTTATGATTTTTGGTAGCATTCTTTCTTCCTTTCTTTTTTTGAAGAGCTGTCTATATCGCCATACGACATGCTCCCTCGTTACTGGTGTATGTTAATGGCCTTGCTGCAGAAACACATTTCCCTCCCTTTAATAGTTATTCCTGACTTCCTGCTGAGGATATATACAGAACATAAGAAATTAGCTGTGGAGAGAATTAGAGGGTGTTAAGTGTGATTGTCTGAGCCATGTAAATGCCAAAGGCTTTTTGTGACATTTTTTTCAGATTTTAAAATGGAAATATGTTATTTGTGCACTGACTCTTGATGGAATGTGACACACTGAAGACAAGGTAAGAGTTGCACACTGAACTGCTCAAGAAGTATGTATGCAGAAGAGCTGGGCCTTGGACAAGCAGTGCAACAAATCATTTTGTACATGATGGGCACCCCTTGTTGAGGAGCCAGCAGGGTTCCTGGAAAAAAAGAAAGAAAAATGGATGAGCATGACAAACTTGTTCGCACTTGCTATTCAGATCTGAGATTCAAGTATCATTTAACTTAATGCAACTTTTAAAATCTTTTTATGGCAACTCCTACAACACAACATTTGTAAATGTAATGCACAAATGGTTTTGAGCAGGGTGGCTGAACGAATTCTTCTAAAATTATTTAAAGGCAGTGGCCCAATTTGGATATACAAAACTGTTGTTTAGAATCCCAGTTAGCAAGCTTAGATTGAACCACAATTCTTTATGTTGTCCAAGTAGAGAAGGAATCTGAACCAGGATTAGTGCACTGAAAAAGGGAGAAGCCAAGGGGATGGGTCGTGACACTTTCTCAGTGGCCAAACTTAATCAGGAAGCTGAAAAATCTATGCCTGAACAGGGTAAATATGTGACACCTTCACATAAAGTATGTTTAGTTTTTCCTGAGATTGTGACAATATATAAGCCCAAGTGAGACTGAAGGATGCCAGCTAAACCGCACAAGTATGAGCAAAGAGGGAACTGCAATTCCTTAAATTACCAAGGAAGTCTCTGTATACTGACTGGGTGGTACTTTTTGGGTACTATAAAAGATGTGAGTAGGTTTCTCAGTCTGAGTAAGCAGGCCCTTCTCTGCCACCTGAGATGAGGCCTCCCAATCTTCTGGAAGAAAGTTTCAAGGAGTGCAAAGGACTTCAGGCCTGGGGGCATTTGGCAGAATCACTTCTCTGTTTTCTGGTGGCGGGAGAGAAGTCTGGACCCAGTCATTGGATAACTTTTAAATATCAGTGCTAACAATACAAGAGGATGTGTACCTATTAGCACCAGACTCCTGAAATTTGGCATGTATGCATGTGTACGTTTAGGTTCTGTCACTTTTGCTTTTAGGGAAAGCCCTGACTTGATTTGATCTTGAATCCACATGCTTGTCTTTCTTCCAGCCAGTGTATTCACAAAGCTCTCCTTCAACACTATGTGTGGAACACGTTAATTTTCTTCCTGTCTGTTTTCCTTACTGTCCAGCCTTCATACCCATATTGGGAATACAATAGATGATCTTGACCTTGGTCTCCAGTAAAATATCCTCACACTTGATGATCTTTTCTGGTTCCTTCATTGCTGCCTTCCAAGTCTCAGTCATCTTCAAATTTATTGGCTGCAGCCTCCCTTTGAATGGATGACTGAGCCACGGTATATGAAATCTTTCACAAATCCAATTTATTCATTATTAAAGCTGTGTAATTCTTCTGTGGACATGATTTTTGTTTTCTTAATATTCAGCTGCAGTTCCGCTTTTCTACTTTCTTCTTTCACTTTTATCAGGAGTCATTTCAAGTCATTGTTGCTCTCTGCCAGTAATATGGTATCATCTGCATATCTTAAATTAGTAATGTTTCTTCTGCCAATTTTCACTTCTTCCTCTGATTCTAATCCAGCTTTCTGTATGATATGTTCTGCATACAGATTGAGCAGACAGGGAGGTAAAATGCTCTTTCATTGTCCCTGCCAATGACCCATTGATTATTGTTCTTTCCCCTGAATAGAAAATCTTGCATTGACTCTTGCCCTTTCATCTAAATAGAGTACCTCAACTCCTAGGGACTCAGCTGGAGTAGTTGAGACATTTTGAATGAGGACCTCTACATAGATTGGCTGCATCAATTGTTGAACCAACCTACCCAGAGCTATTGAAGGATGCAAGGTTGTGAAGAAGCCGGGTCTCTGAGGAACCCCAGTGATGAAGTGTCTCAGACAGAAAGGGTGAAAATCCACCTTGGGGGTGGGAATCCATTGGATGGCATGGACTTGACTCCCCAGACTGCAGTCTGCCTTGTTGCAGCTGAGGGACTGAGTCCCTGGCAAGTGCCCAGCATTCTCGTGGCATCGATCAGTAATTGAGCCCTGCATGAACATTGTGCAAACAGCATCCCTCTTTCACACCACGTGCTATAGCCTTTGCTTGTGCTGCATGTGACACAAAAGAAGGTTGATGATTGTACATGCTTCATTCTGCAAGTATTCCGTGAAGTTCCTTTCTGCCTGGCTTGCTTTCGCAGACAGGACCAAGCATTGCAAGGCATCTGCAAATGCTAGGGAGATGTTTTCCTAGAGTTCATTGCAACACTTGTCTCAGCCCCAGTAATACAGCATCAAGCATCACAGTTGCTTAATACACAAGTGAGTTAAGCAACTGTGTGAGTTTGGCAACAGGACAAGAAGACCAGAGCAGTAAGCTCTTCCCTCAATTCTCATCTAGCTATAAAATGTAAATTAATAACCACAATTATTAATAGTTGATGGGTGTTTTGAGGAAGGAGGGCAGCATTCCAAAGAAGAAGGAAATAATCCTTTAGGTTTAGATTCCCTACAAGGTAAGCAAATATTCTCTCATGCTGAGCATATGCTTTTAGGGGGTGTGGGGCTGGTAGCAATGGGAAATTGAACTTTAGACAAATAGACAGGTGGGTTTGTAATGTCAACTGCATGGAAAATTGCATGCCTGGTGTGAAAATGATGTGGCATCCCGATAATTTGTAGATGGTGCTGGGACAGTGCTAGTGTCCAAGCTTGTTCTTCCTTCCTTCCTTCCTCTCTTCCTTCCTTCCTCTCTTTTTCCATTTTGTTCCATTCCGTTCTGTTTGGTTTGGTTCGGTTCCGTTCCATTCCGTTCCGTTCCGTTCCGTTCCATTTTGTTTATATCCCACATTTCTTCATCTTGCAAGGAAGAAAGGACCTTACAAGGTACTCCTCCTCTTCCTTTTATCCTGTGTAGCAGGTTATACTGAGAGACTGACTGGCCCAAATTCATCCAGTGAGCTTCATGGCCAAGTGAGAACTACAATCCAGATTTCCTCAGTCCTAGCCCAGCACTCCAATCGCTGTACCACACTAGCTCTCATTTTGTACCTACGATATGGAGAAATGTAGATGTGAATTCCTGGAAGTCAAATTCATGTTTCAAAGTAAAAGATTGAAATTCAGGACCATTGAGATCATTCTCTGTGAAGAACTAGCTTTTCTACAAACAGGGCCAGTTAGACAGTGAAACTGAGGAATCATGATGCATGGATGAGATAGTGGTGCAGGAAGGAGCAGTTCAGCTTTCTTAAGCACTGGAAAGAGGGACAGGGTACATGAGAAACAAGCTTCACTTGAACCAAAATTAAATTATATTGCTGGTACACAACATAAAAAGGTGGCAGAGAAGCTTTTAAATGGAACCCTGGAAGAAAGCCAACAGGATCTGGGAAGCACCTGATTCTAGTTAAATATTCTCTAGGGTATGAAGATGAAAAAGTTCCTGATTGCCCAGATGTAGATGGGGAGGAAATAGTCCATGAACATCTGGTGAAACACAATAGTCAGTCAAAGAGGCCAAAGTGCAAGAATAGAAGCTGCACACACCAGGGATGTCTAGAGAGGGGCACTATGTATAATGTTTCTATGCAAATCTTAGATGTCTCTGTCAAAATAGTTAAAATGCCTGGTTTTAAAGATGAACCTAGATATAAAGAGGATCTCAGCAAGCTGTGAGAATGGAGACAGTCAGTGGGATGCAGTTTACATATCAACTCTGTAGAAAGGACTAGGAAGAGTACACTGGAAGAGGTGCTATTTTATACATCAAAGGTGCCAGCAGACCTGAATGCCTAAAAGGGGCAGACTGTCCATGGAAGCACTATGGAGAACCATACCTGGTTGTAAAACTAATTTAAAACTAGGAACATGCTGTTGTCCTCCAGACCAAAATGATTCTATGTGCCCATGAGATGGAAAAAAAAAATCAGGGAAGTCTTGTGAAACTGGGTGACCACTCCCACATTGACTGGATAAATAACAGCTCCAGTTCAGACAGAGTTAAACTTCTCAGTATGCTAAACTTCTGTGCCTTACAAGTTGCTCATGGAATTAGTGAGAGACAAGGCAATCCTAGATTTAAGACAAAGAGGAGTTGATGAGGTCTAAGTACAAGATGTAAATATTGTTGAAACAGTTGGAAACCACAGTGCTATCAGATATGATCTATATTTAAGTGAAAGATTACCAAAGAAGTCCTATTTGACTTCAAAAGAGGAAACATCACTAAAATGTGGGAACTGGTAACAAGGAAAGAGGGAGTTAAGAGTGTTAAATGCTTTCAAAATGCTTAGAAAGTACTTAAAGGCATAACAATAGAGGCTCAGATACTACCACAGTTTTTGAAAAATAGCACTAAGTTCACAAGGTCACCAGCATAGTTAATAAGTAGTGTCAAGGAAGCTATTAGGGAGAAGGAGAGCTTCCTTTGGAAAATAAAAGTTTTGTCCAAATAAGGAAACATAAGGAAGTTCAAGCTTGCATAACAAAGATGCAAGTGGACAACAACAAAGGCAAAAACAAAACAAAACAAAACAAAATGGCATTTTGGGAGCATATTACTAAGACCATCAAGGCCAACATTTAAGAATTCTTTCAATATATCAGAAGCAGAAAACCAGCTAAAGAGGCAGCCAGCCCATTGGATGATAATATAGTTAAAGGAGTACTAAAGGAGGATAAGAATATCTGGAGAAGCCGAATAAATTCTTTGCATCTGTCTTCACTGCAGAAGATACAGGAGAGATATCTGAGCAAGCACAATGTTGTCAGGAAGAGAGGCTGAGGAACTAAGACAAATAGTGGTTAGAAAAGATGAGGTTCTTAAGCTTACTGGAAACTCAAAGTTAATAAATCACTGGGTCCTGATCCTATTCATCCCAAGGAACTTAAATTTGAAATTGCTGACTTCTTACTTAAATATGGCCCTAAGGTCAGTCACTGTAGCCGAGGACTGGAGAATTGTCAGTGAAATCCCCCAGGATCTAGGAATTGCTGGTGGATCCCCCAGAAATGCAGGAGGAATCTCTGAAATTAAAAGCTGGTTTGTTTAATGTTTGTTCTGGCTGAATTGGTTGAAATTATTATTAAAGATAAAATTATTAAGCGTATAAAAAGACAAGCTCAGCTGAGAAAGAAACATAGCTTCTACAAAGGTAAATACTGTCTCACTGACCTTTCAGAGTGTCAATAAAGATGTGGACAGAGGTGATCCGATAGACGTTTACTTGGGCTTGGAAAAGGCTTTTGACAAAGTCCTGCACCAAAGACTTAAACATGGAACAGGTGGGAATTACTTCTTATGGATCAGTAACTGATTAAAGAACAGAAATCAGACAGTAGAAATAAATCTCCCAATGTGGCAATGCAGCCAGTAGGGTCCTACAGGCTCCTGAATTGGGACTGATGCTTTTCAACCTGTTCATAAATGATCTGGAATTAGGATTGGGCAGTGAAGTGGCTAAATTTGTTGCTCACCCTAAACTATTTAGGCAGGTTAAAACCAAAAGGGATTGTGACGAGCTCCAAAGGGATCTTTCCAAACTGGGAGAATGGGCTTCCAAATGAAAGGTAGTATAAAGTAATGCATGTTGGGATTTCCCCCCCTCCCCCATTTTTTTCAATTTCAAGTATAAGCTATTGAGATCTGAGTTTGTGGTGACTGACCAAGAGATGGATCTTGGGGTTCCAATGGACAGCAGTGAAAATGTGGATCCAGAGCACAGCTGATGTGACAAAGGCAAAGTCCACATTGGTCATAGGAATAAAAAATAATACTGCCAGTATCACACTCCCTATTAACAAATCTATGATATGTCTGCCCTTGGGATACCCTGCATAGTTCTGCTCATCAAGCAGATAAATAGATATTATAAAGTTGAAGAAAAGTGCAGAAAAAGGCAACTAAAATGATTGTGGGGTTGGAGCAACTCTCCTATAAGGAAAAGTTAAATCATCTGGGATTGTTTAGCTTAGAAAAAAAGGTGCATGATGAGAGAAATGAAAGAGCTGTACAGAATTATGCATGGTGTGGAGAAAGTAGATACAGAGACATTTTTTTCTTTCCCTTTCATAATGCTAGGATCCAGGTTTATCCCATGAGTACTTGGTGGAAAATTCCAGATGAATAAAAGGAAGTACTTCTTCAACATTGTTTAATCAAACTATGGAATTCACTACTACAGGAAGTCCTGATTGGTTTAAAGGGGAATTGGACAAATTCTTGGAGAAGGCTCTCAATGGTTACTAGTCCTGGTGAACTTCCTTCAGTAGTATTCCTCTGCACACCAATTGCTGGGGATTGTGCACAAGAACGTGCTGTTGCACTCCTGCACAGTGTGTGGGTTTCCCATGGGCTGGTTGGCTGCTGTGCAAACAGACAAACTGTCTTGATGGGTCCTTGCACTGGTCCAGTATGGCTCTTATGCCATTGTGAAGTGGAATGACAGACCCTAGCAGAGGTGCTCTTAGGGGGTGCTATGCCCAGCTGTACCAGCGACAATGGCTTCACTCATACAGAGCAGGCACTGTGTGTCCAACTCTGACAGCTGGGCAATGTTGCTTGAATTGTTTCAGATTAAGGGCTTTTCTAAACTGTGTAAAACCTTCAGTAGTAAATAAATAAGAGTCTTTGTGGCTAGAGCTGACCTTGATGTTGTTCCCAGTGTGTATTTGCTCATTCCAAGCCTAATTAATTGGGTCTGGGCAAGTCATAGGACTTGAACTGCAGTGTTGTATTGTCAGTGAAACTCCAAGAGAATATGCTAAAAGCCTGTAAGGAGGCTTAGATATGTGATCATAGCACTGAGAAGAAACTTAAGTTTTCCATTCTAATTGAAGTGAATCTTCAAGAACTTTGAGGTCCATTAATCATGAACTCTGAACATCATTTGACTACAGCCTATGCATCTTACTAAAATTATACTACTTCAGTATAATTCCATTAGAGGGACTGGAAGTTTTTCTATTACTGACTAATAATCCACTGGAGATCCCTTAGCATTATGGCTATTAAAAAAGGAAGAGAGAGAGAGAGAGAGAGAGAGAGAGAGAGAGAGAGAGATGCAGAGTTAGATTATCTGGCTCTATTAAAATGCATATTTCACTGGAAGTGTATAAAAATGATTTCCTACTGTTAATATATGGAAAACACATCATTACACATTTCTGCTGTCCAAGTTGGCATTACAAATTGCAGCAGCACAAGCTTGCTGCATTTTAAAGGGAAAAAAACTAGCTTTTTTGAGGAGATGAATAGCATATAAAGAATGTATACTTTTAATTTTCAACAGATGATTAGAATTGTATTTTTTAAAAAAGCTAACAATTAATTTGGACCTGCTGTCTTTTAGTTCTGAATATATTCAAGAAACTGATGAGAAACCATTCACTTTTATTTTGCTCAGTATAAAGCTTTCCGAAATATACTACTAATTTTCTGGGTACAATTTCATCAGTTTTTCCTCATCTACATATTTTTTACACAAATATGGAGTCACAATATTTTGAAATATTCATTGATTATGCTGCAATTTGGAGGGCCTTCCTAACCTTATGGTGATTGCTTGGGTGGGGTGGGGCAGATGGGATCTGGTAAAAGTGCACATCTGCCAGTAGTTTCCTGGATGTCTTGCAGCCTGATTCAACTTTCCTGGGTGCAGGCCAACTGCACATTAGCAGAGCATCTTTGTATTACCGCTAAGCAGGTACAGTCAGCCTCCCCTACCCGGGTTCAGTATTTCCAGAATGCAAGATATAACTTCACAGTATATTTGACCTCTGGTATTTTGAAATTTATAACCCAAGAATTTCGTGTATCCACCCATCTGGGAATCCATTCAAGGTGAAAGGATCTGCACACTCCCTCTGGCCACATCTACTCTTGCTTCAAAGAGGTGGTGAGTTAGAGAAACACTTGCCTGTCTGTGTCTATGCAGGCAGCCCCCCCGGTTACATATGAGCTCCATTCCTGAGAAAATGGAAATTCATCTTTAAGGCAACTTTGTATACATCATCCCTTCACATTCACAGGGGTTAGGGGTGCAGGATGCCTGTGAAAGTGGGAAAAATGCAATTATCTCTAGCCCACCAACCAAAATATCAAGGCCTACTTTTGGAACCAAGACATGCTAGGGAGATTTCCCTCCCTGGATGGGCAGGGCAATATGTCCTGCTTTGGAGGCCTCCCTCTCTCCCCATTTGCTTCCTCTCTCTCTATGGTGATGATGATTTTCTGCAGTAATTTTGAAAAATTGTCAGGCTTCATGGTGGTTTGTTCATAAGTACAGGTTGTTTGTGCTTCAGTCGCTCATAACTTGGGGACTGCCTATACTGAACTTGGTGTGAAAATAGATGCAAAAGTGAGGAACTTTTATCAGCTGAGAAGGTCTCTAAAGATCGTATTACTTTTTTTAGGTTAAAGTTTGTGCTTTTGGTAGCAGAAACTGATGTAGCAAGAACATTCAGGCACATTTTCGGCTGCACAATTAGCTTTTTGCTGCACATACATGTGTACATGTATGTATACAGACACATTAGGTTGACAGAAAGTTTTGATAACAGAGAATTTCAAAACTGAACTTCTTTCTGTTTTTGCAGGAACTTTTGGGAAGATGGTGCATAACAAGAAGGAACACTGAAAGCAGATATACGTACTGTCTGTGGATATAAGGCACTGATTTAAGTAATGCAGAACAGAGTTAGATAGCAATTATATGTTGAAGTTGCCAAGTAAAACCAGAATTTATTAATTTTCACTGAGTTTAAAAAAGAAGTTTGATTTATGAACCAGTTCTATGACCGGGGCTGGAGTGGTGGTAGTATTGACTTCTATATGGCAAAATTACTGTCATAATTGTGCTTTTAAGTCAGAATGAGCAGCAACAAATGTCTGAGAAATGATAACTTTAAATAAAAATGTAGTTTCAACTATAGCAGCTGTCTCAGCTACTTCCAGTCTGTCTAGCTATGAAGCAGAGAGCTAGAATGGACAACTTTCTGTTGCGATGACATATATAATGGGAACTTGATTGTTCAGGCAGGTTGGGCATCTGCCCCACATTTGGTCCTTGGGAACTAGTTATTTTTTTTTTTTTGATTTATGGAATATCACAGCATCATTAACACCCAGGGCTTTTCAGCTTCCCTATGGCTTAACCCCATAGCCAGTTCAGGATGTCACAGCTCCCTGGAGTCAGAAAAGGCAGACCTTTGGTGTAAGCACTGTGTGTTTTGATGCATGTTACCTGTGGATGAAGAATAGCCCAGATCTCAAGAGGGATGTCCCTTTTCATTCAACCTACCACATGTGAGCTCAGCTTTGGCTAGTGGTCAGTATAGAGCGTTATAAAGTGATACAATATCACATTGTCTACTTAATGCCTTGACAAGTCTTCAGTGCAAGCTAGGAAAAGAATCTGGCATTTTAACTGGGTTCCCATTTTGAGGTCCTTTTGTTTAAGAGTACTGCTTTGTTCAGATGTGGGTAATGCATGTTCCTAATTCCAGGCATGCATGGAAATGGCAGAAAAGATCTCCCATGTGAACAACTGTCTGCAGGAAGGTCCCTCTGCAAATGCTTTCTTGGTTGCCTTCTCAGTTTTCCTGATTATGTGGTAAGGGATCTCTGAATGTACTGTTTTGGACACTATAAGCATGTGGAAAGCATGTATATTCCATGGACTAAGAGAACAGCTAAAGAGGATGTCTGGTACAAGGACATCTCCTGGGAAACTGCCACTGAAATAACCCAAGAGATGTACCTCAAGTCCTTACAAGAGGGGCAATCCAAATTGTTCCCCATAAGGAGAAGAGCAAAAACAAATGCTCTCAGACCAGACAACTAGCAACTATTATATATTAGTCTGATTCGCTTCCAGCCTCTCTGAGAGCTTGCTTCTGATAGATGGAGGAAGGTTGCAATTTTGCATGTGTTTTTCCATCTGTTCAGAGCTCTTTTGGAGCTATTGCATTTGTTTTTGCTGTGTTTTGACACAATTAGCTACATGAAAATGATAAGACTATAGCAGCTTATTGTATTGTGGAGGATCCACATTTTAATATGCACAGGAAGAAAGTTTCATTCTATCAGTAATGAAAATCTGCAAGAAAAACATGCACCCATTTTGTAGGCACAAGGTCATGACAGACACTTCATAGAACCAGTAAAGTCACATCACATACAAAAAGACAATCTACAGTTCTGCCAACTCAGTGAAAATTGAGTCAAACAACTTTATGTAATCATTTGGAGGAAATTTATATCCCATGTTGCTAAGTTTTATTTTATAGAATTTCCAGTTATTCATCAGATAGAAGGTCACTTGTCAGATAGAAGGTCACAGCTGTAATTAAAAAGGACACATTTTGCTCTTTGACAAACCTGAACAAAGAGACTTGATAGAAGGCAAGGTGTCATCAAGACATCTCAGAATTAGGTAAACGAAATTGGGGGAAAAAACATTGTAGAGACATTGTCAGGACTGCTGGAGGGAAAAGCAAGATGCCAGTTCAGTATCCTTTACAAAGCCAAGGACTGTATTCTTGCCAAATTATGAAGAGCACAATCCGCAACCCACTTGCTCTGTAGCACTCACATTCACTTTTATGGGCCTATTATGTACCTTCAGGGCTGCTGCCTGGAGCTACAGGCCAACAAAACTGTTTTTCCGTAAGTTCTTTGTGGAACAGATCTGGAATCAAAATGTCCTGGATACAGATCTTAAGGCCAGGGGCATCCTTAATGCTTGTGATGCAATTGCTAAGGGAAATAATGAGATTTATCCTAAACTATGCAGTTCAGATAGATTCACCTTTCTGCATAGCAAAGGCTAACTCCAGTGCTGTCACAGCTGCCTACATCATAATATCTCTTGTCATATTGTGATTCCCTGCCACCTGAAATATCAGTATCTGTCGCTGGATGGAAATTTCTCACCACAAATATTTAAAAATGCATTGAAGACATGATTAGCAACTAAATGAAAATCTTTCAGGAAATAATACTTAAAGTTGTATTATTTCAATGACAGTCTGATCTGATTTTTTTTAAAAAAAAACCTGAAATAAAGTCGGTTTGATTTCTGTGTGATTTAATCCACGTTAAGTGTGCAAAGGGTTTCAGCCAGCAGCACTATTTTGTAAGACTGAAGACTTCAGATAGTTTGACAATGTACAAGCCTAAAATCTGAAAGTTTTTTAAAGTGCTTTTGAAAAGGATTCAGTGTTGGCACAATCTTACTCAGTTGTTTTATTACCAAGTTCATATTATAGCTGGCTAGCCTCTGCCCCACTTACGAAGTCCAGGATGCTGTTTTGTTGGTCTGTGTACTACAGTAGTTCAAGCCACATGTTATCAAAGCGCTGGTAATTAGCAACAGCAATCAGTACTACAAAAGCGATGCTTTATGGAGGTTGCAATGCCTTTAGGATATCTCATGGGGGACTGTTCCCTTTTCTGGCTTTGCTAAAAGTTATTTCCATCCATTTCCACTATTATTTTGTAACAGTTTACAAGGTGATACAATTATGCATTTAGTCATGGCTGGCATTCCAGGTTTAGTGTCCCTAAAGAAATATGAGCATGTTGTCTCTTGAATTTAATTTGGAATTAAATTCCTATGCCAACATCCAGTTCAAATACTCTACCAATACTGAGAGTGGGGAGATACAGTCACTCCAAACTGCTAATTCTTTGGTTCATTTAATGCCTTCTTTAATCAGTCAATCAATCAGTCTTCAAAACTGATGAACCGTTTGGCGTGGCACTGTAGCAAAAGGCAAAAATAAAATAAATTAAAAAATCAGGAATGCCATTTTTCAAAAAAGAAAAACAAAATATAATCAAGACAGTGCTGAAGGTCAGAAGGGCTCAATGCTATGAAACCTGCAGGCATACTGCAGCTGCCATGGGATGAGAAGTAATCCACCCTTGGTGTCAAAGATCTGACCTCACAAGTCTCTTGCCCATACATCATGTGGTCCTGCGAGTTGGAAGAACTTTGCTCTTCTACCAGAACCAACATTAAAAAAAACCCTTTATGTTTATGAGAAATATGTCTTTCATGCTCAGGGTACGCAAAACAGCAAAAATAATTATTGGATCTTTTCTGGTTTGATTTTAGAAAACATTTTGTAGTGCAATTTTAACTCTCTGATATTGCTTCTTGAGGCAAAGCCCTGTGGATCCCAAAATGGGCTTTGTATCAATTACACCAGCCTTGATTTGGCACAGCTAATTTCCCTCCTGTTGTAGCCAATGGGAGGGCAATATAGGAAAGTCCAAATTACAGCAGGGTTTCAGCTGTGGCAATACAGGTGTGCTGTGTCACACACCCTTCCAGTTGCTTTGCTTGGGGAGACATATCTTTTAGGATTTTTTTTTACACTTGGCCTGTATGCTGTGGCCCATTTTAATTGTTTTAATTGATGTTTAATTCATTATGTTTTAATTGTTTTTTTTAGGTGTTTTTACTCTGTTAGTATGTTTTACATTGTAAGCTGCCTAGGAAGGCCTCAGCAGTTATAGGCGGCCTATAAATATATGTAAATAAATAAATAAAATAAAATAAAATTTTCATACAATTAAACAATCTTCTCCTCACAAGAAAAAAAAATACAATCTTCTCCTCACAAGAATCAGCAAAGTAATATTGTACTGGTTATATTTTAGTCAAATATTGTACTCCAGATAGTTAATAATGTATTTCAAATATGGGAAAATATGCTTCTAAATTAATTTGCTTCACCAAGGCTGCAATGGAAGGAAATATGTCCCATTGGACTCAATTGGACTTACTTTTGACTAGGATAACACTGTAAGCTATATCAAATAAATTTGACCATCAGTGAAGTATTCTATCAATCCTCGTTAGACAAGCAGTTTTCCATATAAATGTATTACTTACAGCCAGAAATGAAATATCATTAATCATAAATTCTTTATCTTCTTGTTCTATAAAAGCCTTGTTATATCCAAGAGGCAGAATTAATAGATTCACTGGAGATTTTGTCCTATTAACTAGAAGGACGAGCCATTTGCCTGAGGTCATATCTCCAGAAATTATCATTTTCTATAAGATTTGATAATGATAATAAACCTGTTTGCTAACTCTGACTTTTTAGATCCTCTGAACATGGGAAGATTAACACTGTAAACTCACATAAATCATAGCATCATTATGACTTTGGGAATAAATTTGGAATTTCTTTCTTCGGCCCTGATACTAAATACCTTTATTTACCTTTATAATGGGTAATAAGCACCATTTCCTTGTAGACAACGATAATATATTTTAAAAGCAGAGACCATTAAATGAGCTTTTGCAGCATTGCTCTGCTGAGCCAGCTACTGACTGGGCACATGGCATATTTGCTTCCACCCTCATTGCCCGCTGCTCCTTGGGTGGCCATCTGGTGCCCCAATGGGCTACAGGCCCAGGGCATTGGTCCTAATGTCCAGCTGCAGCTGCTGCACCACTGGATGCATCTTCTTAACTGATACAATGTCTTACTCAATAATGTGTACATCACTTATGTAAATGCATTTGTGTATAAGCTTTCACCCACTATAGTCTGTTTCATCAGGTACATAACACTCCGTGAAGTGGGCTATAAGCTATGACGCTTTTGACAAAATGAATTTCTTAATGTGCTACCGATTCTATGTTGTTTTTGCTGCCAGAGAATAATATGATTCCCACCTGGAAAATCTTTACAATATATTTTTAATTAATTACCTATAGCATAGTTACTTCATTCTGTAACTTATACTTACACACGCACATCTCAAAATCTAATGATTCAGATAATTTTTTGGAGCTTCAGATACATTTATTCAGAAGTGAATGTTCAAACACGAACATAATATTGATAAAACAACCCTCTCTTTTTAGCCACAAGGCTAAAAGTGTTTTCTGATCTTTCTATCCATCTATTCATCCCTGCTCTATCCCATGTCAAAAATATTGCAATAAAAAGCAGTGTAATCTCTTCCATTTCAACATATCATAATTCTTCAAAACGGCCTATAAATCTGCCCAGCCCCTACTTAGCCCATGCAGAAAAAAGTATTTCATTTCTTTTAAGACTCCTATTCTAAGATATTGTCATTGCTGGGGAGAGATCAGATGCAATTTTCCACTTAAACTTACTTACAGTAAGTATCAGTGCAAATTCATGGGTCACTTTTACTAAACTGCCATATGAGACCAGACTCTTGCCCATGTTGGTTGCGAATTCTCTTCTGTGACTACCAATAGTTCTCCATTGTCCTGGACAAGTAAAGTCACCTGCTGCCCGTTTTTTTAACGGAAGATGGCAGAAGTTGAACCTGAGGCCTTCTGCATGTAAAGCATGTGCTTCACCACTGAGCTATGGCATTAGATGCAAGTCAGTGTGCTAATGACACACATGATCTGTACTGCGGATGCATGCAACTGCTCAATCACCTGAACAATATCAGGAGCCATGCTGTTATTTCCTCCATTCTTCCCACTTCTGCCCATATAGTTCCTGATGCTACGGACACAGCCTGGTAGTTTTCTAATGAAGGAAGGTGATCTGCAAATCCCGAAACAAACATGAGTCTCAAAATAAGTTTTAAAAATACAGAAGAAAGAAATTACATTCACTGCTGAGTGAAAGTTGGTTGAATAACTGTTTGTTCAAAAATGTAAACCGGTCTGTGTGGAAAGGTTTTGCACCATTGGTTTACATTTGAAGCACACCATGCTTTCAACTGAACATCACTAGTGCTGTCTGAAGCTCTTTGAAACCTGTAGGACAATTCAGCTGGGCTACAACAGAAAGAGTTGCACTTGAATGTTGACCTTATTAGCCAGTTGCTGTTGAACTCTGAACACACTTTGTTAGAGGCTTCTGGGTCTTTAGCTAAATTAATGGTATGTATGTACTGACACTTGACCTTGTGTCTGCTTTAATTGAGAAACCAGGGGAATAGGAAAGCAGAAGAATCCATTTGCATAGAGTTTCTTCTATCATAACTTCTGCCACTATATAGTATGTCGCCATGCAATTGCATCCATCTATAGAACAGCTGGGGTTTCAGCTATAGGGCACAGCATGGACCACAAGTGTCCCATTCAGATTTCAGTGCCTTCTGTCAATATCCAGACATAATCCAGACTTCTTTTCTTTTATAACTTCTTTTATATCTTTTATATTTTTTATTTAGTTTATATTGTTAATTTTAATTTTATATTGTTATTTTTGTATTGTATTTTATTGTGTTGTAAGCCTCCCCGAGGCTTCGGAAAGGGGCGGCATAGAAATGTTCTAATAAATAAATAAATAAATAAATAAATAAATAAATAAAATAATACATAGGTATAATTATGCATATCGTCTGCATACTGATTTTTTCTCAGTACAAAAACTTCACATGTATTGATCTGAGTATTGGGAGAAAAATCCTGTAAGGTAGCTCACTATTTTTATGATCTATGTTGTAGATGGAGGTTGGTACGTAGGCAGTGGCTTACTGATGCATTTATATCCCACTTTGTCTCCTCCTGTGAGGAACCCAGAGCAGCTTACATAGATCCATTTGATTCTCATGACGACGACTCTGTGAGGTAGGTTAGGCTAAAAGTGAGTGATTGGCTGAAAATCACCCACTGAATTTCATAGCTGAATGGACTATAACCTGGATCTGGGTCTCCATTCCAACACGTTAGCCACCATACTGCACTGGTTATCACTATTTGGGGCCACCTAGAAATAACTTTCCTAATAATAAGATGTGGAAGCAAGATCTGAGTAATTGGTTTAAGATTATAGTATTCATTCACCTAATTTATCTCCTTCCAGAGTCAGAGTCCTCTTTTTACAGTCCCCAACAGTGGCAATGTTGTGCCAGTTCCCTTAGCACAACAGCAAATGCACCACAAACTCATTGCAAAAGTAATATGGCCTGATGAGATCAAGCTGTTTAGTGTATTGTTGTACTGAACAATCTTTTGGTACAGTGTGAAACAAATTATTTGGTAAGCTGGAGGTCCTTCCATGTCCATTACACATTAAAGTGCATTTTACTTCATGATTTTACCAGCTTTGATATATTATTGTGTGCAAAATGTAATGCTATGCAAAGCGATTCTTCATGGTTGAAAAAGGTGGCTTTCTGCCACCACTTCCTATGCAGAAAGTGTTCCTCTCACGAAAGGCAGAAAGGCCTCTCGATCAATCAGTATCTGCACGGTGTCATTCAAAAGGTCATGGCTAAGGAGGAACCTGGGGTCACCCATGTGGCTCTTCAGAGAACACGTGTTTGTCTTATTTTCTAGGTTTGATGTGCTCTTGTGTCACATACAATGGCAATGTCTTGTTCCAAAAGGTCTTGACTGAGGGTGCAATGGAGTGGATTGCAGCTACTGGAAAGCATTCCACAATCTAGGCCATGTATATGCAGAGAGACTCGTAGGAGTGAGGCCTCTATTGTCCTGATGGGATGATCCTATTACTAGTTCCCATTGTGCACCAGAGTCCTCCAAACACTGGAGATGAACTAATTTGGGCCATGCTGTGTCTACTTGTGTTTTATAAATAGGCCCAGAACCTACTGGAAACTACAAGTCCTGACTGCATACCAGATGCTATTGTGTTCAGCCAAGTTGCAATTCAGGTCCAGATCCTAGTTAGAACAACCCAAGCCTAAGCAGATTCTTCATTTATGCATGCACTGCTGTGTGAGGAAGACCATGACTGTGCACTCCCAAGTCCCTCTCCCAGTATGGATCCAGATGTTTTATGCTGTTGTTTGTTTGCTGTTTGACTATAATATAAATATAAGAACATAAGAAAAGCCATGTTGGATCAGGGCAAAGGTCTGTCCAGTCCAGTGCTCTATATAAGGGGTGGCAAAACAGTTTCCCACATGATCCCTCAAGTAGGAAGGGACCTCCTCCTGCCCAAGGACAAGACCTCTCCTACCCAAGCTCCTTAGCAACTGGTATAGGGAGACCTGCACCTCTGCTGAAGGAGGTAGCACAAAGCCAGCAAGGCTAGTAGCCACTGATAGTCTCCTTCCTCATGAATCTGTCCAATCCCCTTTTAAGGCCATCCAGATTGGCCTCCATCACAACTTCCTGAGGCAGCAAATTCCATAGTATAACTGTATGTTCTGTGAAGAAGTACTTCCTTTTATCTATAGATTGTAGGCTAGCTCAGGAGCCTTCAGGTTAGAGTTAGGGTGCTGGTGGGGCTTTACAGCATACTTTTGACTGTGGTCAGCAGTTCCCATTGCCACAAGGAATTTTGGAAACTGTGTTTCTTACTTTTTCCTAACCCAAAAGACTGAGCCAGTAGGAACTTAAAATGACAATTTTATAGTTTTCTGGTGGCAATGGAGGTTTAATCTGCATGGTTAGAGGCATCTTTTGGAATTAGGAAGCTGAGGTTAATGTATCTGCCAGGCTCCCCATCAGCACCCAGAAAGTTTCAAGGGCACTGATATGTACCCCACAATGCCCTGAGTGGAACTGTTGGACATTCTGGAGCACTGGGAAAAGTTAAAATGCCTGTTCCTACTCATCTTGCTGCTCTACTACCACTGCACTACCAGTCAAATTACCTGTTGCCTGCAGTGAATAAGACATTTCCTCTATGTTGCCAGGCAAAGAAACCTGGTAATATAACTTGTTTCATCCCTCCCTTTTTACCTGTACAGACTACCAATGCCTAATATTGGTATACTCATAAATGTATGTAGGTATTATGTTTCTAATCCATCCAATACACCATCATCTCTGGGTGGTTTGTAGTTAAAACACTAAAATTCCATAGAAACATGAGAGCTAGTAAACATTATTATGGGCTACAAAGTGCAATGGCTTCACATTAAAGGCTGCTTTGACTAAAGGTTCTTTTCCCATGGTAGGATATTCTTAAGATTGACTAGCTTTACATTATGCAATGCAGAGAATAACACCCATGTGAAAGAAAGGAAAAATGGAGCTAGCCTTTCAAATGAAATGGAAAAGTTCAATTCCCTTTCCTCTGCAAATGTCAAGTTCACAACCAGAAACTGCTTCCAAGTGCATTTTCAACTGGTGCAAAGTGACAGATTGCAGAGGCTGCTTTGGAAATGCTGCAGGGCTTTCATTCTATGAGAGCGAATGGCTCTTGTGCAGTTGCTGAGAGTTGTCCTTGCACTTTCCCTTTTCTTACAGAATTTGTTAGGCATTGAGGATTGTTGCCCTTGGTCACAGAAATGAGAGAGGCTCATGAAGTGATAACTTCTGCTGAACTAACATCAGTAGCTTCACACACGCTGGATTTTTCTGTCAGTCCTTGAGCCCTGCTTGGGTTCTTTGTGAGCTAAATGTCCTTGCTGCTGCCTGCTCCCACCGACAAAGGTCGTGAGCTGGGGAGGGCAAAAACTGAACTAGGCAGGAATAATCCCCCTGTAAAAAATGACATTCTTCTACTAGCATTACGTTTTCCTAGAAACTGTGACAGAAACCATTCAAGATCAAATAATTGCATGAGGAACCATTATGTACCTGAGGACGGGGACAGAGAAGAACCCAGCTGCAAGCATCTGATGCAGAATTCACATCCCAGTCCTATGAGGTCACAGCTGAGTCACCCCAGAAAGGGGGGGATGATTTGCAGAGGCGGGAAGTTTCTTGAGAAACAAGGTAAGATTCCAAAATCTAGAAAACAGAACACAAGCTTGCAGGTGCCAAAAGGGGACAAAGAAAATGGGAAGAGCCATAGCCTTTATATAACCAGCAATCACTGTTCCCTGACTGGTCAGAAGATGCTGTGATTTGCACATGCTCAGTTAGCAGCACTCCATGAGTGGTCAGAAAAATGCCACAACTTGCACATGCTCAGTTAGCAGCGCTCCGTATAAGGCACGAAGGGGCAACAATCTCAGTGATTGGTTCTCTTGGCTACAGAGGTGGTCTGGACCGACGTCAGTTCTCAGGGTTCTTGGCTGACAGCTGGGTAACTTCAGTCCCTCTTCTTCGGACTTGGACTGTGGTGTGGTGGGGCCTACAGCCCTAATCTGAACTGAGGCCTTCGTGCCTGGTCTTCGCATTGCAGAGAGCTCCCAATGGGAGCTTTTCCTGGATAAATGGCAGTTGTGGGGGTTGATCAGAACAGGGAGAAAAGTGCTAAAGCCCTGTTATTCCCCCCCCCCATTATAGATTGAGCCCCCACTCAAAAGGATATTTTCACATGCAAGGAGAGAGCCTGAGTTTAATGTCACGGGCTGTTTAGGCCTTGACTGAGTAGCATGTGAGCCATCTTATTTTGCTTAGTGGTCAATAGAGCAAACCTGAACTAGAATAGTTTGTTCTGACTGCATGTTCACACCTGTCTTGGCGTGTCTCATCTTTTCTTTTTTACTTTCTTTCCTCATCTGTTTGTCCATTCTAGATGGGCAGGCAGTAATTCTTAAGCAACTTGCCACTCAGGCTCAACCACTTAAGAATGTTAAGTACAGCATCTGCCTTTTATCGAATTAATTAATTGATTGATTAAAATGAGCACATTGTCCAAACCTTTTTGGCCTGAAGAAGGACATGTAAAATTATGTTCAAATAAATCAGAGAAAGCTGCTACCCACTGACTGAAGGAAAGGCCAATCTCTGGAATGGACTCTATCCGCAATGCATACCACCTATTCTTTTTACTTTGAGAAAAGATGCAGAAACACATCTTGCTAGTGTAGCTTTTAAAATTATCTAGTTTAAATGTTTAATCTGTTGCTGTTTGTATGCTTTTTTGTTATTGCTTAAGGCAGGGGTTGAAAACTTATTTGACTATCACCCAGTCATTTTATTGTTGGCATAATTAAACAAGTAGAATTCAGAAATCCTGAGCCAAACACCTGCTAGTAGATACCAGACTACTTGTGGTCAAAGCACATCATAAATATATTTGGTGCTTTACAAACCTTGAAAAGCAAAAAAAAAAAAAAAAAAAAAAGTATCTGTAGCTAAAGACTTTTCACACTAGACTTTGAGACAGGAAACACAAGAAAAAGTGGAAATGAGGGAATTTTCTTCTTCTGGACTGTAGTTTTTTGGTTTTTTTAAAGCCAGTTTTTCTTTCATGCTCATTGTTTATTTGTTGGTATTTTACTCTGTCCTTCAAAATAATTCCTATGATGGCTTATAATGGAAAGCCACCCAAACAATGATTAAGAAAATCAAAGAAAATGTTCCCAAACAGTACCCAAGTACCAGGAACAAAGTGGTGCTCAGCAAATCATCTTTGCCATGATTAGGTGCTGAAATCCTTTAAAGCCTTATTATGTGGTTCTCTACTTCCCTCTTATATTTTCTGGTGCAGCCATAAGAAAACTAAAGGAAGCAAGGTTTGTTCAGGTTTTTATGGCTGAGGAGCTATTCCATTTGAGAAGGAAGGCCTACTGTTTTCTGCTATCTTCATCTAAGCTTCACTCATCATGGAATCACATTGAAGTGCATCCAAGTCCATGAATATACTGAAGAAAATGGGATGTTTTACAAATGCTCACTTGTCAATAGTGTTTCTGCTAGCAAGCAGAGACATAGCTATCTTTGCACAAAACATGGGTGTGCATGTAATGGCTTGATTTTCTATTCCCGTATCTTTTCCCCCTTTCATATATAAACTCACAGCAGATCCTGAATAAGCTTCACTTTTATACATATACTTTCTTTTTTAAAAGAAGGCACGAGAATGGCTTGAGCACAAATAACATTTATGGATGTATGTGAAAAAACTTTGAATGTTTGCTTAAATGTGCCTGAAAGTGTTGAGATAGGTAGTTAATAATGATTTCCCATTAAGCTGTCTTTTTAAAGATATAAGAATGATTCACTTGTTGTGAAACAGTACAATACATTCTACCTTATCACTGATGATAGCCTAACTAATGCAAGGACATCTGTGACTATTCTGTTTTCTGTACACAAAGGGCAAAGCATGTCCTTTCATTGTAATTAGTTTCATTTCTAATGAAAGAAGGACATATTAAAACAAGCCAGGAGCATAAGGAGCATTGTGTGAGATCAAGGACAGACCAGAAAAGGTTCATTTTGATTTGCCCTTCAGTTCTTCTGACTCCTTGTCACCTCCCAAGCTTGTGTCCCTTACAATCCTTCTTCATGTCTCTCTTCTTGACAAAATATGAAGTGCTGTGATCATCTGTGCAGAACATGTATAGGAAGCAATACTTAACAGTATGGTAGCGTTCTAAGCGTTCTCCGTTCAGAGAAACTCCATCTCTGTCTCTTGTAGGGACACATGTTATCCCCACTATAGTATTTGCATAATTGATGAATTAAGACTGTTTTAGGGAAGGCAGTAGATGAAACAATGGAGCATTGTCAGGGAAGGGAAGCTGTGGGACGTGAAAAGCAGAAGACTGGAAATGTGGGACATTGCAGAAGTTAAGGAGGTTCCAGGAATAATATCTATCTGATGATCTTCATGAACTTCAGTAGAACTGTCACATTCAGAACTTGGTCGCAAAGCTCAAAACCAGGAATCCTTTTATAAGATATTATATTCATATTATTTTAATTTGCTTTTTTACTGGAAGAATTGGATGTTGCTTCCTTTCCTATCCTTTTCCCTCCTTTCAGAGACAAGTTTGATTTCTTGCTGTTATCAACATTGGGGTATGTACTAATAAAAGTTCTGATCATGCCACTTTTTCTTTTGAATACTATGGTTTCTACAAAGTCCCTGGGTTCTCCCATTGAGTATCTTTCTGGACTTATTCCACTGTTTCCAGAGATTCTGGGTGGTCAGAAAGTGGAAAAATGCAAACAAGTCCATTTATGGGAGTGTGGCTAGTTGAAAACTGTCAAAACTCAGGCTTCCTTTTAAAGTAAGTCTTTGACAGAGCTAATCAGGCTTTTTTTCCTTTTTTTTTGACAGGGACATATACATAGACATATGTCCCTGTCAACAGCAAAGCAAAACCATGATTAGTCCTGTCAAAGACCCTATTAAAAATAAGCCTGAGTTTTGACAAATCTGTCAACACTAACAATGCTTGTGAAGGGGGACTTTGCACTTTTCCACCTTTCGGAGCATCTAATGTCTAAGGAAAAGGTGGAAAAGATGCAGGACACAGAAGACAATGATGAGAATCCATTACACCCCCAAAACCCTCAAACAAAAATCCCAAACAAAAACAAACAAAACAAAAGAATCTTACTGTGAAACTGGTAAACTGGTGGAAGACTCTGCTGGGCACTGTGCACCCTGGGGATGGTGAGGAGGCATGGGGACTGGTGGGAAGAGGACTCTTTAGCATCTCTGTTGCAAGCTGCCCCTTTCCCCATCCAACCATCTCCAGTGCCTTGATGGAAGACCATCACTGCAGAAGAGAAGCCTGGTTCTCCAGCAACCTGCTCCTGGGCTTTTAGGCTGGCCTGTGGCTGGGTGGCAGGCTATCACCAGTGGGCCATGCTGGCAGGGGCATCCCTGAAGGGGATGACACCGAAAGGAGTGTGCCCCTTTGGGATGGCCCTTCAGGATTACACAAAGTTGAGGGTGCCTTTCTGCTTCTTCTTGTGGCTCTATGCCTGGGACCATGGCTGAGAGGCTGAAGAGGAAGATATGGTACTGGGAGGAGGACTAGCCAGGTAAGAGGAACATGGCCCAGAGGGCTAATGGCTGTGCTGTGTCCTGGTCCTCCACCCACCTGTGGGTTTCATGGCTGCCAAGTTAGTCTGCCTTTGGGTCTCTGGATGGTGTTTTTAAATTCTAGATTGGTGCAGAACATCCAGAATTTAGTAGTGGATGAGGTGGCTGATCAGGCATGTATAACTGAGACCTGGGTGGATGAATAGGGAGGATGTAGTGTCTCCCAGTTGTGTCCACCAGGGTACTTGGTTCAGCAACAGAGTAGACATGAGTATTGGTGGGAAGTGGGGGTTGCTGTGGTCTATAAAAATTCAGGCTTTCTCACCAGAAAGACTGGAGTGTTAGCACCAGTGCGACAGATTGGGGATTCTGCTGGTGTACTGTTCACCTTGCATCCCATCAGTTGTCCTACCTGAGCTGATGGAGGTGGTCTCGGATGTGACCTTGGAGTTCCACAGGTTGTTGGAGATGGCTTGCGTGCAGATGGAGGAAAATTCCCAGTTAATGGAACAAATACCTTGAGTGAGCCTACAAGTGAGTACAATTTGAGGCAATAAGGGCAGCAAGGAAACAATACTTCACTGCCTCTATCCAATATTCTCTTTTCCACCCAGCAGAGCTTTTCAAGGTTGTCTGGAGACTTATTACATTCTGGCTCCAGTGACACCTTGGAACTGTCTCAGGACCACTGCAAATTACTTGCTGGGCACTTCTGTTCTAGTCTATTCCTGTGTGTTTTTTAAACAGAAATGTATATTCCAGCTGAGATTCATGCTAAGTTGCACTACAGCTTCTTCCTTTTGCTTCAGCATTTCCATTCTTTTCTATTTTTAATCTGTACTAATTATTCCAATTGACTGAATAATATTAGAAGAGGAAGCAGCACCTCTGAAATTGTGCCTCAACACTTTCAAATACCCTAAAGGTATTGAAGCAACTGAAAAGAATCTGCTTACTTTTTAAATACAAGCCACTTAAAAGGAATTTGAAGATGACGAAAAAGGAAGGATTGCTCACAAGCAAGCACCCCAGCTTTTTGTACAATGGAAACATTTTAAAACCTGCTGGAAGCTAAACAGGGCATCAGTGTCACTTTTTCAGAACAAGTGATTGATTGCATTCATTTCCCAGGAAATATAAACAAGTTTTATTTCTAAATTTTATAGTATTGCAGCCAATCCATCTGTCCTGACTATTCACGTACCATCGCATAATGAGGCCTTCATTAGAAACAAATACCTTCTTCTTCCTCTTTATTATGCATGTGGCATGCACGGCAATTTACTCCATAACAGATGTAGCTAAGTAGTTGGGATCATGTCATGATTCATTCATTTAAAGACAATCTGTTATGATAATGTACAGATTGTGTATGTGCGTGCCCGAGTGTGTGTGTGAGACAGAAGCCACTATTTTAACAGATTGTATCTACCATTGCTCATTGCTCTGTGAACTCTTTCAATTGTAGTTCTGTGAAGCAGAACTAGGGATGTCAGTACCTCATCAAACTACAATTCCCAGGATGCTCTGGGGGAAGCCATGCCTTTACATTGGAGTACAACTGACATACATTTGTAGTGTGGTTATATCCAATCTATACCATAAGATGGATCTAGGCAGTGATGCACATACAGCTATCTTTTCTCCATTTATTAATTGTAATATATCGATAAAAGGCAGAGATATGAGATTAGATGTCCTGATATGCACATGGAGGACTGTCTGCATTGCTTTGTCTTCAGAGTTCATTGAAGCAACTCCTGGTGTAGAATGGACAGGTTTCTTTTAAGAATATGCTACAAGGGTAGTACAACTATTTTAGTGTTTTAGTTATTTAAAATACTTCTTTGCTACCTTTCAGGACAGAAGCCCTCCCAAGGTGACATGCAGCAATAAAACACATAAAACCAGTGTGATATTAAGAGCAATAAAAACACAACAAAAACAGCAAGAACGCAATAAAAAGAGCAATAAAACCAACAACAAAACCAGCAACAGCAAGAATCATACTAGCAGAAGGCTGGAGTGAAATTTTCAGGGCTGTTTTATGCCTGCCATGGTAGACCTGACAGAGTGCCTCTCCCAACAGCAATCTACCCAGACGCAACAATCAGCATCTGAGACCTCTGTGTGCGAGCTCTGAGGGATTCTGGAGGGAAGGAGCTTCTCAGTGGCAGTCCTCCGACCTCTCCACTGAGGGCCACCTGGCACCATGGTTCATATACTTCCAGTGGCAGCTTAAGTCAGCCCTTGATATGGAGGCATTGAAAGACATCTAAGGCTATTTAATGGCCTGAGATGTACTCATGTCGCAGCAATTCTGAACCTTGGCAATAGGATGATATGGAAGTGAAAGGATTTCTATTACTACTACTACTGAAGTATGCTAAGTAGTACCTGGGATTCTTCTGCTTTATACTTATCCTAAAGTAAAATACAGTTCTAATAGTATTATGGAGCTGTGCTCACAGGAATATAGCACTGACATTTCTTTTTTATTAGCAGAGACATCAGTATTATGCCTTTCTCCACTTGTTGCTTGTTCCCTTTGATCTTAGGAAAAATGGATTTTCTCAGCAACAGCATGTTCCCTGTTGTAATACATTTGGGCGGGGGGGGGGGGGTTGTCTTGAGCTTGAAGATCTGCCCCAGTGGAGAGAAAGGTGAACTGATGTGTGAAAATGGATCAACAAAGCTGCCCCCAGTTCTGGACAGTCCTTGAGGATGTTGTAACCATCCACACTTCAAAATGTGCTGCTATATCATGATACTCTTCTAGGCTCTGCTCAGTTCTGGTCAGGCTGTGGTTGGAGAATGTACATTTTCAAAGTTCACTTATTTGTTTAGCAATCACACTGATTCCTGAAAGGCACAATGGAAAATCACAGTAGGAGAAGGTCCCACTGAGATTTCCATTAAAGCTTCTTCAGTGAAAATGGAGAGAGTTTTCCTGTGTGCAGTGGAAAGTGATTTCCATTTGTAGAAGAGCAATGAGGCATTGTCTTTATGATGGTGTAGGTACACCTTCATTCTGGAAATGCGTCAGATGGTAGGTTATGGCACCATAGGAACTGGTCTCAGCAAGAAATGGTAAAAATTCTAAAAGCAGAGCCTATATGGAAGGCAAAAGGGATCTTGCACTTTGCCCTTCTTTTGGTTAGGCCATCAATACACATTTCCAGGAATTTCCATTTCAAAATCAGCACAATATTTTCATAATATATATTTCATTTGTTGTAAAGACCATTAATTTCACCCTCATTATTTTCTTTGACTATTCAACCTCTGATGCCATGAATCATTATAATTTCTGTCAGATCAATGTGTGTTTGATGTTGTGGCCAAGAATTTACAGCAATGCTTTAAGCTTTTTTTCCAGTGTTTTATCCAAGATTTAACGTAAGTATGATCCAAGGTTCAGATATGTTCATTCTATAATTCTTCATTTTATTATACTTCATGTTGTTGTATGTCAAAGAGTAACAGCACCATGCTGCTAATGTAGTGCAAAGTACTTCTAATCCCTTTTTGCTCATGTTTAGCAAAGACGCCAAACAAAAGATGTGACTCACAGTCCTAGCACAAACATTCAGTGCAAGAATTGGTGCTGAAAAGGAGCCAGCTTGATATTGGTTTTGGGCTAGAATTAGGGAGGCTTGAGATTCAAATCCCCACTGAGACATGAAGCTCACCGGCTGGTCGCCTTCACATTAATCTACCTCACAGAGTTGTTGTAAGGCTAGAATGGATGGCGAACTTCCCTGAGTTCTTCGTCATCTCCTTGGAGGTAATAATAAAAGGTAATACAATGAATTGGATTGGTTTGTCTCTTCAGTGGAAACAATTTAGGATTTAATTAACTTACCAGCATCCCAGGGGAAATTTAGTTCCATTCATTGTCTGAAGTGTCTGCCAGGTGATGTGTTTGTTGGCTTGCAGAAGATGAGAATGAAATCCTACCTCATTGCTGTAATGTTGCCCCCTTGACCCAGGCCGTAATTTAGCACAGCCGCTCAGGGCTATTTTTAAAACCATGTGATGCTGTGCAGGCCGTTCTGTCAAAAACATCATCAAGTAAAGCCCTTCTTCAGGTGCCGCCAGTAGCGAAGTGTGTTGCATGCATGGCTAGGAGAGGGCCTTTTCTGCAGTAGCACCCCAGCTTTGAAATAGGCTCCCTAGGGAGGTTTTGGTTGGTGCAGGCATGGAGGTTTTTCCAGTGCAAGAACATTGTATATGCCCACCTGTTTTAAATTGGTTTTATCGCATCTGTGTGCACTTCTATGGGTATGCTGCCCCTCGTGTCTGTGTAATGCGAAGGATGCTGTGAATTGCAATATCCTTTTCATTATTGCATTCTGCCCTGATAAATGTCAGGAGGAATGGCAGTCTAGACATTTGAAAAAATGTAAATCAAGATGAATAAAATAGCTCCTGTTCATGATGTTGTTCTGTACCGTCACTACTTGGCCTATGCCCTCCTTGCATGTTAACACTAAATATGCCAGATAAGAGATTCTGGGTGTTATGCCATTTTCCCCTGGTAATTGGTGGTCCCCAAACATTTGGGATTTTTCTCATTATGATAACTGCTCCTATATGAATAGTTAATCTTATGATGTCTACATGGCATTCTCAGTCATTCATAGTATATGGTCTTTACTTGTGGTATTAATAAGGAAGAAAACATAAATTTTAACAAAGGCAACTCCTTGAAAAAGAAACAGTTAAATGCACACACTACATCCTTCAAAATGAATGCAATGAGCACATATTGACCTTCAACTGAAATGAGTCCTACATTTAATGCTTGATTATTTGAATGAAAGGAAAGCAGTTTTTCTTTATTTATTAAATTTACCTTTGTAGAATGAAATCTGCTAGAAGGACATGGTGGAGGTGCTCAACTATGATTGAATCAAATGTAATAACCACTATCAACCTGAGCATTTGATCATTTGACATTACACAAGTTTGCAGATAGATCTTGATTTTTACTCCAGTAAAGTAAGTTATCATGGACCAGTGTTTTTACAGTTGTTTTTAACCCCTGCAAATATTTGCTGTTACTGCTGTTAAGAAATATTTGAACCATTTACCCTCCAACAGTTTTAGTCACTGAAACCCACACATTCCTGAATTCCAAAGTTGCTGTTTGATGTCCAAGAGAAGCATCAAAGGCTGGATCCAGGATCTGCCTTCTGCAAGAGAAGGGGCACTGTCTGAGGAAATCTCTCTGCCAGAGTTTGGGGATCCTCTCTTCTTCTCACAGAGTCTCCTGATGCGTGGAGTTAGGGCCATCAGTGGCTATTTGTTCGGACATCTGTATGCTACCTTCGGTATCAAAGTTGGTATGCCTATACTGAGGTTCATGGGTTAGAAGGTGCTGTTGCACTCATGTCTCCCTTGTAGGTTTTCTGTGGGTAGCTGGTTGACCACTCTGTGACTAGAAATCTGGATAAGATGGACCCTTTGATTGATCCAGCATGGCTGCTCTTATATCTGTGGCATTTTCAGGGGGCTGGAGGAACTGCTTTGGAAAGAGTGGGTGGAAAAGTCTACTTTTGCAAGCACAGTTGATCAAGCTGAAATCAACATGCCCCTCATGCTGCCTTTGGACTGGAGATAGATTCAATTGCTTATGGTATTCCTGTATATGTTTCTTTAAACTAATTCAGTTGGTCTGACGCTAAAATCATGGTACATTAACTCTTAGTCTCAGCACACTCAGATAAGTTTGTTCCATTATAGTTTCACTATTTATTGCACTTTAAGGAAAATGCATTTATGGGACTTGCCAAAATCTCCTAGAATTTAAAGCAGGAAATTAAGTTTATAAGACAGTGAGAAAGAGTGGCATATATGATAACTGAATTCATATTGCTACAAATGCTGCTGTATTTCCAGGTTGTAACTGGTTTGGATGAGTGAATGAATGTGGGATACTATTTCTAAACACCCACTGTGTGCCTACGGCACTCAAAATTAAACATCAGAACTCCTGCATCCAAAATATTTTAAAAATATTATGTAAGCTTTGTGACTTGATTTGATAAGCTCAGCTGCTTGCTGCTTCAGGCTATCTTTGTCATGCTGTCAGGGTGTCTTTTCGTCTCACATGGGGAAAATGGAAAGAGATGCATTAATATATAACTATATGAAAGCTGCAATGATGGCTGACAAGACATCATCTCTATAAATATACAATAACACTGTGTCAGTGGGAAAATGTGGCAGAGCTAACTCATTTTTACCTATGCAGTCTGATTTTATTTAGTTGTTGTAGGATTTTAATCAGTTAATGGCACTTATGGATCTCTAGTTTCAGATTTCGGAGATCTTTCATTTCTGCCAATAGCTATTGCTTGCACTTTCAGATTGTGAAAGAGTCCTGTGTCTTCTAAGCTAAACCACACAACAGGTCTCAATAACACTGGCACAATCATAAGTAAACGCCACACAAATTCCAAGCAACTTAGTGCCTGCAGTGCAGAACCTCTGGCCCATGGGCCACTCAATATGGCCTGTGCAGCCTGCTGGGACTTGTCCAGGGATGGTGCTTAGGCATCACCTGAGAATTCCTTCATAGGGCGTTCCCCCACTGTTCTCTCTAGCCCGAAATCAGAAATAACTTGGCATTTCCTTACTGACATGTTCCAGCAGCAGGACCCTTGCTGTCACTTCTGATCTCAGATGGTAGATGTTCAGACTTACAAAGAAGTAGGCAAGTTCCCCCCACGACAAAAACAAAACAAAACACAAATAACAAACAACAAACAAAACTCTAGTTCTACAACTCTAGACCATCAAAACTATATTCATATACACACTTCCCTGAGAATTGATGGTTGAGGAAAAAAACAAAGATTGTGTCATGAATATTGCTATGGTAGGAAGTTGTCTTTATAGGTTATGACCTATAAAGCCCTCAATGGCTTGGGTCCTGGGTATCTAAAGGAACGCTTGAGCCCATATATGCCCTCCCGCCCCTTGAGATCAGCAATAGATGCCCTTCTCTGGGAACCCTCTGTGAATGATATTAGGAGGGTGAGTACCCGGAGGAGGGCCTTCTCTGCGGTGGCGCCCCACCTATGGAATGCGCTCCCCAGAGAGGTCTGCCTGGTGCCGTCGTTATTTGTTTTTCCGCGCCAGGCTAAGACCTTTTTATTTAAAACTTATTTTAAGTGTTAATTTATTGTGTAGGATTTTAAAATTTTTGAGCCGAGATGCACCGGGTTTTAATATTTTTATTGTATAACCTTGTTTTTGTATAATTTTGTATATCTGTGTTTTTGTTGTAAGCCACCCCAAGGCTTTGTTGCGATGGGGGCGACATAAAAATGTTTTAAATAAATAAATAAATAAATAACCCTGTTGCAAAGGACATTTTACCTGGGCCCAGTGATTGGCTTCAGAATTCTGATTTGCATGCTCCACCTTAGATACATAACAGGAACATCATCTTTGTCTTGCTAAGGATCATTATTGTCTCTACCTCAGCTCTTCTCAGCCTGTTACTGTCAAAATGCTTTGGACATCAGCTCCCATTTGCCCCAGCCAACACGGCCAAAAATCAGGAATACTAGGAGTAGTAGTCCAAAAGCATCCAAAACTAGGAGTAGTAGTCCAAAAACATCCAGTAGTCCAAAAGGGAAGCAAGTTTGGGAAGGCTGTTAGATAAGCTGAAGATCTGCATCAAAGTCCTATGCATATTCAGCTGACAGTCCAGTTGAGTTTCATGCAATTGACTGTTAAGTAAATTTGTAGAGAATTATAGATTTACTCTTTAATGAATACAGTTAGCATTGAAGCCTTATTGCTATTCCCGTGTGTTTGCCTCTGTTTATCATGACAACTGTGATCCATAAATTTTGTTACAATAGTTTTGAACTAAATTTCTTTTAATTCAAATAAATGCCTTATTCCTTGTATGTATCTAGTATTTTCATAAGTATTCAATATTTTTATTCACATGTCACAACTTATTGTGGTGATAAACCACAAAGGGTTGGTTGATGTGCAGACAACCCTTGGTGAATCCGACAGAGGATGGAGATCACTGGGGGTTCTGGGTCTCCTGCCCCCATTCTGGTCCTCCCATGGGGTATCCAAAGAAAAACTGCAGGAGGAATAAGACACCTCCCTCTCTGCTTTACAAGCTATTTTGGGCCTCTCAGGCCCTTTTTCCTTCACATTTTTGGAGAAAGATTATGAAAGTTGGATTTTGTGATCCCCATTTGGACAGCTATGAGCCATTACTTCAAAGGGCCCCAGCAGAATATTGGAGAAGTTGCCTAGTTTGTGTATGTACACAAAACGTGATTTTTTTCCCCTTTAAGAAATAGCTGAACTTGCTCAAGTGTGGAGGTTTGAAGCCTTGGCTGGGATAATATCCAGAGAGATGACTGCTTTCCTGCTGCCATTGGGAAGCAGGTGCCAACCCTCAACTTCACCCAGAAGAAGCTGCAAGGAATTTTTGGCCACAAAACTGGGACTCCTGGGGGTTAGCACCTACTTCACAGCAAGATCCTACTCTCCTACCCACTGTAGTTACCGTTAGAGTGAACATTTTGCTAGTATGCTGTAAAAACTGTGAATCCCTTTAAAGGGGATTGTGAGTGGGATTTGTAGCTTAAGAGAGAAAGAGAGATGAAAACCCATCAGCCATATACTATATCTAAAAAAAGAAATGACCCCCCCATGCAAGTAGATAAACCTTTCAAATGTTCAGCTTCTTGGTCTCTTTCACAAGAATTTAATTTGACCCCCCCCCCTCCAAATGCTCAAAATGGCAGAATCAAAATATTCAGCATGGTATCAATACGGATATGGCATTGCTTCATATCTATCTTGGTCATCTAGGGTCAATTATAAACCTCAGGGGGAAAGGAATGTATCCTATTTTATCTAAAGATTTATCTACCTTTAGTCATTACATAAAGCTTCCCCCACCCCAATCCTGACCTTCTCTCTATAATGTAGTTAGCATAATTGAAGGAATGTGTCCAATTCAATGTTTTGCGAAGCAATCAAAGATGAGTGTTGTTCACCAGAAAAGAGATCAAAGTCTGTCCTAGGGCTGTGACTTCAAGTGAATGGCAAAAGGAGAATGTAAGTGCATATTTTCTGGACTGCTCCTTTCATTTTTTTATTTTGGATGAATGCAGGCGATGGCATTTAGTTCTGTTTTTATTGATTCTTGCTCACTTTATGTGCAAACCATTCATTGACTGTTGGGTGCGGTAGGCTGGGTGACATTAGGAAAGAAATTGTGGTTTATTTGCCTACTGTCAAAACAGCATTCCAGTTTGCTGAGCAATGATGGACTGAAAACTTTGCTGTGCCTTCAGCTACTTTCCGAATCTCTGTTTTGAGCCTGGGATGGGTCTGGCAGCATTTTAGTGTGTTGTTTTTAATGACTGTCACTGACCCAGCACCATTCTTGGGTCAGGCACTGCGCACACACTTTCTCAGCTATTTGGCTTTCTAGCCAACCTGAAACAGAAGAAAGCCTGACATAGTCATTGAAATCAGCATTGGAACATGTTGAAAGTATGTCTGAAAAGGGCCAGCATTTTGTTCATGTCAATATCATGGGGAAAAAGTGTGTGTGTGTGTGTGTGTGTGTGAATATGTACATTTGTGCATGCATAGGTCCTTGTTTGTCACCAGAAGTGAGAGCTTCTTCTAGCATAGAGGTTGATAAATATGTCTTTAATCCCACAGGAAATATTGTTCCATAGCTGTCACCTGTCTGGCAAGAAATACTGAAAATTTTTCAGCACATACACCCAGGATTCTGAAGTCCAACTGCAGTCCAAGGATTTTTTAGGGAAGTTATATCAGTGCTAGTTTGTAAAATATATGTGTGCACAGAGGCCTCAAAGACACATTGGGACTTACCCATAGCAAATATGTACAGACTTGCATGTATCTTTATGGGCAATTTCCAACTGTGGCATTCTGCTAATGCAAATGTTAATGCGGAAACTGAGCTCAAAACTCTGCAAGGGCAGAACCCTACTGAAGTTGCCTTTGTGGAAGTGTGGTTGTGGAAATAGCTGTACAACAAAAGGATTCTGTGGAGCTCTACCTGCTCCCTAGGAGTTTGCAGAATAGTGTGATTATCCAATCTGCAGTTCTTCCCTGCCCTGATGGCTTAGTTGGAACAGAAATTTTTAAAAGGGATACACAGATAAATATGCAAAGTTTCAAAAATTGTTGTAACATGTCCCATTAATTTTGAATATGATTTAATTCTTCCTTAGGAATTCCTGGAGCCTTATGACATGATAATATATTATGTTAGTATTAAGGGCATTGGCTACAACATGTTCCCATTTGGTAAAGACAGCTAGCAGGAAAATGAAGATGAAATCAAATCAAAAGTTTTCTACCCAGCTAATGAAAATGCAGGAGAACTGCCTTCTGCTGCAGCTGGCCACCCTGGCTGGTACTATTTAGGCTGGTAGAGTTAAGAAGTCTACTTGTACAACTCACAAACATCATCTATACATGTCTTCTTATATCTAGCTCCCATTAAGCCGAATGAGGCTTACTCCCAGCTAAGTGGATGTGTAAGACTGCTTACAATCATCATACAGTTCCTCCTGTGATTTCAGCTACTGAGAACATAAAGTTTGTTCATGAGAAACTTTATTTATTTATTTAAAATAAATTTTTATGCCGTCCCCATCGCAACGAAGCCTTGGGGCGGCTCACAACAGAAACAAATACATAAATACATAAATATCGGCTAAAAATTTAAAATCCTATAAATACAAATAATTTAACAATTAAAATAAGTTTTAAATAAAAAGTTCTTTGCCTGGCGCCGAAAAACAAATAACGACAGTGCCAGGCGGACCTCTCTGGGGAGCGCATTCCATAGATGGGGCGCCACCGCAGGGAAAGCCCTCCTCTGGGTACTCACCCTTCTAATACCATTCACAGAGGGTTCCCGGAGAAGGGCATCTGTTGCTGATCTCAAGGGGCGGGAGGGCATATACTGCAGAAGGGTCTTTTTTTTGGTTAGTATAGAAAGCTGGGGTTGCTGTGTTTTTTAATATATGCACATATTTAGTATATATATATATAGATAGTATGTTTAGTGTATAAGTGTGTGCATGTGGGTGGATGTCATTCTCAATAGCTATTAAACCAGGAAATGTTTATTCAGAAGACATTTAACTAGCAAGAAGCAGAAGGATCAAGAATGGTATTGCTGCATATTAGTTTTGATAGGAAATAAGACATTTTCTTTTTCATTAGTGATTGAAGCAAGGAAATGATACTTTATTAGTGTCTGAACATAGAAATCGTCAAATAATGATAATAAAAAGGACTAGTTGTTATGCACTTATTCTAATCTTGTATTTTATACATGCAAAAACAGTAGGGCAATTTTCATTAATGTGCATGAAAAAGTTTAGCTTACAAATTAGACTTGCTGCAGCAAATGTTTTGGGCTCAAACAATAGCAACTTGATTTCATTGTTTTTGGTTCAGGATAATGGCAGGGCGCCTGCTAATGCTCTCCGCTTGTGACGGCTGTATCTGCTCTGGGCAACCTGTCATCTTTAACAACTGGCCTTGTGGTGCAGCTGACCTTATGGTGCCCTTGCTAAGGCATGGAATGTAAGCTGTGAGGTTGGGTGACCATTGGCCAGTTGCCGCAAATGCCTTTTGTGTGGCTGCAGAAGCCTTTGCCCACCAAGATCATAAGCAGCCGTCTGCTGCTCTGTCATCTGAACTAACTTGGAGCGTGGCATCAAAAGGATGCTTACTGACCTACCATCCAATTGTTCCTCATACCAAAATTGCCTTGAATTTTAGGTCTCCTGGGAGAATTATTGCTTCCAGAAAGTCCCAGGTTCTCTTACTTCTTTTGTGTTTGCTTAAGTGTAGCTATTGGAGCACTGGAGTTACTGGTGCACGTCCTTCAACGTTTCTCAGGGACATTAGAGCAGGAGTGGGCAGCTTGTGGTTCTCCAAAAGGTTTGGCCTATAATCCCCACAATTTCTCAGCACAATCTTCTATGACGGCTTGGGAGCTGTAACCTAAACCATCTGCAGGGCCACATGTTATCCATTTTTGCTCTGACCAAACCAGGGAGTAAGCGAGAGAAATTACACCTGAATTTCATACCTGAAGAACTGATGTGTATGTTTGTGGGCACAGGTGCCATCACCCAGGTGAACTGGACACTCAAGTAACTGATAGCCTGGTGGTGGCAAGTGGAATGGTGGGTTGGCCAGGCCCTATGCACTGTGATACAGTTTTCAGTATGTACCAGTCTATGTTCTGCTGCATCTTCGGGGTTTACTCTAGCCATTTCTAGCAGGCACTTTTACTCCATCTCTGACTGCAATCCTATGGATACTTACTTCGGAGGAGGCTTAATGAACTTCGGTAACAGTGTAGCTTACTTCTGAGGAAATGTGCATGGGATCAGGCTACCAGTCCATACTAAGCCCATACTAAACATATTTAGCTGGAAGGAAGTTCTAGAGATCTCACTGGCAGTTTATTTCTAAATTAATGTGTTGTAGGCTGCTCTCCTTATATGCATTGGCCTGGGAGAGAACTCAAGTGAACTCAATCAGATATACTTTTGAGTAGGCTTGGTATGATTATACTGTTAATCTTTCACTTCCCTATTCACCCTTTCTTTTTTCTGGCCTCACTTCTCTTCATGTGCTGTGCTTTGGCAAAAGCTCTTTATTCTCCAATGTACATCCAGTAAAGCATAACCGGCAAAGGAAGAATTTGAGCATGCACAGAGCAGTTCATGGAACACAAACTAGAAGTTATTTCCTAGAACCTAGCTTTTGAGTAGCCTTGGGTCCTACCACTCTGGGAGGGCCCTTCTGAAGGAGGACAAGCCTCTTAGCCAGGGGTGGGCAATTAATTTTCCTATGGGGCCCAATGAGAAACTGACAGTTGTTAAGGGCCGGACCAACACACTTACAGCTCTGCTCAATATATATCTCTATAAAAACAGTAAATGAAACATTACAATGATACAATGAAAATGTGGAGCACAGAACAACACTATTTAATGAATATTCACAAAACCATTAACATTACATGAAAAGCAATAAATTCAATTCCATTTAGCAGATCCTTCAAAATAAAAGCAGTGCAGTTGTATTTCTTGCATCTATATTACGACAATATATATTTGCATTGACTTTTAATTTGCCAGTGACCTCGTCAGGGTCGGCCATCGGGCCGGATGAGGCCCGCGGGCCGTACAATGCCCAGGTCTGCTCTTAGCTGTGCCCTTCTAGTTAGCTAGCCCTTCTCCCCTGGGGTCCCATCATAGGATCAAGGACCATACAAGGCTTGCCTGGGCCTAATGTTCCATGCCCTGTCCTGGTAGTTGCAGACTCTGGCTATCATCAGTGTCTGTATTGGAGAAGGCCGCCATGTAAGAAGCTCTTCCTCTTCCATCTGGATATCTGAAGGTCCTGTTTCCAAGAGCTTATCCTGCCCATCTGAAGAGTCCAGGCTTCCTTGGCCTTGAACCATGTACCAAGAACAACTGCCTCTGTCATCCCCAACAGTTGTAAAGGTGGTATTGACCTTTAAAATTCAAATTTACTTGGAAACAAGATATCTGGAAAAGTGGCTTTTCTTGAACCTTACTGCTCACAGTCTTTGCTGGAGCCTTGGTCCCTGCTCTCTGTTGTCATAGATTGTGACTAGTAGAGAGAGGGGCTTTACAGATGTGGTCCTTTGTTTGTGGAACATGTTACCTAGGGAACTCATGTGGCTCTTCACCCTGCTTTCACACTCCAAGTAGACGCCTTTTGGGGTATTTCAATTCTGTTTTACCAGCTCATTGTTTCATTATTTGGCCTTATTGTTGTGATACTTCAATTATATATATACCTCTGGAACCAATCTTGGAGAAGGGTGGTATGCAAACTTTTAAAATACATAAATAAAAATAAATGATGACTGGATGGAGCCTTGATATTTAGAAGCAGTATAATTCTAAAAAACAGATGTTAGGAATATGCTAAATGCCAGATGCTGAAAGGGCAGCACCATTTGCTTTCATGCACTGTCTGCATGGCTGACCACTTCAGGAAGCAGGATAAATGCACTCCATGTACTTTCAGGATCAAACTAGATTTTCACTTGATAACTGCTGCATTTCTTATAAAGATTATTCTTCACTCATGTTGTCCAGGAAAAACAAGGTGTGCAGCTGCATGCCATTAATAAGCAGGAATCGCATTTAGTTCATGGCATGCTCAAGTCTTCTTATCTCAAGCTTCTATGATTGCATATTGTCCTGGGATAGATTGCAACACACGGGTGTTGAGTTTATGGTGGTGTGTTTGCGACTGCCTTCTTTGTGGTGTTTGGTTCATACACTTCCAGATGAGAGAAAGGAGGATCAGTGATACTTTTGCAACTGATTGAAATGTCTACCAATCTCTCTTGAAAAACCCAAGTGTCTGCATGTGTGTTGGTGTGTATAAATAATTAGCATTGGAAATGTACAGACTGACTATTTTTAAGTTTAGAAACTTTTATTTGCATCTAATGAATATCTCCCTTAAATAAATAAACACTTCATGTAAAAAGGCTAGAATTACCAAAGCGTTTGTGCAGGCTATATGAAAGTCAAGTGCAATGAAAGATTAATTATAAACACCTTGAACTAAATGACTGGCATATTATTCATTTCATAAGGCTCAAAGATACTGCAATGAATAAGAGGAATCCAAAGTTTAACATGGAAAAGGTTATTTGTGGCTTAATGAAGAAGTGAAAAAACAACTGCAACTTATTTCTCAGAAATTTAGTTTTACTCTTGTTGTTGCATCCAATATGAGAAATGGGTCAAGAAGTAGAGAGAGTCTAAAATACAACTGAACAGACTTTGGACTCAATAGGAAAAAGTGCTGAGTGCATGCTTACCGTTCCTATTGAAATAAACGACCTACATTTTCCTCTGGTTGCTAGATTCTGTCTGGCAATCTGGGAAAGGGCTTGTGTTGCTATGTACATATTTTGGAGATAACTGGAAACAACAGGACCAATTTTATATATCTGGGGTATTTGCAGTCTTTGGTGTTGTAGCTTCCATCCTAAATGTGCACAGTATGGAGGGAATCACTCACAATACCACAGGAAGTAATACTTTTGATGGTGCATGCCTAGGGCTTGCTGCATGGCATATACCTCATTTCTGTGTTTCTCTTCTTGGGGTTCCTCCCTGCTTTTGATTAAGGAGCTGCAAAGGGAATAGTATTCTTGAATCACAGTTTGTTTTCTGTCTGTTTTAGTCTTTGCAACTTCTTCCTTCACTCTTTGTTCTATTCTATCCCCGTATAGATACTGCCTTATTTACTAAAGAAGTAGGTACACTTACTAAAGAATGGGTACACTCCTATTTAAAAGAAAGATACTTGAAAATGATAAAAAATAACATTTTTGTAAGCTGCCTTTGTGGCTCAGACTTTGTGGTCATGGGGCAGAGTACAAATTTAATAAAGAAATGATACAGTTCTAGCATAGTAGTCAAGTACTGGTACAGCATTGATCTTAAAGTAATATGATGTTTCCTGTTATAGGAGGTTACTTGCTTCCTGAATGACATCCTCAAATATTGAATACAAATAAATGTCCATTCCCTAAATTTTGCTACTTGCACAAAGAAAAGTATAGATGTAGAATCTAACATTTCCTTCCTCACCTTTTTATCAGAGCACTTTTCAGAGTTGCAGACTTTAGAGCAAACATTTGGCCACTGTTGGCTTAAACTGATTGCTAGGAAATACATATTTGAATAGTTCATATGTAAGAACCTATGAATGATTGCATAGATTTATGGAATTTCCACTACAGGTTAAGATGTCTGTGGTGGAAAGCTTGAAAAGTGTGATGTGAAATATTCCATATGTTAGGCTTAAATCATCACAATTGAAAAGCATGGCGTAAGTAGAGTTATTTTGGCTGGGGTTGAGTAACAGCGTTTATTATTCAATTAAGCAGCATGCTCTTGGGCTCAGATGCTGATGGGCTCCTGAAAGGGAGCTTAATGTGTTTGACCCCACTAACCCACTGACTTTGATTTTATTTGAGAAGGATACCTAATGCACATTATGTAACCAAGGGACCCACAACATCTCTTCATTATAGGGATGACATGTCCAGTTCATTCTCTAAAAGCCTACTTAAGCACCCCAGTTTATTGATTAAAAGAAGCAAAAGAAACAAATTTTAAAATCCTGTAACCTACATTAAATCTTTTTTATTTCCTAATCTAAACAGGAACTAATCATTGGTGCAAAGAATTAACAGACACAAGAGACCAGATGGTACAATTTAAGTTTTATTTTAGAGTCCTAGGAGAATACAATGGTGTGGGATTGGATTAACCTTTTTGACACTCTTTCTAATCACTCAAAAACTATGTTATGAGGCTTAATCTCTTGACACCCTGCATGAATAGTCTTCACAGTGTGTAGACTCTGTAAGTGTGAATGGAAAGACATATACTTTATCAAAACAATATGATTAAATATTTCCTTATACTGCTACAGTCGATTTGTTGACACAGAATGCTAATCAATTATCTATAGTCACCTCAGTACAGCCTGACTTTCTCACAGTTTTTTCTTTGTATACATGCAGATTTAAAAAGTGATAGGTAAAAATAGCACAATATGTGAAGTAGTAGATTTAGATAAAGGGATGTGTTATGTGTGTTATACAGATATTCCTGATTTTGCTTTCATACAGAAAGGGAATTCCAGCTATCAATAATACATGGGTACATCTCACTGACTTCAGTGGGATTTATGACTGAGAAACTAGGGATAGGATTGCAGCTGAAATGTCAATAATTATTGATCTTAGTACATAGTTAGCCAAATTGACTTTTTATATAACGCTATATTTCCACATAGTATTATTCTTTCATATATTCTGTTTAACACACTCATTCATGGTAGCAATGGGAAAATTCAGCCATCTTGTTTTTAATTAGGTATTTCTGCCCTCTTACAGTATGGAACACTTGTAGTTCAAGGGATTTTTCATACTGTTTTTCTTTGTGTTTGTTTTTCATGGTGGGGGCTATTGCTTTCAATAATTGGGAAAATAAAACTGGGAGCATATTTTATTTCCCCCCAAACTGGAGATATTTTGAATCCATGAAAAAGCCAGAAATGTTTTTGTTTTACTAAGTTTTTACTGGACTGTACTTCAATTGTCCAGTTTTCCAATAGGAGAAACTTAAACATTTAGAAATGAAGAGATGCATCCTGTATTGGTACTATAACAGAGGTCCAGTTTTTCCATACTACCTAGGTGGATTTGAGACCAATGCAGTTCTGTTAATGCCAAATGAAAATGATTAAAAATATAGCCTTGTCAACTGTCATTAGTACTGGGCCGTTTGCAAGGCTTACAAAATGCTTTTAGATTCCTGAATTCAAAAAAGAATTCAACTGGAGTGATTTAAATGTTGGTAACTGCTACATACATGAAGGGATCAAATAAGTAAGTGTATCTTACTTATGTGTGTATCTTAGAAATTGCAGAATGTAGGCAGGGCTTTATAGACATGTATATATTGATTGATGTGCTCCTAGTACATGATAAACCAAATTAGATGGCTTTGTTGCTTTTGCAAGAAAGTCTGCCTTGGGTTCCTGAGAACTGATACCAGGTTGCTTTGCTGGAGAGAGAAGAGCAGTAGAAGGAGAAGGGAGAACCAGAGTTCCTCATTAGTCAATTGGCTGGAGAATAGGGCCTGGGAAAGGTCCTCATTGCTTTTGGTAGGTAGCACTTGATGTGCTAACTATAAGCACAGATGGATATATCTGTTAATTTCAGTTTCTCATTTTTTAATCTTTTTCTCAATTTTTGGGATTTCTCCTGAATGTTGTTTTTTTTTTTTTTAAATCACAGGAAAATTCATGAGCATTTTTATGTACATTTCTCCATGCATACACACACACACACACACACACACAATATTATTTGGATTGTTGCCTACTATACAAGGGCTTTTTAAAGAAACATGCTTAAAATAATGCATTGTGATTCTCTAATGTGGTAAAAATTACAAAATTTGAGACGTGCAAATTAATAGTTCAAAAGTATGACATTAGATGAGTTTGTATTAAAATGCAAACTGAAAGAATTGCTCTCCCTGTCTCTAGCTTTGAGTTGTGGTTGGGCTGATTCAAGGCGAGTGCCAAATGCTAAGTCCAAAGAGGTTATGAGGCCATATATTGATTGAAACGGAGCTGCAGTTGTCTACCTCAAGCAGATGGGGTGCCAAAATGTGCAGCTGGGCAGACAGTTGGGAGCAATAGGGCGGTGGTGGGGGAAGGTTAGGTGCACATATGTCTGAATGGATGGAGCTGCCCATGTGTGAGAAAGCGACAGGGAGCAAAAGTGGCTCTGGGGGTTGCCTATGAATAGTGTTCAGAAATGCTGTGGCCAGAATCCCATTTCTGGAATCTCCTTCTCTGATCATATTATTTCCATTTTACTCTGGTTGTTCAACATGCTGCTTCTTTCCTACAAAACCGAAAATGCTTGGGATCTGGGTCCTTCCAGGATGATTCTTATTGTCTGCAGCATTCAACACATCCTGTGTCCCTCCACTTTTAGAAACTGAGTTTGGTGGGTTCTGGGACAGAGCCTTTGTGTTGTGGCTGTGCAACTCCCTCCTACACCCAACATTGCTTCTTATATTTAAGCTTTAAGTTTGCTAGTGAAATCTTTTTATTCCACTGAGTTTCCCACCTGTTTTAATATTGTAATCTCTTTGCCTTTAAATTTGTTTCAAACTGCTCTTTTGTTACAGGGCTTTTTTTGGTGATTTTGTTTGTGTTTATTTAATTGTAATCTTTGTTTTGATGTGCTTTAGTGACTATGGAAGCTGTTTTGATTTCTTTAAAAGAAAAATGGGATAAAACTCTCTCAATAGATGAAGGTTAAAAAGACCCACTATTTATTCTTTTAACCGTATCCTCAGCGATGGGACTTCCATTCGCATTGGAAATGCTTTGTGATGTCATTGTCTGAGTGTTCCATCAGTTCGTACTCTTTTCCATTTCAATATAGTATTCACTACAGCCGTGATTTGTTCCTAGAACTGCCAAGTGGATATCACAGATACAAAGGAAGGTCAAGCCTCAGAGAAAGCAGTCGTGATCTCCTTGCTAGTTTCCTCTGCCCTGATGCTTTCTTGTGCCATTCCCGCAGGAGGTGCGAATCATGCAGCTTCTGGGCTTTTTACCAAGATATCTAGCTTGGTACTTACTCTTTTTGTTCCCATTGTCCAGGTTATCAAATGGGAGCAATAAGAACACTTACTCACCTTTTCAAAGTATTTAGGGAATTTCAGGTTAAAAGTGCCAATGAGATGAACAGCATAGTACATTAGGAGTAGTTTGAAACACAGGAAAAAGTAAATGCGGTTCTTGCACATTAAAACAGCAAATTTAACAATGAGAATCTCTGTACTAATTTTATGCACTAATAGGAAGAGCTCCCCTCTCTCTTTCTCTGTACATGCGCATGCACATTTACACACAGATGAACTGCAAACACATTGAAATTGTAATTAGAAATGATTAGAGTGTTCTCATGCAAACTGAGTTCAGGTGCACATAGTAAACTGGAATAAATAGTGCTACACATAGTTCTGTTCCAGAAAAAAGGACAAGATAGAGTCATCCTGTTGTTTTATGCCTGAATGCCGAGATTTATTTATTTTTATTTATTTTCATCATTTACATATCACCTATTATCAATGTCCTCTGGGCAGTTAACAATAAATGAAGAATGTCATTTTGGCAGATGATGTCATTGCTTTTCAGTCTTTAATAAGGATTCGAAAATCACACTGGAAATGCATTTGAAAATCACATCCTATACAGCATCCATACAAATAAAGGAAAAGAATGAGCCAGACTCTTGCTTTTTGCCAGTGCTCAGTTATGATAGTTCTGATGAATATCAACAGGTATCTGGAAATCTGATGTAGGTAAGCACAATTCCTTCCCTTCTTTCTTCCAAAACTGAAATTTATGTATGCACCCACACTGAAGAAGAATAATGTCAAAAGAATTTAGGGAGCAATCCTAGAGAGGACAGCCCCACTGCAATTCCCAGCCAGTATAGCTGGCTGAAGGATGCCAGTAATTGTAGTACTTTTCTCTCTCTAAACTTGCATAGGATCAGACTCTTACACTGTCACAGTTTCTGGTTTCCCTTGGACACACCCACACTAACTTGTCTTCATTCGGATCTTGGAATGATCCTCTGGTGCACACAAGCACAAGAAACAACCGCTTATACATTAGAGTGACAGGCTAAAATAATTTTGCTTGACAAAATGCCCCCCTGTCCCCAATGTCTAGGCTAACAGAATTGCTGAAATGAAGGAAAAATTGATGTTCTTTGTGAATCTTGCCCAGTTTCGTCTCACTGTCCTTGATGAATTCCATTATCACGAATGTGACCTTTACAGTTCATCTTCCTTTTGAGCCTAATGCTATTCTCCATTCCCTTATAATGAAAGTATTACATGGATAACTATCCAGCATTATCTTCCAGAAGAAGAACTAATTTGGGAACAAAATGAAGTACTTTAACATAATACAAGATATATATTTTTTAACCTTGTAGATACCTGATAGTGAGTGCTGAGTAATCTCACAGACATGATAAATATACCAAACAACCTATTTATTGTAAAAAATGCAATTTCCATTTCAAAATTGAGGGACAGCAATATCAATATTATTTGTAATTATAATACTTCAGTTGTGTGAACTTGAACAAATAACCTTTTATTTCTGGACATATTGCTACTTTTCTTGGAGATGGTGTCGGTGGAATTATTGGAGTCTTTGTTATGTGCACTGCCAGTTACCTAGCCTTTATTCTGTACTACAGAGCATCAAAGTAGTAAGTAATTATGATCATTAGCGATGTTATACTTTTATTAGTTTCAGATTTGTTTGAAGTGGCAGCATAGCACAGTGGGGTTTGTCATATAAAGGCATGTGGGAGAATATGAAAAGAGAGTCTGCATGTTTGTACTGGTAGTAGTATTAAAATTGAGCTTGGTCATTCCCAATGTTCCCAAAATAATATGTGATTCCATAAACAGAATTTCCAACAAATTTAATGGTGGATGTGATGATTACTATGTGACTTGATCTTGCAGAGAAGAAACAGAGGAGTGTTAAACAGTCGATGTAATTATTCCAAATCATACTCTGCAAAGCCATTTAAGGCACAATCCTGTACCTGTCTAGACAGAAAAAAGTTCTGAAACTCAGCTAGCCACATTGTGGCTGAGTCGAGAATGTAGAAGCTATAGCACTTTTTTCTGTCTAAACATGCATGACACTGTACCTATTTTGAACAAATCTGATCACACTATGCTCAATAAACGGCTTGGGTCCTGGCTACCTGAAGGAGCGCTTACGTCCATATATGCCCGCCCGCCCGCCCACTCCCTGAGATCTGCGGGAGAGGCCCTTCTCCGGGAATCCTCTGTGAATGAAATTAGGAGGGTAGGTACTCGGAGGAGGGCTTTCTCTGCGGTGGCACCCAATCTATGGAATGTGCTCCCCAGAGAGGTCCGCCTGGCGCCGTCGTTATTTGTTTTTTGGCGCCAGGCGAAGACCTTTTTATTCAAACATCATTTTAACTGTTAATACTATTTATTTATTTTATTATTCGGCCAGGGCGACTTATTTTATATTGTTAAATTGTTTTATATTTTTATTGTATAATATTTTAATTGATATATTTGTGAGCTGCCCCAAGGCTTCAGCAAATGGGGCGGCATAGAAATTTGCTAAATAAATAAATAAATACATCCTCACTTTCTATTCATGACAGAGGCCTATTATTTTATTAAAATGAAATACAATTTTAAGGGTTTACGTGGCTTCTGGCAATATTTTAAGTTTTTAGAATTGTTCTTATGCTCTAAAAGATTTGGCTATACCTATAAAGAGGGAGTTATTTTTTTAAAAAGCTTCTCAGAGGTTTGGAATGCTAAAATAAATCTGTGGAGTGATAAATTACTTGGTAGAAAATGGGAGGTCAAAGGTTTTTGCCCTCAAATCTATCATACAATGGTGTAGTTTGCTACAGAAATATTTGCATCACTTTTACATGTAGGATTTATTTTTGAATGAAAAATATAAAATTTGGAAAATGCAGCCTATATTGCTGGTCCTAAACAAAAAGAAGATAACAATGACAATAATATATCTTTAGTTTAAAAGTTAATCTGCAGTTAACCTGCAAGAGACCCTGCACTATCATTATGTGGGGGGGGGGGGGGGATCCTTTTAGTACAGCTGATTTGCTTTTCACAGTGGAAAGAAATTTTCAAGGTGAGCCATATATACATAATTTAGTCATTTCTTGAAAGCTTGTGTAATGTAGCAGATAGTGTTGAAACTGGACCTGAAAAGTGAGGACTCAGTCATAACATTCCCTGGGTGACTTTCATGTTGTTACGATACCTCTACCTAATCTGTATCACAGGATTTCTGAGGACAGGTAGTGGGCAGCATCTAGTGGGATTGTCGTGCTGCCACTGGTCCTACTGTGCCCCCAGGGATAGCCACTTGTGCAGCGGAGCTTTCACTCTACTAAAAATAACCCTGGAATAGAGCAGTAAATAACGCTGGAGAATGAACAGAGCTTGCAAAAGAAGCCCTTCTGTGAACAACACTGACTGGTCCCGTTTTTGAAACAAACTTTTCCTCTGATTTCAGATTCTTTTTAGTAGCATGAAAGCCTCATTGTGCGGACGGTTGCTCCTGGAAGTGCATGGGTACCACTGGGATTATCCAATGGACATTTCCATGAATACTTCCCAAATAATCCTAGATGGAATTAAATGTAGTAACTGTCTTCACTGAAAAATTCAATGGGGAGAATTGCATTTGTATGTAAGTAAGCAGAGAAGGGGAAATCAAATACATCATGGATATCATGGAAGCAGTTAGGAATGGCAGGGAACAACACTTCCTGCAAATTCATTTTCAATATTCAGAGAGTTAGAGCTTCTTGAACACAAATGGTGGGGAATCCAATTCAAATGTGTGCTAGGGAAACGGTTTCCTACTGGCTTTATTATTATTATGGAGAACAGGTCTCTGTCTGGTAAAGCTGGTTCAAGCTAGCCCCTTTTAATCAAAACACGAGAAACTAACCATGTGTACTGCGTGATACAGCTGATGTTCATAATTAGTCTGTTTGCTTGTTGACCTTCACTCATTCAAAACATTATTAAACAAGTGGAATAAAATGAATTATTAAGTTCAGAACCGATTGTGAGTTCAGAGCAGGAGGAAGTCTTTCTCTAAACATTCACATGCACTGCACTGATTGTATTAAAGCTTTTTTCGTCTAATCTGGTGCTGCTTCCCTTTCGCTTTCCTGCTACTCCAGCTTTGTGACAATGAGAAAGACTGGGTACTTGCCCCGTCCCCCAGTCTGCAATCATTCTGCCGTCTCTGTGGTAGCTTCCCTCTCTTCTCTCACTACCATGGTGGCTCTTGCCCTCAGGGCATACATGATTCCAAACCAGAGCTCTCTAGATAGTCTTGGATATCATGTATGTGCAAAAGCTTGCTTATGTGGAAAGAGTTTGCTTCGAGGGAGAGCTGTCATGTGAGCCTACATGGAAGTGGTTATTATTTCCAGGGCAAGTTCAAAGCTTTTTTGCACAGATATGTTATACACAGATTTATGTTCAGGTTTGGTGTGCAGTCTGCTACAGAAAATTGCCTAATGCATCATATTGTGTAGTGTGAGCCGTCTTAAGGTTTATATTCTGGCAAATGAAACATGACCTGTTTTTGGTTGGGCCAGAAATTTCATTGTCTCTTTACTAGGCATCTTCTGGATTCAATGTTATCAATTCATTGTCACAGCAAATTTCTTTCAGAAAAACTTCACCCTTGCTGCTTCCCTTCACAATCCCAAGTGCCATGTTTGCATGTCATGGGAAGCCAGAGTTGCTGAGAATTCTGGGTAAGTCTGGACAAGTGGCTGTACCAGCCCAGTCTGCTTCATTGCTCCCACTTGGTTCCATCTGCAAGTAAGAACTGCAAAATGAATCAGAGGACCTTGGCCCATTTTTGTCTTTATACTGTTACATCTGAACCAGAATCTCCAGCTTGTTCCTATCATAAGGCAGAGTTCTTATGATCTGGGATTTTTAGGAAAGAAACAAGAAGTCAGATATCCTGGCAAACAAGCCATGGATGGAAGTTTCTGGGTTATTTTAGCCTTCTCTATGTGCAGGATAAACCAAACAGGTCCATGTGAGGTGTCAAACTTCCTACTCAATATTTTTAAAATAGATCCACTATACTTGGGCCGTTGCTTACATTCAGGGTGAATTTCTTATTAGAAATTAAACCTTTTTAGGTTTACAGTGAAGCTCACAATTCCTGAAGACAAGAATTGCTTTAATTAGAATCACATGAAGATTTGGTCTAGGACTGAAAGGGAAGAAGTAAAATTAAATATTACCACATTCCCTCTATGTTCATCTTATGATCTGACTGTGGTAGTTGCTACATTTCTATATCACCCATGCCCAAAATTCTCTGGGCAGTTCCCAACAGGATATAAAAAACAATAACATACAGAAAGCAGCATTTAAACTATTTTAAAAATTAATTAATATAGCATTAAAATATATTAAAATATAATTAAAAAGACCTAACCAAGAAAAAAGGCACCTGGATAAAACCATCAAGCTTCTGAATGACCAGGGAGACCTTGAAAGACTTCCACAAAGAAACCTGTCTTAACCTGGTGCCGAAAAGATGGAACAAATTTGGTGCCAGGTTGGTCACAGCAGGGAGTTTGTTCTAGAGATGGGCGGTGGGGGGGGGGGACCACAGAAAAGGCCCTCCCTAGTCACCACCCTCCAAGCTTCTCAAGGATGCACATTCCTTAGTTGCATATTAATTAGATTATTACAATATACCCACCTAGGGGTTAGTATCAGGGAAACGTCATTTAAACCAGAACATCATTAGCAAAGACGTTAATGGGCACTCAGTCACGGCACCTAACCTGTATTGCTTGCTCTGATTGCCAATCTGTTTCTGGGTACAATTCAAAGTGTTCAGGCTAAATCCAGTGGTACCAAAGTGGACATCTGCTTACACAGTGGGCATTTCTCTTTCTTCTTAGCAACTATATCCACATCCCACACCCCCAAATTTGCTCTACAGAGTCACCAAATGAGCCAATAGGACATTTTTTGAAGGTTCTGTAATTTGTTGATTCAGATCCATCACTTTTTTTCAGGAGATAAGTTTATTGCCTGTTACCATTTCATTATCTAAGATCACCACACAGAGTTTAAGGATAAGATTAATTAAATAAGGATTAGTAATCCACAGCACAAATTCAGATTTTGTTCTTAGGCATGTTTGTTTTATCATAAGTGCATAAAGAGAATGCAATTCCTTTTTGGGGAGCCCTAACAAGATTCAAATCACGGGGCAGTGTCCAATACTGCCCATATGTCCCTGAGACCCACTGCTGGCAAAAAGGGAAGTCAGTGCTACCTCAAGCAGCCAGGAAGGAGCCAAAGGGCTCATTTCCAGAATGCAAGCGGTTAGCATACCTAGCAGAACAGGTGTGCTACCAGCCACATTGCAGAAAGCAGAGTTTTGGCCCTTTTCTGGAGCGTCTCTAGAGAACGGTGGCTTCCTTTGCACCAGCAGTCTCCTCATGCTCCGCAGAGTGAAACAGCAGCAGGAGATAGTGCCTTGTACAATCCTGCAGTGCTACACTAGAAGCCGAGTATACTACACCGGATAGGAATTGTGTTGTTGGCTACCACATTCAGAGTGGTGAGCTTAAGATCCTGTTTACACATATTTTCTCTTGTAAAATAGTTCATATCCTATTTATGAATGCTTGTTAGTTATCCTTAACATAATGGATTATGAACCTCTTCTGACTTTCTTGTTTCCTCCCGGATAGCTTTTCTGCATTTCCCTCTCACCACTGGCCTTGCTATTTAGTGCTATTTAGTGATAGTTTCCCAACCTCATCTCCAACTAGAACAACTATTTAGTGCTCTTGAAATTGTTCATGTCTCTGAAACACAAGCTCACACACACACACATTGAAAAATGTGCAACCAATATCTTTTAAATTTGGACAGACCTTGTATGGTTCAAATCTTTTCAGAGTTCTTTTCATCCTGTAAGTTTGTGGTTCCTGGACGTTTAGACTTGATGGCATGGGAAACACTTTGATTCATTCAGACCATTATTTCTTGGGGTCTGGAGGAGATGATGCAAACTTAATACAAATAGAAAAATGAAAGAGTAATCAGAATTACAATCACCATCACTCACACCTTAACTTTCTGAAAGTTTGATGGTGGAAAACATTCTTATTCCAGGTCACTGAAGGCTTTAACAAGAACCTAAAGGTGTGTCACTGTCTTCCCAAATATATTCTTTTTGATATTGTGGTAGTAACTGGAACAGAAAATTCAAAATATAGGCAGCCTGCGCAAACATAACAGACAGCAATGCGCATATTTTCAGTCACTGGGAACTTCTAATAAAGACTAGAACACTAAATAAAGTCTAGAACTAATAATCAGAAGGATACATGCATGGAGATTCTTGAAATATAACACTTTCAAGTCACTACACCATTTCAAGTCTCCTTTGGTGTTCTCTATTCAGGCATTTTCCATATCAGTTCAGTAAATGTGTAAGGATAAGGGGCATTCTGGCTTGTGCAGGGAACTTCCCCTGATAAAAGACAGTTGCCCTCCATGTGTGATGGAAACATGCACGTGGAGGTGGAATAGGAATTAGGTCTCCTGCCTTCCTCATGCAGTTTGGTGGTGTGCCTTACATCTCTTGCTAGCAGATAGAAATAGGAGAATGAAGTTTGTGTAAAGTTGAAACAATCCACCCTTCTGCATTTTTTTCTGTATTCATGTAGCTCTGACCAGCAACTGAGTGGGAAGACATGATGCAAGCAAGGGTCATGCAGGAGACCTTTTTGTCATGGAACCCTAATCCTTCAACTGCTAAACCAATGGAATGAGTCAAAGACTGGCTAAGGTAGAACCAGGGGCTCTTAATGACACAGTGCCTTTTCTCTTTCACTGGTCTGTGAGGAAAATGCTACTTAATACAGAGGTCCAGAACAAAGAAGGTGTATCCCCCTCCCTTCCCATCAACACCCACACAAGGTCAGTTCATTGGCATGATTGCACCTTTCATTGATGTCTCTGAATATGAGGCTTAAAAACACATAAAATAAAGACTTTTCCATCCATACTCAGAGGAGAACTCTTTTGCAGCCATGGTCCCACATATCTCTGGATTGGTTCAGTCACCTCTTGCTCTCATGTACCCACCTTTGGGAGAACAAAGAGCTGGTCCAGCTTAGGTAAGATTATATGGAAGTACCAGCTTTATGAACTGGTGACACTTATGTGGAGAATGTATGAATTGTTATCAGACCTGTGCACAACTGTACAAATAACTGAGGTCAATTCTCTGCTCCCATATGCAGAGAAAGGTTGTCCAGCTAGTTTTTTAGCATCATCCACAGCCCAGTTAAGTGGATCATTTTCAGAAGACCTACCTGACCTTTGTGCAAATACACTTGTTTAAACCAAGCACTTCATCTTTGCCTGGCTTAGCATCAGACTGTTCCAGCAGAAAAACTAATGTATCCACAACCCACACCAGGTGCCATTGCTAGAGCTGAGCCAGGGAGTCCCAGAGCAGAATACTAATTTTTATTTATTTTATTTATATGGCAGTCATATCCTGTGTTCTCCACCTCTATGTATATCCCACAAGTTCTCCATCTGCTTTCTTGGTCTCCTTCCTTTCCCTTTAAATGAGTATGAAATGAAAGTGTTAGCTCAGCAAAGGACTGGAGGAACTGAGGACTTCATATGGTTACTGCTGGCTCCTCCACCCAATAGACTTCTGCTGGGCAATTGTTTGTAGCCCAATCTTCTTCCTCCTCCTGAGAAAAACCCTTATAAAACCTTCTGGCAGTCCAATGGACACTTCTTTGGTGATTCCACTGGTCCACTACTGCCTTTCCCCTGGAGAAATGTGAGCAAAGACGGTGCTATTGGGAACCCAGGGAGGACAACCCAGAGGCTGCTTTTGGACGACTGCATGGTCCTCCAAGTTTTCCTTTTGAATGCAGTTATCCAGAAGTTCCAAGCCTCTTCCTTTGAATCAACTCCAGGTTTTGGGTTAGACAGGATTTTACTGGATGTGAGACATCCCTCTCACTTCCTTCAAGAAATGTTGAAGATTTTCAATAATTCATGTTTAATTAATACATCCTTAAACTTTTCTTTCCATAAAAACTCAACAACTCAAATATCTATTCATGCATTTGTCTCAGAACATTGTTTGAAACATGGTTAAGCTCCACATTTCCTTGTCTATAAACATTTGCATAGGCATAATAATAAAACTGCCTCTTTTGTTGTTTGTCTGAAATATATTGACCCACAAGGAACACAGTAATAGAATTCAATGGAGACCCCATTTAAAACACCCACACAATGTTTCATTTTTATCTAGCCCTTCTGAGTACACTTCAGTCTTGGTAGATGTTCAAATTCTTGCAGGTATCCCATTTAAGTACCTGAAAATCTCTACCCGATGGGGAACTAATGTTTTGGGGGGCTGAATCTCTATTATGTAGCTGCTCATTCCAGAAAGATTTGTGCCATCACCAAATGATGTTGGAAGAAATCATTCTCAAGCTAGATCACTGCCTCAGATGTCAAAACTGTATCTTTAAGATGTTGCCTGCTACATATTTAAGCAGCATGTTTGCAAGGCTTTCAGACTTCAGCTGCTTTGAACACTGTGCCACATGGCATCCATACAAGCACACATGGTCCAGCTGCTAAAGTAGAAAGCTGAAGTATAAATCACTGCCAAAAATCATGTTGCCTTCTTATTCAGGAAGTGATCACTGAAATGCTATAAAAGCAAGAGATGCTGACTAGAAAACAAAATGGAAACACAAAACAAAACACCATTCTATACAGATTGTAACAATTCCATAGGTTTCAGTCCCAAAGTGCTCATTTGATTCTTGGAATGCCTCCACACTTAACACAGTCATTATGTTGCCTGTAGCAAAGTCAGAACAAACTTTAAGCACCCATATATGGCTATTGAGAACCTTGGCTCCCTGATGCGTGCTGTCATTCACACTTTATGAGTTGGATCCAAACTAAGTCAGATGCACTTCGCTCCCTTTGAAATCAATGTGAAAAGTTACATATAATGTAAGATTAATTTCAGTGAAAAATGGATGGAGCCAACTTAGACTGGATCCAATCCAGTGAGTTTAAAGTAGAAAACACTGCTGCATCACATCAGGGGACACATAGCAAACATGTCTAACATTGTATCTTTTACAATTATGTATCATACCAGTGTAAATTGTGCTATGTACAATTTACAGTTGTTTATTGTACACCATTGTACACATGGAAGACATGTATACCATCATACATGTAGCAAACATGATGCAAAGAATGTGTTTCTACTTATGGATATTGTCTGATACATTTCTAAAAAGATAAGGCAAACTGAAACCCTAAGATCTTTTTCAGAGACCCCCCCTCCTCCAAGTTTGGCCCATGTCAAATTTGGAGAGGTCCTTTTCAAGGACCTTTGCAGTATTGGTACCTCTTTTGTAGAATGGCCTCTTGGCCAACATTATGAGCTGTTTTGGTTCAGGTAAAGACCTTCAGGAATCCTTCTCTGAGATCCCTTCCAACAAATCTGAGTGCTACTGGAAGGAGGGCCTTTTCAGTTGTGGTACCCTGGTTGTGAAACAAGCTCCCCAGAGTGGTGTGCCTGGTGCCTGTTCTGTATTCTTCTCGCTGAAGGGCTTTTTACTCTCCCAGCCTTTTGGCAGTTTACCTTTTAACTTTACTTTTCATATTGCATTTTATTCTGTACCATTGCTATACTTCTATGCTGATTCAATTGCAATTGTTATTGTGGTTTGTTTCAAATGTGTGTGTGTGTGTAACGTTTGTTAACTGCCCAGACAGCCTCAGCTATTGAGCGGTATAAAAGTAAAACGAACAAACAAATTTATACTTTTCCAGATTTTTTGGAATGGGCAGAACCCAACAGGGCACTTCTGTTTCCCTCTGATTCTTTTCCATTCTACTCATTCCTTTCTACAAGCAAGGTTCCCACCAATTCTGCCATGGAAGTGCAAAGGAGAACTAGCACTTCCCAGGGGAAGTCCTGAAACTGGAGGAAATGCCTATTTCTGAAGGAATGCACATGACAGAGCTCCCTTAGACAAGGGGTGCCACTCTGCCCACAGCTGAGCATTTCTGCAAATTCCAGCTTGTTCTAGAAACGCTGCACTCTTTCCACATAAGCACTGGGACCTGCATGCACAATGCAATTGGCAGGGCAGAAAAAAATCAGCAGGGTGGAAGCACCCCATTGAATTCTGCCATCAGTTTTGTTTTCCTGTGTGTTATTGTATGTTTTCGATTGCTGCCGCCTTTTAATCTGATTTTTACTTCGGTTTTCTTCTGTTGTAAACTTGTATTTTAGAGTTTCAATTTTTGTGGACTTCCTGGAGAGCTGTGGCATTTGGGTGGCACAGAAATGTAAGAATTAAAATAATAAATCACACACTTGGGAGAGTTCATCACTGAAGTTATTCAGGAATTGGCAAGACTTGAAAGAAATGTGCCAGAAATGTAGTCCCTATGCTTTGATTGTGATAAAACTTGTATTTAATTTGATTGCTATGGTAGTTGTTCAGGTCTGATGTGGCAATATATCTGATGTTCATGGCTATGGTATACACTGTAACTGGCTACAGGACTCAAGAATATTAAAGTACATAGAAAAGGAGGGGGGAGGGAGGAAGAAGAATATGGATACTGGAGAAGATTTTGGACTTCACAGAATTGGCTAATGTTATTTATGAATCAGAGCAGTTTTCAGTAAACCATGAGCAAAATTTGGAGCATATTTTGTTTTGATGCATGTTAGAGTACATAACTGCAGTTCTTATAGATTCTTAAGTGCTTTGCTACAAATAGGACATATTAAAATGCTTTGTGGGTTTCCATAGGTTTCAAAAATAACAAATCTTGAGCTTTCTTCTTGTGAAGATTTATAGTACAATTTTATACAATGTACTCTTTATGCAAAGATGAGTTTCAATCATTTATGAAGGATGCTCTTGACAGTGACCTCCTTGAGTTGTTTCCTGGGGTACATAATTTCATCTTAATTAATTGCACCTAAGTGGAAAACATTTTTTTCTTTAAAAAAAATCTAGGCTGCTCAGTTTGACTGAAGAATAATTTTCTCATTGTGAAATTAAGAAAAATGCTGAATTGATAAGGGCAAATGAAATTATCTGGGGAAAGCCCATTGTACATAGAAAACTGATGTAGAAATAATTAACACAAATCCATTTTTCATGGTACATAAAGAGATTTCTATTTGAATAATGCTTTCATGTTTCAGTTGCAGATGAACTTTGTCTAATCAAACAATATTGCTTTTTAAACTTGAAAATATATACCTTAATATATACCTTAATTGTAAACACTTTTTTTGCCCTGTCTCCCAACAAGAATGGAGCAATGACATTTTGCTTTGTGAACAAAACAGTTCAGGCAAAGCGCCAGCACAGATGAAAATTTTTCTGCCACTTTCCTATGTAGAAGTTTCTGGTAGAATGAGTAAATGATCAGCTTGGCATGGAGGTGTCTCATGCTATAGGGATACTCATGCAAAATGTTTGGGTATGTTGGCCTGGTAAGGAAAGTTGCTGTATATTGTCCACTGATGTGTTGAGACACGACCCTTGATGCTATATACAGTGGTACCTGGGCTCACTAAATTTCCCCATAAGGTTCAATGTAAATAAGGTTAATCTATTCTGTAACTATTTTTTTAATCAGAAAAATGTGAAGCAAAGTGACAAAGAACAACAAAGATCACGGCCATCTCCCCTCCCCCACCCTGAGCATGAGTGCGGCCACCTCCTTGTGCCTGTCATCCCTGCACTCTCCCATCATCCCTGGCACGCTGGGGGGGGGGGAGAAGTGGGCGCAAAGGTGGGTGCACTGGGGACGGGACGGGCATGAACGTAATGGGCACGCTTCTGCAAGAAGGCGTGATCTCGACCATCTCCCCCCCCGCCCCCAGCACAGTCGCGGCCATCTCCACACTCGGGGCTGGGGTGGGAAAATGGCCGTGATTGTGCCACCACCCAATGCGGAGTTCGCATCCTAAGTCAATTTTCTGATGAAATTTTTGTTCATGACCCGATTTGGTCGTGAACTGAGGCTTTCGTGAGCTGAGGTACTACTGTAACTGTGTTTTGTTTAACCCTTAGTTAATGTGGAGGGAGCCAACACCATTACTTCAACTGTATGGGCAGTACCCTATACTGCCTTGGTGTCCCAGCTGTTTCTGTTGGATTGGTGAACTCCACTGCTAGTGCTACAGGAAGGTGGTGCTTCTTAAAGCAGCCATGGAAATGAGCAGAAGTGGTCCCTTCCGAAACAGGACACATTAGAGAGCCCATGCTTTGGCTTACAGGCCTGCTAGCTTCCTATTGTGCCGGTGGTGGGTCCTGCTAGCATGCAGGCAGTGTCCATACTGTCCCATGGCTATCTCTTACTATGTAAGGGTGTATGCAAGGAGCTGCAGCCATAATGGCAATCATTCTGTGACTGGCTCATTCGGATGTGTCTCTGCTCCCTTTAGGCAGAGCTGGAAAGGAGGTGCAGTAAAACTGGACAGACGGTGCCAACAATACTAGAGAGACTCGTGTTTTGACAAATTTACAGAATCACATCTGACTAAGGATTGCAGCCTAACATTTTCCCGCTCAAGAAGTCTGATGTAATATGCATTTTACACATTCCTTCTCTTTTCTCATAACACACTAAGGTAGCAGCAGTAGAAACATCACTTTCTTTCTTAGTCGATTAAAAATTACAGTGCTTTTCCATCAGTGGTATTGCACTGTGATAAGCTGGGATAAGTTCCACCTCTTGAAAATTTTGTTTTAAAGCGTGGAAGAAGAGAAAGTTAAAGATGGTCAGACAGGGCACATATTTAAACTTGGCTCCATTTTACAGATTTCTTAGTGTGTCTGGGATTTTAAAAGGTTGGAATTTCATGATTTTAGAAACATAGAAACAGAATGAGTCAGAAGGGGCTTCCTGGGCCATCTAGCCCAACCCCTGGCTCCATCTGGCTCTGCTCATGCAATGCATACCATGTGCAAGTCCATTTTGACTAATCTGTTACAGATGTTGGGAAAAGGAAAGGCTAAGAGCTAATTTATGTTGCATTTTTAATCACTTTCATTGTTTTATGTTGTATGGTACTCTTTCAGCTCTTATGATCTGTCAAGATAACTTATTGGGCAAACGCATGTTCATTAATTGATCGCTGAGTTACTGCTTTCTGGGACCAAACTCCCTTTTAGGCGTCACTTCTTAACTGACAATTACAAGACTTTACTGTTAGTTTTAATACTGCACAAAGGTTATAAAGTGACATAGCAGAAGTCTAAGGACTAGGCATGCAATTTAGAAGAAAACAATTTAAAAAGTGAATATAATTATGAATCACTTAAAGAAAATTTCAGTCTGTTTCTTTGTGGTCTACTTTGTCCTGTTTGGGGGTTTATTAAATTGAAACATTAAAAGGAAAACATCCTCTTAAAAGCAAAATAGAAGAATGGAACATTTTGAGGTTAGTAAGACCCCTCCTGTTCAGGGGATGCTTCTCATTTATTTTGGTTTTCCTTGTTCTCTTGATCCACAGGCATGCACTTTATTTCTTAATACTTCTAGGACTGATGCCATTATTGTCCTGAATGTCTTTCTGTCAAAGAATTCATGTGCAACAGGAACATGTGCTTTATAATCATTAGAAGAGCATGAAACATATCAGTGCTTGCTCCTCTGCTCTAAATGTAAGCCTCCTTTGGTGGCTATTAGTAAATTACCCCTGTTGCTCCTGCTGGTCAGCCATTTGTGTTCACTGGCTTGTTCTTGCATGCAGGCCTATCCTTGCAACCATGCCTTGCAAATGAAGCGGTGACAGGAAAGCATCTGAAGTATTTCCCTGTGGCGTGAGGGTGGGACCAGTGCTGTAGTGGAGCCAAGACAAACAGGGTCAAAGTATTTATTGTAAGCCGTCCCGAGATGCTAGTGATGGATGCATTAGAAAAGCTTTTAATAAATAAAAAATAAGTAAATACAAGTCTTGGGACTTAATTGATGACTTATTCTACAGTTGTGTGGTGGTTTGTAAATCAGTCCAGCCCCCTGCCCTTGCTGTGTTTGCCACTCACACTCAGCAGGGCTAATTATGCTAATTTGCTGGCTAATGACTGGGGAGGGGAAATAAACTGTGAAGCCAGTCTCAGATAGCTCACCCTAAGACTGGCGGCCAAGGTAACCTTTACTGTCTTCTCGGTGGATGTCTCCACTATGACACAACCCCTGACTCGGAGCAAACCTTTGGCTTGAGAGCTCTGGAAGGCCATGAATTGGAGGCAGCAGGGGAGGAGCTGAATGCTGAACTCTGCCACTCTGCCCCTTTGATCCTGACATGCCAGTTTTGCAGCCAGCTTTTTCCTGCCTCTCCCCAGGGGCTGAAAGTAAGAAGTGTTGATTTGCCCACCAGCAAGGCAGGGAACAGGAGAATTGATGTGATTTTCAACAGGCAGAACTATTTTGTTGTCAAGTGGCAAGTCAAAAATGTTTTCTGGCAGCCAGAAGTTTAAGTTAGGAGGTAAACAGTTCTTAATTGCTTGTTAATGGGAAACATTGCCAGACTTGCGGCCTCCCTACTGCTTCCCAGACACGTTTATTCATTGTATGGTGAAAGACTTCATGAGGGAGGAGGGCAGAGAAGAACTCTGGGAACTCACGAAACAATGAACTTAGACTGTAAGATAAATATGACAGTGGAAGCAGCTGCCAAGAGAGGCTGTGTGCTCTTCCATGCTAGAGACATTCAAGAGGCAAACCGACAGTTACCTGATTGGGATGGTGTAACTGGTGTCATGCACCAGCAGGGGTTGGATTTGATGACCTTCTTAGCCCCTTCCAACCCAACTATTCTATAATGCAATACATCAGTTGGATTTTCTTTTTCTAGAGAAATGGGGGAAGGTCCTCAACACAGTGCTAAACTGCACACTATATGAATTAGGTTGTTTAAAAAGCATGACCATTTTTTCTTTTAAACAGCCAGGTAAAGCATACTTTTTAGAAAGTGGGAATGATGTAATGTGCAGTTTTGCCCGCAGAAATGGTTGTGCAAGCCAGAATGTAGAAGTAAGTCACTCTGAATAACCTGCTGTCACTTTTCTCAGTATAACACAGTCTAATGGGTTGTTCAGTGCAAAAGTGTGGTGTTTGAGATTAACACAAACATGGAAGGTCAATCCTGCTCAAGTTTATTTTAAGGAAGTGAAACAGTCTTCACATGTTAATCTTAGTTGTGTTCCATATAGTATATAATTATAATATAAATGATTTATTTTTACTGTAACTTTTCACACCATGTTTTCTGATCCATAAAAGTTTAATAGTGATAATTTATTAACAGAATTTAAAGGTGATAATTTACTGCTGGATTTCCAGAATAATTCAGTGTAATTATACAGGCTTCAAGAATGAAGTCTAAAATTGCTCTATCTCTGGTTGTGATACCAGATCAGTCTTTCAGCACAGGTGACATACATGGTATATTATTTAAGACATCAATTTGGTTTACATTTTTCCACTTTAATATAGAAAAAAAATCACACAATCTCCTGTGGGATATTATTTTCCCTAAAATATCACACTTAAGATGTAGCACATCTCAGCAAGAACCACACAGGACCTAAACCAATTTAAAAGGAAATAGAAAAGAATTCTACTTTATTTTAGAAGAAGTCATGTTGACTTACTTTTATCATGAGACTGCTCATAAAAGTAGAATTATGATCATATGGTTAGGATAAGCTGTTAGGTAGTTTTTAGTTAAATCTGATTGGAACAATATATAAATATTGCTAATTAATCAATAAAATTAACACATAAAGTTACTGAAAATAAAAAGAAAATGGTGAAGAATTATATTCACAACAGCAACAGAAGGTCTATTCAAGCATTTAACCCCTGCACAAGGTAGGGATGAGTCCTTTGACCCATTGCACAACTTTCCATCTGTACAACCTTCAATATGTTGGGAACTCAATGTATGCATCAGACAGCCTTTTCCAGTTGAGCAGGCTTCCTGTGTGATTTAGAAATCTGAAAGAGTAGTATTCTGTATCGCACTGAGAGTCTACTTGCATAGAAAAGTTCAAAAGCTAAACCCCCAAAATTATGGTGAGAGTTGTAGAACTTTAACCGCATCATGAAGGAGATGGGCTCTTGCAGGAAAAGCAGTGAGTTCAGGTAAGAAAGTGAGTAGAACTCTTCAGACTTTGCTATTCAACATGAAAAAAATGGAGTTAGGAACATGGGGATCACATGCTGGGAAATCTGGCCAGGCATGTACTGTCCTATGCCCTATACACAAGTTGATGTACCCTGTTAAAACCTGAACAAGGCTCCTGTTGGAAGAATCATTGAACCAAGGGACTAAAACGAACGCCTTAGTAATTATAGTGTTAATAAGAATTCTTGCATACTTTGTTATGAACATGTAGACTAATATAAAGAGGGTATTCCTTAATTTTTAAATCAACTATTAGGATGTGGAGGGGTTCACACGTGGCTGTATTATAGTAATCAAGGAAGCCAACATGTTTTACCTTTATTTCAGCTTATCTGTTCACAAACATGGTACAAATTCCTTGTAGAACATGAAACAGGAAAACAATACATTATTCTCACTCTATCATTCATCATCTCTTTCACTCTCTAATCTATCTAAATATATTTGGTTCTGATTATAGGACTTCAGTTTTTGTTCAGTTTTGTGTTGTATGTATGTGAGGTTGACCATATGCTGTTGTTTCTGTGTAAGATCTTTAACACCCACTCATTTTACTCAAGCCTGGATCATGTTCATTGATAATTTTCATGTTTTGAGGCGCTTCTTATGTTCTGTCAAAGGTCTTTTCTAACATGGGTTGCTAAGCCTAGCCCTGTGGGGAGCCTCTTTCTGATGATCCTTTCAAAGCTGAAGTAACTTGTTTGAAGGTTTGAAATGGGAGTCTGGAAACATTTCTTTGAATTTTATAAACCTCATCAAGTATGAGTTGTAGTTTCTTTGATGAGGTCCTCACATGTGTCCTGCACATTAGGTTTATAAATATTATAACAGCTTCACTGTTAAGATAACTCTATGCAGAAAATCTGGTTTACCAGTAATTGTGGGGTCATGTGGCAAAGTACAATAGGCTTTGTCTCTCTAGCATTGCAAGCCTAAACATAACTAGTGATACCAGTTTCCCAGAAAAATAATCCTATGTGTATTATGATAATTTGCTTCAGAGGATTTTCTGCATTCATTAGAAAATTCTCAGTTTGCACTGGAAAATGTTCTGATGCTGTAGATTCTCTCAGGCCTACAGAGGGATTGAGTTTTGCATCTTTGCTTTTATTAACTTTGGTAAAAAGTATCCCATCTCAATGCAGCACAAATATTTCACTTGAAGTACTTAAATATTTGAGGAAAAATGTTAAGCACGTGTTAGGAGCAATTCTATGGCCCTAGTTAGTAAAGGGGGCCATAGGAAACTTTGGATTAGCAGATCCAAGATTGGAGACAGGGGTCCAGCCTCTGAGAGTGGAGTCCTCACTCCAACCCTCCCTTCCAGCTGGCACAGAAAGAAACACACTGGTTTCCTCACAGAGTTGTGAGTTGGGAAGGGGAGCAAACTGCAGAGGCCTGGGTATGCTCTCCCCCATGTCTCCCAAGGTCTCCTTTCCTCCTATTCCCAAGAACCCCATTTAGATGGCCAATGACAGCTGCCTACTTGAAAATGCAGAGCAGGAGGAGAAGGGAGGGAAGAGTCTGCTATCCCTTCTTTTTTACTGAGGATCTTCTGAATAGGATTGCACCCATCATATAATTTAAATGTAAAGGAAGTTATCTGTGGTGACTATACATAAGCAGGCCTCACACCCACTACCATTCTACAAAACCAAGGTGTAATACCATTGTGCAAGTAGAACCATGGCTTGTGCAAATCGGTGGAATTGCTTGCTTCTGGAAAGGGGCAAGGTGGCACAGCTCCATTATGGAAGCTCTGCTGACCAGCCCCAGTCCAGGAAAAAAAATGCCTGTTCATTTTGGGTTGCTCCAAGAAGTGGTAGATCGCAGTTATTGAAGTCGAGGCCCCTGCTTGCACAACAGAACTGGTCATTGGGATGGGTCCTCAATGAATACTGTCCAGAATTATCTAGAAAACTTTATTGGAGTACTTGTAAACATTTAAAGACTATGGGATGAGTTTCCCTTGCATAGTTTGCATTTAAGAGAAAAAAAATACTAAAAACTCTAGCTACACCGATAAATGTTAGCAGTTAAAGGGACTGTGCCTGGTATATTAACAATTTCATCAATAACCTAAAAATGCAACTTGCTGAATTTTTGTGAAGTTATGAAATGGATTTTTTTTCTGCAGAATTCCCCCCCCCCCCCCAGAAAATTCACTCAGCAGAATTACAGGAAGTTGTGCTATCAGGCATGTTAGATTTTTTTTGCTGTTGGTCAAAGTCGTATTAAATTCTGACATATGTAGTATTTATTTATTTATTTAAAGCATTTATATACCACTTGATTAGCATAATACTCTTAGAATGTTCTATACAATATAATTAAAATATACAAAATCCAACAATTTAAACAATTTAAAACAGATTCACCTGCAAGAAAAAATGTCTGTGTATATTTTTTTTGGCCTATACAACAACGTATGTAGCATCAGCACCAGCCATGATTCCACGGAGATCTGACACCACAAGTGGGGCACATTAAGTACAGGATCTAAATCTTTAAAAAGAAGTATCAGTATGTAGTATTACTGTTATTTCTAACCTCCCTTTTACAGCGTACTTTCCTCACTCACTTATTTGGAAGCAAGTGCCACTATGTTTAATGGAATATATTTTAGTAGGGGATTTAACAATGTATGTTAATACTTGTAATCCTTCTGAGTAGGATTGCATGGTAAGGCTCCTTTTCTGTATCTTCTTATATTTTAAAACATGATTTAAACTGTTAGTGTTCTCCGTGAATTTTGTGCAAAGACACCAGACTGAAAGATAGAACAGAATCTATTTTGGAGTTGTTCCTACTGTGACATATAAGAACCCGTGGCCAGGGCAAAGAGGTGTTTACCCTCTTCCTTTCTTCCAGCCTCTGCTTGTAGAGTTTGCATTCAACAGGGGAGAGACAGAGACATTGGTAATCTTGTTGCAGTGGAACACCTCCCAGGATCCCAGCATGAAGGAAATAATATTTAAAGGGGATGCACGCACCTTCCTACCTCACTTCTTTTAAAAGAATGATAGATACAAATGCAATAACTGGGTGGATTGAATGCTCCCATAGGTAGCCTGGAAAAACTAGGCAACAAAATACAAAAGTTTCCAATTCCAAACAAAAACTTTCCAGGGATAAATCTTGCTTTTTTATTCATCTGCATTTTAAAATGAAAGCTAAGGGGATGTATAGCACTTGTAAGAAAAGCATGGCCCTCAGCCACAACTTCCTTTGTATGATGTTGAGGAAAACAACCTAATAAAAAATAATGAATGAGAAGAAAATGTCTGGCTTACTCAACAGAGATTCAGTTTCTTCTGCGTTTGCTCCTGGGGTAGCTCTTATGAAAGGAAATATTACTCATGCAATGTTTACCAGGCATCCCAAGAATATCCACCTAAGTTGATTAGGAAGCTAAAATCACCTTCTTTGCCACCAGCTTATATCCAAATTTCTTTTCATGCTTTTCCATTTCTATTCTTGATGTTTGAGATGATTGCCTTTAACATCCTCACACGACACAGATCAACAGGGGACTTGGCTCTATTAAAGGAGATCTTTACAAGGAAATCAACTATGGAATGTTTTACAAATGTGGTTCAATAAACTCCACATAATTTCAGATGAAAATGATGCATACAAGAGAGCCTGGGGAATTTAACATAGAAACAGTGTTTTACTTAGATTCAAGCAAGAAGGACCTTTGGGAGAATAGGGACTATTTTCAAATAGCCTGATAGGGAGGGGGATCTTTACCAGGGGTTCTAAAGAACAAAATTTGCATATTAATAGAAGATTAAAGTGCCCATCAAGTATTCTGTAGCAGTTACTTTCTCTTCTCTATTTTGTTCTTCACAAAACATTTTTCATAACAAAAAGAAACTTCTGTCTTTTCAGCTACAGTTCTGAGTCTCTAAGGTTTCCAATGACAATGGAGCACAGCATCTTTGTGTTTGGACCCTGCTGCATTATTTATTCACACACATATATGCCAAAAGAAACTTTAAAAAAAGATAAAGAAAAGATTTGGGAAATGTTCATAGATTTTCCTTTAGATTTCCTCCTACTCCTCTTGAAAACAGGTTAGCTAAAGGGAAGATGTAGCCAGTCTTCTCCAATTGGTTGCATTTCAGTTGTCTAGGACTTCAACCTCCATCAGCCACAGTCAGCATGGTCAAGGAGTATTAGGAGCATTGAGAGTTCCAGTTCAAAACATCTTTAGTGCTCCAGACTGCAGAACACCGGGAAGAATGAAAAGTTTCAGCTGTTTCAACACGGAAGTAGGCTCTCCATTAGGAATGGTATTCAATTGGAAATAAAGATGCTGTTTCTTTAGAGGAAACTGTTCTTTATTTAGCAATAAAGATGTGGAAATTGTCTAAAGAGGTGCACTGAGTACTTCAGCCATAGGTAAATGGTTCCATGTTATACAAGTGGGAAGCTCAAGGAGGGACAAAGGAACGGGAAAAGCAAAGGAAACAGAGGTTCAGCATCTGTAGCACACTGCAGTCTTCTGTCTGCAAAAATTATGAGCCAGAAAGTGGTTTTGGAGGACTGCACAGAATCATAGGCTAACAGATTAGTAGAGCTGGAAGCTGCTGAGATTCATTCACAACCTCTGCATAGGCTGCCCTGTAGCAGAGTTCTGAGGGTGCTTTACAAGAAGAAATAAAACAATTTTAAAATTCTATAAAAGTAAAAAGAGCAGTGCTGTAGAAAACCACATTGTTGCGGTAACCAGCTTTCAAGGGATAATAAGCCATGGTGACATATCTTTGCCATCCCCACACATTGGTAGTGAGCCACCTCATTAGCATGATTACCTTAATTGCTTGTGGGTTCTTGTAGTGGCCTAACCCAGCAAGGGTGGGCAGCTGGGGTACCTTAAACACCACCCAACAATCCTAAAACAGGTCATGCATTTCAGGGTAGTCTGAAAACCACCCAGCCACCTGGCTAGACCTCATGCTAATTGGGTGGACTGTAACTGATATGCAGAGATTGTGCAAAGCTGAGATTGTGCATATCTGCCCAGTGAATAAAAGCAGTTAAAGCTAAGAAAATCAAGAACTTGCAAAAATGACAAAACCCAAAAAACTTGCATGTTTCTTCCCATAGCCATCAAGTTTACCTCATTTGGCAAAGGAATTCAGAGAAGGACTTATGATGAAATCTCAACATCCAAGCGCATACATGTGAAGAGAAGAGATGTTTCAAGTACTCTCATCTTGAGTTTTGAACTGACTTTAAGGTCAAAACTAGCTTCTTGAAATGGGCCCAGAAACGGACAGGGAGCTAGCAAAGATAGCTTTACATCACCTAGTAGCAGCCGGATATTTTGCTGTTGTCGTCTGGACTATTGAAGTTTTCTAACTTTCCCCCTTGAAAGGCCACACTTTCTGCAACCCATTGATGTACTTTAAAGAAAAAGGTCACCAGGGCATGCATAGCTGGAGCAAGCCTTAAGCTTGTCCTGGCAAGGTTGTGGCTTACATATGAACCTTAGTGATGAGCCTACCTTTGCTGGGCAGTGATTTCAGGAGGGTGCTTGGAGAGCGGGGGATAAAATGTGGAATCAAAAGCACAATGGTCAATAAGTCAAGCAGACCCCCAGCACCACCTTCTGGAAATGGCCATTTAAACAGGACTGGAACTGCAGAAATCAGTTTCCCCTGCCGGTACTGTTGTGTGTTGCAAACACACAGAAGCAATGCCAGTTTATTTTTGTGATCTTTCTCTGTTCGCTCTGCTCTGCTCTGCTTTTATACTACTACTTAATAATGTGGCATTGCCATAAAACCAATGATAGTGGGAGAAACATTCTTGCCTTCACTGCTGGGAAAAAGGAGACTCCAGGTAGCACCGTATGAGCTCCTTTGCCTTGTTTACCGCATCATCAAAGTGGCAGTGTCAATTTTGCACCATGTAAAAAGGATACCAAAGCCCTGGCAGGTGTTTCATCTTAGACTTAAATGGTGCTAATACTGCAATGTTGTGCTTCGATGTAGCTCTTGCTCAAGATATAAAACTACATACACAGTTCCTTTCTCTACAGACTAGTTGTCCTTGTTATTTTGCACACCATGGTTCTTTCTCATGTAAAAGTGGCAGCTGTTCATAGGAATTTTTTTTATTGTAGTAATTTGGCAACATGGTATTGTCGCTTTTCAACAAAGGGAAGACAGAGACTCTGTTTATAGGGAACATGAAACCATTGTGAATTCTGAAATATGTGTTGGCCTCTAATTTGGATAAGCCACAGCAGGAGGAAGGTACAACTTATGTAGCGCAGACCTAGACGAAGTGGGTTATTTAACCCTCATATATCCCACGCTGCTTTAATTTGCATGATGCAACCAGCCATGTTGAATATTGAGAATGGAAGTTGGCATGCAAAGCAAAGACCCACATGTTAATTAACCCAGAGTGGCTTAACATTACACATGAACCAGCTCAGACTTTCATCTCTATTTAATTCAGTACATGGAAAATAAAAACAGTTTGAGGTTTCACATTTCTAGGAGGAAGCTGCCCAGTATTATTGTCCTCCATGTTGCACATAAGGCTGTAAGATCTGGTGCCCATATTATTGGGTAGGAGTGGGAGAGTTTAAATTGAAAGAAGTGGCTTATGGCAGCCCCACAATGCCAAGTATTTTTAACCCCTAGTTGTCCAATATACTTATTTGAGGGCTGGGGTTGAGTGATGCCCTTGCAGCCTATGTAAGAAAGTCTGGCATATATTCCTGTCTTTTATGTTGTTCTGGAGAGGGAATGGATTGAGATATAGTAGCCCTTTGATGTAGCCCACTGTTGAGATATCTATCTGTTTTTTAAACATTACATGTCAGAGGAGGCTAAAATCCAATACATCAATCTTAAGAAGTATCCCCTACTCATGCTGTAATACTGACATATAATATCAGGCATACACTGCAGTCCCACCCACTACACATGTGTTATCAAGAAGTAGAATAATTACAAAGGGCAGATGGACATCTCGAATGAACAGATATTGTTAATAGTATCCATGTAACTAAATTGTGTTGTGACACCAACACAAGCTCATGCTGAAGAAATATACTGTACAATGAAAGGTATCCCCCATAACATGTCCCATAAAGCAAGGGTTAATCTAATGAAATGGTCCTTTTCACCACTCCTTCAACGCACCTTGCATTCCATTGAATGCAGCCATGTGTCCATTTACTTGCATGTAGAATGTAGTCCTTTTAACATTCTTCTCATGGCAGAGACTCAAGGAGAAGCCAGGTGAAACTGGAATGCAGAAGGGAGGTATCGATGTCACTTAGTCTGCCAGTCTTTTCTACACCTCTAGCATCCCTGTAGACCAAGGGTCCTTAACATGGTGCCTGGGGGGATGCCCTACAATGCTCCACAAAGCTTTCTATTCCCTGCCCCTTTCAAAATAACGTAACACACAACACAGCACAACAACATAACACCAAATGTAATGTAATGTAACGACCCAATCCAATCCAATCTGATCTAATCCAATGCCTTGGAAATGTTAGAGTAGTGATCCTGTGTCTCATTTATTTATGTTATTGCCACCCTTATAGTCACTCTAAAGGGTGGGATATAGAATTTTTAAAAAATAAATAACAAATAGTCTTTTTTTCTCTCTTTTTCCTTGATTTTGATCTTGTCTTTTCTCTTTATTACTTTACTTTGCTATTTTCCCCTTCTGCCCTGCTTCAAGCAAACTATTTTGGTAGCTTCCTCCCACCCCCCACCTCTTTAGATCCCTTTTGACAAGCGGTCTTATCTGAAGTTAGTGTGCCAGCAGGATCTGTTCCTAGAAATGTGTGATTTGGGCATGGCCATTCATGACTTAGTTATGTCCCATTTGGACTACTGTAGCGTACACTATACAGGGCTGTCCTGGAAAACTGTTTGGAAATCACAGCAGGTCAAGATTGTTGATCAGGGCCAGCTCCAGGAAGCCAGTGATTTCCTCACTGCAACAGATTCACTGTCTCTCTGTCTGTTTCTAGGCAGTCAATTTGCTCAGTTTATGGCTTGAGAGCAGCCTGTCCCACATGAGCCTGCTGCTTCTTAAGACCTTCTGGAAAGGCCCTTCTTTGAAGACTTCTGCCTTTGGAGGTGTATTTGGCAGTGACCCAGGAAAAAACTTCTCCAGGATCTGCTCCCGGACTGTGGAACTCCCTTCCAAGGGAGGAAAAGTTGTTCTACTGGCAGACAACTACTACTTTACTTAAGAAGGACTTTAGTCTGTAAGTGGGTTGAGTGGGTTGCATGCTGTTTTTCTTAATATGTATATGTAATTGCATTTTAATATATTGTTTTAATCAATATTAATTGGCTTTGTAACTCACCTTGAGTGCCACTTTTGGGTCAAAAGCTGGGATACAAATAAGATTGCTGGCTGGTTCACCACTGTAGGAAACAAGATGCTTTATTAGATGCCTTTGATTCATCTATCTATGTGTGTAATTACAAGGTGGATTCCACAGAAAAGGTGCAGGGTTGAGATTCCAAACAATGTCTTTAGATAAGAATTGATATTCTGCCTTTCAAATGCAAAAATGCAAGTGCAGCACTCACAGTGGCTTACCACAATTAAAACTGATTACTTAATACAATAACACCATAAAATACCAAGAGAAAACCGAGCAGGCTCGGCAAATAAACCACAGTTATTAGATAGAAACACACTGGAATAAAAATGGCTTCACCAGCCATTGTGGGGTGGGGAATAAGAAGGGGGGGGCAGTGAAGACTCAGGGGGCAAAGAGTTCCACAATTTGGGTCTATGTGTGTACAAGTTTAAATTTATTATTATAGCTGTGTATGCATTGCTGTGTGTATAAATGTTGTGGGGACCATGCACACACGCTGCTCCTTCGTACACCTGGATCCCCAGTCATCAAGTGCACAAACTGATCTGTAGTAATTAATACATCAGACCAGCTCCACTGGCTCAAATCAAAACAACAACAAATACAAGGAAATAGTTCTTGATTTTCCAACTTCCTTTGTGTTGCATTTGCTACTAAGTTCTAATGTGAGGGTATAAAGAAGCAAATTTTGTTCTACATTAAGACTCACTGTACAGTAAGTAAACAATCCACTTAAGAATCATGTGTTCTCTCTAGGTGATAGAAAACTGATATGTCTCTAACATTTTCAGGCTTACTATAGTCACTGACTTGATAATAATAAAGCACTTTCCATTTAAAGGCTTCAAAGTACTGTGTGAACATTAATTAAACCCTGTAGCCCGCCATGGTGAAGATGGGAATGATTATTATTTTCCTTCTGTTTTGACTCTTGACATCCCACTCCTCAAAATGTAGAGGCTGACTTTGATGTTTCTTTTCCTATCTTCATGCTCACTTAAATAGGCCTCAGTGTTCAAGGCTATTATTGAATGCATAATGATGTATCCATTTTTATGTAGCTGTTTTACGAACAGTATCTTTAGTGAACTTCTTTGAAATGCTTTGAGTGCAAAGATATAAAAAACTATATTAAAACCATGCGAGAATACAACCACCAATTGCACAGAAGGAACTTGTTTTCATTTTTAGAGCCATCTCACTATAATTAGGCCCCTGGCTTCCTAGAACAGCCTCTAACAGCTATTTCATTAAGTAGGAATGATACGTAAGGAAAGGTGTTATCCTGGCTTTCTTATATGTTCACTAACATTAGAAATAGGGGAGTATTACTATTAGGAATATTACGTACTAGCATTAGGAATTTTTACTTTCTAAATGAATATGCAAACTGGATGCAATTGTTTTTTGGTATTTTTATTTCTCCAGATTTTGTTATGCACTTCTCCAGACAATAATGCATACAAAAATGTATATTAAGGGAAACTATGCACACACACGCACACACGCACACACACCCTTAATGAATGGAATGCCTCAGAATGGCATTAAATAAGTAACAACAGCTTGCATGGTTTCTATGTAAACATACACCTATTAGGCAAAGGTGTTTACAAAAATATAGAAAACATATAAAAATGGATTTGGATGTACACAAAGACTTTAAAAATAATAATCAAAACCACCCAGAACTTGCCCTGGAAACAGGAATGAGAAAACTGAGGCTGTCCTACTTCAGGTATATCATGGGAAGGTAAGAGTCACTGGAGAAGACAATAATCCCAGGCAAAGTCAAAAGCAAAAAAAAAAAAAAAAAAAGGCAGATGAGTTTATAAGAGCTGAGCAGGGCTGTCAAGGACAGTCATTTTGGTGGACTCTCATTCAAAGGGTTGCCATGATATGTAACAACAATAATGAAACGAAATGAAACGAAACGAGGTGGAAAGGGGGTGGAATGGACTGAAAGCTTGGAAAATGGGAAAAAAATAACGAACAAAAATTCCAAAAGGACCAAAGTTCACCCATTCCCAGTTTGCACTTGGTTGATAGAATAGATACTAGACCATATTTGCCTGTTGTTCAATTGGCAATAACGTGAAGTAATGTAATTTTTAAAAAATCTCACATCTGACGACTTTCCAACAAAAACCATTATGGTATAATGCTTAGAATATTTGGTTTGCTCCATGATTCCTGGGTTCAAATCCATGTGCAGCTATGAGGCTCACTAAAGCATATTACTCTTGTTACATTGTATTGATGTCCCACCTTTTTGCATTTTTTGAGAAACCAAAGGTGGCTTATCCAGTTCACCTCCACTCCATGTGTATTTTCACTACAACAGCCCTTTGAAGTAGGTTAGGCTATGAGTCTGTGACTGGCCCAAAGTGGGGTTCATCTCTCAGGGGAGACTAGAACCTGGATCTCTAGTCCAACTCTCTAACCTGATGCCACACTGGCACTTGACAAATCTCCATCTTTTGGCCCAAATTACTTCAAAAGGGCGCTTTAAGAACAAAACAAAAAGTGGCGGCATGCACATTTATAGCCTGATATATATTGCTTCAAGTTATATTGAGAAAGGAGGAGGCACAAAGGTACTGGCATGAATTATTTATGACTAACTGTAATTAATAAATAAGTGTATTTCTTTAAAGTGTTCTATAAAACCAACTCCAAAGATCCTTAAGAAAACTGTTGCACAACCTTGGGCCATGAAAGAGCTTCTTCTTAAAACCTGATTGCTGCTCTATGGGAAACATTTTTAATGATTTATATAGCTTGTGATGGTAGCTTGTGATGGCTAAAACCTTTGAGTAATCCAATAAGGATCACATAGTACCATGGCCCTTTTACGCTTCTTCCAGTAGTTGCATATGAAGCTCTTTGTTTATGACCCAGGAAATGGGCTAAAAGCTTTCTTGGTTCATCTCTGTGCACAAAATTTCTTTTTGTGATAGTAATGTGCCATTGCATTTTAATACTTAACACAGTAAATCTAAAGCAATTCGCTGCCTCAAAATGCTTACCATAGTTATGGGAATGGATTCTCCCCTGGGTTTGGGGGCTTTATTCCTAGATGGCTATTTTGGCCATGCTTTGCTGTTCCCATTAAGCTATGGCAGCAAAATATTCGGGTATTGAGCCTCTGTCTGGAAGAATGTAAGTGCTATTCTCTGCTGATCTTAAAATAAAAAACAAACGAACAAACCCACTACACAACAGCAGTCAAATTGCTGCCTTCCAGAAAAAGGTTGCCAAGATGCCATGTCACAAATTACTGAAGGTTTATTTGTAATAATGGGTGCATTCCCTTTGGATATGTCTACATTTTAGTTTACTTCATTTCCATTACAACCATTTGCATGCAATTTTTGTTTTTTGCATGTATAACCTTAATATTATTTTCTTGTTTTTATTGAGCCTTGCTTTCTCAGTTTTTATATTTTTTTCCTCCCCTGCTGTTCGGTCACTTGGTTGGTACAAGTAGAGAGTAATCACCTGCTGCAATTGAGCGAAATGAAAGTTTCCCTTGGGTGAACATGGACGGTTGGAGACTCTGTGTGCTAATGAGCACAACTGGTGTCAGGTCACATGCAAGAGCACTTTACAGTGCAATTCTGTACATAACTACTCAGAAGCAAGTGCCACTGAATCCTGTTCAAGTTATTCCCAGGGAAAGTGCAATTCTACGGCTGCCTGGCATTTCTGGGTCAGCACAGAATTATCTGCAGTCCCCACTCTGGAGCCCTGCAACATCATAGCTGACCGCCCTCATAGCTAGTGTGGGAAGAACAACATCAGGTGCCTCTCTGAGGCCAGAAATCACAGAGAGGGCTAAATGGGCATGCCAAGGCCGCAGAGGGGGAAGGGGCTAGGACCAATGGCTTAGGCTGTATCCAAGTAATGCATCAGCCTCTCCTCTCCGCTCCTCTCCTCACCTGCAGAGCTTCAGCCAGATGGCTGCAAATAGCTCTCTCGATGAAATGCAGTGGGGAAGGTATGGGGTAGTGCACTTGGCTGCTGCCACACCCTGTACTGGATGTGGGTAAGCGTCCATGTTTGGAAGTGTACGCATATTGAGTCTATGGGTCCTTTGGACAGTGTCCCAAGTAGGTTTAGGCATCAGAGTCTTCATATTACTTACAGGGACAAACAAGCTCGCTACCATGTCAGGCTGGCAGTATCAGCCATGAAAGACACCTGGCAGGTTGTTTGATTGTTGCATCGAACTGCAGCCATTTATTTTACACTTGTTGTCACAGCTCATTTATATTTCTGTATTTGTTGTGCTCCATCTTTCTTCTCCTCTTGCAAGAAAATGAAGGTGGCTTCCATGGTCCTCCTTCTTTCCCTTTTACCTCATAACAACCCTGTGAGGTAGGTTAGGCCCTGAGTCAGAGAGTCAATAGGTCAGGCTCTGGCTGGCCCAGTGTGTTTTCTGGCCAGGTGGGCACTATGAGCATGATCTCCCAGGTCCCAGGTCCAACACTTGAACCATCATGCCACACTGGGAGCCACAGTGATGGATATTTTAAAAATATATCTTAGGGTTGACCTGATTTTTTAAAAACTATGCATAACTTCTAACTGTTGTTGTTGTTGTTGTTGATGATGATGTTGATGGTGATGATGATGATTCCTTTTCTATACTCCCCATAGCCAAATCTCTCTGGCCAGTTTTCAATAAAGTATTGTTTTGTCCTCTCTCCCACTACTGTACTTTGGATGTTTTTGCACAACACTCTGCCTTTTAATGTATATTTTAAGCTACCTTCCTGAATTTAATTACATGCACTTTATCACCTCACAGGAACATCATGCCACTCTGGAATTAATGTATACAACCAGTGGCACTCCAGTGTGTCGCCGTTCTGCTGCCTAGGCACCATAGGTCTCCTCGTCCTTAACTTACACTGTAGTTTCTGTATAACCATTTTTCCAATGAGAGTTTTAAATAAAGATTGTGAGTATGAAGAGATGTAAGAAGTGCCTTACAGAGAATAAGTATCATCTGCACTGACAGGCAAGGACTCTCCAGGGTGTCAGGGACTAAACCTGGGAATTTTTACATACAGAGTATAACCTCTATTGCTAAACTTTATGTGCAATTGCTTGAAAACACTGAAAACTCACTGCTGCCTCAATTAAATGTATATTCGATTGACTGCCTGCCTGTTTGAATGTGTGTGTGCGCATGCGTGCGTGTGTGTGTCTACCATGAATCCACCCTAAACCATAATTTTAAATAAACAAATATTCAAATGTGTACATCTATGTGAAAAGAATGTGTCTGGCAGTATTTTGAGGTAGGGGAGGATGTAATACCCTCTGGAGTGGATTATGTTATGATATAGCCTTGTTCTCAGGGGAAATAAAGATGGAGGGAATCTTCCCATGAGGAATCATGCATGCTCTCTTGATAAGTGCAAAGTTCTTCTATCTCCCCATAAATAGAATGCTTCATTTTAAAAAACAGTAAAGATCAAAACCAGGAAGCATGACTCATGCTATTTATTTTCGATTTATATCCTGCCTTTTTCTACAAAGGGCTCAAGGCAGCTTACATCTCCTCCTCCATCTTATCCCCACAACAACAACCCTGTGAGGTAGGCTGGGCTAAGAGTCTGTGACTGGCCCAATGTCACCCAGTTGGCTCCATGGCCGAGCAAGGACTAGAACCCAGATCGCCTGAGTCCTAGTCCCACGCTCTTAACCACTACACCACACTGGCTATGTGCTGTGCAACTCATAGTTGCTTTACCAGAAATTGCATAGGCAAACCCTTCATGGTTCAAGAATGGCTCAACAAAAAAGAGGCCAAATAGGGGAAAAGATGCACTTCTTACAAGAGTAGCAGCTAGACTTCCCTGTGAGGCTTATTTATTTTAGTGCCTTTTCCTACGTATAGAGAATGTTCTGGGTATCATTTCTTACAAGTTTTTGAAATAATGGTGCAAAACAAATGTCAACATTGCATATTGAACTTCTTTGTTTTTTTCCAGAGAACTAAAACTTCCTCATGGTAAATTATGAAGTAAATGCAGATAAACTTTCAAGTACAACTCAAGTCTGCGAAATAAATTCTTGTGAGTTTTATGCTCATTAGATGTTTCAGTGCACAAGTCTATCTTTTTGTATCACAAAGGAGATTGATGTGAAGAATATGAATAATAGAAATATTCAAATAATTGATAAAGCTGAGTTACAGGGTGTTTGGTGGATTGTCAGACCCATCAAAACTATTGAGAGCCAGTTAAATGAACTTAGAAATTATGGAATTACATCAGTTATATTTTGTAAAAACACTGTTCTTGTATTCATGGGGCTGCAAGTCTGTTTACTTTCCTGGGAGTAAGCCCATGTAAATCAGTGGGGCTTGCTTTTGAGGAGATATTAATATCTATCTCATTTATATGAAAGTTGGGGAGGCTGGTGGCCAGTCTAAGTGGTGGGGCAGGGAGGCCTAGCCTGGGCTAGGGTTGTGAAATCCAGCTAGAATCTGGCTCTCCTGACTTCACTGGACCTTTTTCCCAAGTTCAGTGCTAGCCAAGGAGTGAGCTGAGCTGAGATGCAGTCTGCAAAGGCTTGGGAATGCTAACAGATGCTAAGACCAAAGCATACAATTCCTGTGCAGACACGTATGGAAGGCATGTGTTCAGAACTCCACTTGCACAGCAGAACCATGGGTGGCGTGTGTGCAGGCTGGCCTTGGTGATGTGCTTGGATTTGCCTCCTGTAGGGCATCCATGGGAATGTTGAGGGTGAGGCAGAATTAATGCAGAAAGTGCAAGTCGGAGGGGCAAGAATCAGCTGGTCATAATTTGTTTGTTTGTTACCTTGCTTGTTTATTTGTTTTCTATACCACACTTTAGTCAAGATGACTCTCTGGGAGGTTTACATAATCAAAATATACAAATAAGAAGCAATACATTAAAATAAAAAAATATAATGCATCAGTATAAAAGTAATGCTAAAATAGCAACAACAGGCTTACAATAAACTCGCAACAGTAGTGCTCAAATCAATCCAGGGCATGGCAGCAGTAAAATATAGGGACAGGTAAAATAGACAAAATGCGTTTAAAGAAAATTAAAATTATTAACTGTTAAAATATTGGGTGATTTTTTTTTTTTTTTACCTTGAGCTGGATAGAATGAAGAGTGGGCACCAGGTGCATCTCCTTGGGGAGCTAATTGTATAATTGTAGTGCCAATGCCAAAAGGCCCTTCCCTTGGTAACTAACGTCTTTATTTCTTTTAAAGGTGGCTCTCTAAAAAGGACTTTGTAGGCATAGATGACATATATGGGCATTTATATACCTGCCTAGGGAGCCTTAGGTCTAAGTGGTTAGAATAAAAATGAAATAAATAAGGGAAAAGGTGTTACTTTATATAACCTGGGCCTAAGTAATTTAGGACTTTACATATTAGTGTAAGCACTTTGAATCAAGCTCAGGATTCAATTGGTAACCAGTGGGGTTGAAAGAAGACTGGCGTAATATGTTCATATTGGCCAGTCCCAGTCAGCAGCCTTGCTGCCCTATTTTGATCTAATCGAAGTTTCTGGACCATCTTCAAAAGCAGCCCCACATAAAGTGCATTACAATAGTCCACACAAGATGCCTGTCCAAGTAGAATTGTGGTTGATAAATAAGCTTGAAATTGATAGAAGGTGCTCTGAACCACCTGGCCAAGTTGTGGCTCTACTGACATTTCAAGGCCCAGGAGCAGACCAGATCATGAATCCTGTCCTTTAGGAGGCACAAACACATCCAGGACTGGCTTAATGTCACCCAACTGGACAGATAATCCCCCACCAACAGCACCTCCGCCTTATCTGGATTATGTCTTAGGGCCAATAAACTAAGACTGCCACAGCATAGAGCAATAATCCCCCAGCACCACTTTCTGGAATCAGCCGGTCAGACAGGAGCAGAACCATTGCAAAGCAGTGCCTCTAACTCCCAACCCAGCCAGCCTATCCAGAAGGATGCATGGTCGATGGTATCGAAAGCCTCTGAGAGGTCCAGGAGAACCAACAGGGTCACACTGCCCCTGTCTTTCTCCCAGCAAAAGTTATCCCACAGGGCAAACAAGGCAGTCTTCATTCTGAAACCAGGCCTAAGCCTGATTGAAATGGATCAAGATGATCAGTTTCACCCAAGAGAGCCTGGAGCTCCTCAGCCACCACCTGCTCAGATACCTTGCCCAAGACAGGAATGTTGGTCACCAGCCAATAGTTGTTAGCATCACGTAGGTCCAGGCTATATTTTTTTTCCCAGGACTGGTTTGATGACAGCCTCTTTTAACAAGGCTGGAACCACTCCCTCTTTCAAAGAGGTGCTTGCAGCCTCCTGGATGCAGGTAGGCATCTCTTCCTTACTGCGAGTGAGAAGCTGCGATGGGCAAAGTTCAAGCATACAGGTGGTGGGCCAAATCATGTGGCACCTTGTCCACATCTTCAGGGTGCCTCATGGGGAGCTGCAGCTTCAGCACATTCCACCACAGAACCCCATTGTTGCTATGGCTTACCTGAGAGGTTTCCCCCAACCAGCTCACACAGAAAGGGGCAGGCGAGTACCACCTCCCTCTCATCATTGCCACTTGCCAGAACAGTGCTTGGATGGGCACCCAGTAGGCGACACCTCTGTTGCAAGTGGGTGTGAGAAAGGAGGATGAAGGGGAATCATGAGTGGCACAGCCCCCACCAGCCAGCTTATTTTCACCATCCTGCCTGCCTGCAAATGGCCAACAGAAGGGGAATCTGCTGAGGTGCACAGCCTCCTACCAGGCTCCATTGTGAGAGGCTCAGGCTCAGGCTGATTTTTGCTGCTCCTTACCCATCACTAACCAGCTGATCTCCTTTTGCCCCAAAGGAGATCTTGAGGGCTGGAAGAGTGTGGCACAGTGACACTTCTGCCAGTTGCAGAAAATGGCAGCCAACAGTTACACTCTTTGGCTAGCCATGTGGCAAGAGCAGCAAAGGGCCACTCAGGACAAGCAGCTCTGTTTTGCTGGTCTCCGTACTCGGATGATTTGCATTTTCTGGCTCTGATGACACAGCAAGTCTTCATGATTCTGAGAATCCATAAAATAGGCTGCTGTTTATGTTCATGGTTTCTAAAAACCAAACATGCTGTGCTGAAATTCCAAAACCACCATGTTTTGTTGAGTCATACATACTCACCCTTTGTGTCTATATCATGTGGGGTTTGTTTCTGTGTGTGGTTTGCCTTTTGTGTGTGTGTGTTTGTGGTCTGGTCTGGGTGGGTGCATTCCCAAAGTTACTTTATTGTGTGTCTCTGAGAAGATCATGTCTTATCTTAATTATTGTTATTTGCATTATTAGGGTTGTAGTTATGTTTGAGTATGGTTTCTGGGATGGGGAATGGGAAAAGTGCCTTTGTATGTATGAATGGGGGAGCCTCTGTGTCATGCAAAGGGTTTCTACTCTCTTTATTATTATTACATGGAAAGGGATACCCGTTCTTTATCCAGTGCAACGCAGTGCTTACTCTTCACAAGATATGCACAAACTAGAATTTTGGCCCGACCAGTGTCTGTACATGCCTGCCCTGGTGGTCATGTGCAAAGGCATGTATTTTTGCATACTTTTGGAACTCATCTCTGCCTTTTCTTATTTTAATTATCATTATGGTTATTATTGTGCATATGTGGATCTTCCCCTTCCACACATCCTCTTAGAGTCTCTTTGTTCCCTGTGGAATAGTTGTTGATAGAACTGAAGAATGTGGGGACCAACAAAGTACTTTGTGTGTCTCTGAGAAGATCATGTCTTATCTTAATTATTGTTATTTGCATTATTAGGGTTGTAGTTATGTTTGAGTATGGTTTCTGGGATGGGGAATGGGAAAAGTGCCTTTGTATGTATGAATGGGGGAGCCTCTGTGTCATGCAAAGGGTTTCTACTCTCTTTATTATTATTACATGGAAAGGGATACCCGTTCTTTATCCAGTGCAACGCAGTGCTTACTCTTCACAAGATATGCACAAACTAGAATTTTGGCCCGACCAGTGTCTGTACATGCCTGCCCTGGTGGTCATGTGCAAAGGCATGTATTTTTGCATACTTTTGGAACTCATCTCTGCCTTTTCTTATTTTAATTATCATTATGGTTATTATTGTGCATATGTGGATCTTCCCCTTCCACACATCCTCTTAGAGTCTCTTTGTTCCCTGTGGAATAGTTGTTGATAGAACTGAAGAATGTGGGGACCAACAAAGTACTTTGTGTGTCTCTGTAATTTCACCCAATCTCTTTGACTGTTTTTTTTTTGTTTTTGTTTTCACCTTAGTTTTCTCTTTCTGTGGTATCAGTTGCTGACTTTCATAAGAGAGGCAGATTCTATCTGGAGTTCACATCCCTAGCCCAGTACACTGGGAAGCTGCTATCGAAAAAGGAAACTCTATGTTAGGCATAATTAGGAAAGAAATTGAAAAGAAAACTACCAGTGTTCCCTTTCCCATATTCAAATCCTTGGTAATTCGTTCTGTTCTCCATGGCATTTAGAAGCTGCAAGACAAAATATTTGGTGAACTATGAAATATTTGGTGGTACCCACTGGTTAAGGAGACAGTACGCCATGATGAAGCCACTGCTGGTCTACCTTAATAGTAAGGAAGATGTGCATTTGGTAAGTAGGGCAGAGCAATGCAGCTATTAAAGTATTTTATAGGCCTGGGATGCCTGGCCCGGAGGTTTAAGTGTCACTTTTTAAGTAATTAGAGTTTCAGAGATGCTGAGCACAAACATAGCTAGTCAAAGCAGAGCTCCAAGTCTTTGGAAACTTCATTGTTGGATGTGCATCTACCAAATGATCAGACTGATTTCTTTACTAATGCACTTGTCTTTCTGTTTACACAGGCGGTTACGGTGCCATAATTTGATTCATTGGGGAACTTTTACTAAACAAAGCCTAATGCTTTCAGTAAATAATGACACAGAATAAATTAGCAAAGGGAATTTTAGATACACTTGAGGACCTTTCTACCTAGGAAAAAAAAGTAACTGAAATCTAGGACACAAACAATTAAAGTAATTAAAGTAGCACTTAAGTAGCTGTGCACCATAACAAACGAGAAAGCTTTCTATTCTGAATGAGTATTTTTGTATAATCCATTTTCTATTACTCCTGCACCCCCTTTATACACATACCCTTCTTCTTAATAAAAAGTATTATCAGACATTTTTGAGGTTGCGTTTTTTTAAACAGATCTTTCCTTTGAGAAACCTAAATGCTTCTCATACGTTCCAGCACTTTAATTGAAAATATAAAATAGAATGTGTCATGTGTTTATGCAAACACCCTGCTTTTAGAGGGAAACATATCCATTTTCATTTAAAAAACAAATTCCTCCAGTGAATTGTATCAGCGCTGAATATAACTGGAATGCCACCAACATAAAAAAGAACATGCATTTTTTATACTATGCGGTAGGATGCCACCTGCAACATTATAGGCCCTGTTTGCACATAAACAAGGTGAATGTCTCTACACTGTCATAAAGCCTTGCAATCTCCAAAAGAAATGGGGGAATCTTATTTAAGAAAGGCTTTCAAAATGTAGCAAGGAATTGCCAATCTAAGATTTTATCCATTAACAGAATAAAATATCAGAAAGGCTGTGGCCCTAAGTCCACTTAGGCCTTTTTCATGTGTTGAGAAAAGTGGGAAAAGGAGGTGCATGCATTATTTACCACAGAGCAAGTGCAGGACAACACAGCACTTCAAATGGATCATTGCTGCAGTAAGTGTAAGAAAGGTTCAAAGACAGAAACTGGGATATGAATGATGGTGGTAAGTTTATTGGTATGCATGCTCAGCCTAAACAAGTCAAAATGAATGACACGCTATCAGCAGTCTTTCCATGGTGCGTGCCACAGGCTACCTAGTTAAAGCATATCCTAGGCAGAGGAAGTTAGGCCTTACTTGGGTATCATGTCCAGTTCTGAGCACCGCAGTTTAAGAAAGATGGAGACAAACTGCACAGGTAAAGAGAAAGGTATCAAAGGTGATCAGGAATTGGAAACAAAGCCCTGTGAAAAGAGATTGATAGAACCTGGGCATGTTTAGCCTTATGACTGAGAAGACTGAGGAGAGATATGATAACACTCTAGAGGTACCTTAAAAGTTGTCACAGAGAGGAGGGATGGCATTCCTTCAATCATGTCAGAGTGCAAGGCATAGAATAGTTACAGGAAGCCAACTTATATTGAAAACCAGGAAAACGTCCTGTTAGAGAAGTATGGCAATCGAACCAATAATCTAAAGATGTTGTGAGCATTCCAGATGCAGATGGACAGGCTTTCTTAAGAATGCTTTAACTTGGAGTCCTGCATTGACTAGCGCTTTGACTGATGGCCTTTCTGCCACCTTCCAATTCCACTGTTTATGAGTCTATATTTCTAGGCCCCATCTTGCAAATGGGTTCCTTGCTGAATGTGAATCACAGCATTTCTGAAATATTTCCAGAGATGCTTTCCTTTGCTCATTTTCCCTTTACTCAGTAAACTTTGTCCAAATGTACATGCACCTAAAGGAACTGTGCATGCATTTCATGAAGAGCCAAACACTAGGGGTGGGGAGGAGATTTACCTATTTTGCAAGTATGTCTAGATATTTTCCTAAAAGTCTCTAGGAAGTCTGCTGTAACCTGCCTAGAGAGCCTTATGGCTAATGGGGCAGGCTAGAAATATAATAAATGAATGATAAGTATTAATATATGCAAAGAAGCATATTTATCCTGAGTTACAACACTGGACTCATGGGTTCAGTTCTATCCATGCTGCAGGAAGCCCATGTGGCATAGGCAGTGCTGTGTTCAAGTCCTTTACTCCAAATCTTGAGTCAAGTCTCAAGTCTTTACTTTCCAGTCCAAGTTGAGTCTCAAGTCATTGCAAGAACTTTTTGAGTCAAGTTTCTTCTCAAGAGCCATCCACCTCCCCCTGCCTCCACCACCTTCTCCCTCCCTCTCACTGCTACCCTCCTCCCTATCCTACCGCCTCCCCCTTGAAAGTTCTGCCTTCCCACCACCTCTGCTGTGTTCCGACTTGCGTTCCATCTTGCTGCATGGTAAGCCCTGGAGCAACTCAGCTGTAAAAAATTAGAACTCTTGAGTCAAGTCGAGTCAAGTCGAATAGAGTCGAGTCACTTATTTCTTGCTCCCAAGTCATGTCTAAGTCGAGTTGCTGATGCAACTTCAGTTGGACTTGGGAACGAGTGTCTCTGGGCATAGAGGTTGGAGGTTAGAGAGGACTGAAACTTGGAACACTTCAGGCAAGTACAAAAGGAATAATGAAGCTCATTGAGTGACTATGGGCCAGTCATGGCCTTTCAGCCTAACTTACTCAACAGAGTTTTATGAGGATAACATGGAGAAGATGTGAATTTCTTTGGTTCTTTGAAAGAAAATAAAAGGTAGTGCATCAATATCATCATCAGCAGCAAATAAAACATTGTCTGACAGCATCTCTGCAAGGTTTCAGCATGGTTATTTATTTATTTAAAGCATTTCTATGCCATCCTATGCATAGCCTCAGGATGGCTCACAACAAAATAAATAACCATATAAATACAATTAAAATTCAATAATCAGCATTAAAACATTCACTCGAACCAATTGTTCAAAATTAAAAGAAAAGAAGAAAAGAAAAGAAAAAAGAAAGATGCAACTGATTATTATGTCTTATTAAAATTATTGATTTAATTATTACAATGATGGGTAAATAAAAGGTCTTTATCGTTCTTTCCCCTTCCCCTGCAATATGCAATCCCCTGGGATATGCCAGGGTTAAGCTTGTTGTTGCCACAGGCCATCGAGTTGTCTTTGACTTATGACAACCCTATGAGTGAATGCTTTCCAAAATGTCCTGTCCATGACAGCCCTGCTCAGCTCTTGTAAGCTCAAGGCTGTGGCTTCTTTTATTGAGTCAATCCACCCCATATTTGGTCTTCATAGTTTAACTGTGTACTATATAAAAAAGAACTTCCTTTTCTTTGCCTTGACTGTCATGCAATAAACTTCATAGGGTGACCCTGGGTTCTAGTATTATGAGAGAGGGAGAAAAAAAAATTCTCCATTCCATGCGTAATTTTGAACACCTCTGCCCTGTCTCCCCTTACTTGCCTTTTTTGTAAGCTAAGCAATCCCTGCTGCTATAACCATAGCTCATAGGGGAGTTGACCTCTACTTGCCCTTCTCTGAACTTCTTACAATATAACGATGTTCTTTTTCATGTGTGGCAACCAGAACTGTACACAATATTCTGCCTGCCATTGTACCAAAGTTTTAAACATGAAAAGTGTGACACTGGCTATTTCATTTTCATTTTTCCCCTAATTGTCCCTAACATGGAGTTGGCCTTTTCAATAACAGCTTCTCAGTGCGCTGGGCTAGGGATGTGAGAATCCAGCTAGAGTCTGGCTCTCTTGAGCTTTCTGGACCTCTTTTCCATGCTCAGTCCTAACCATTGAGTGAACTGAGCTGAGATCCGATCTGGAAATGCTTGGGAATACTAAAAGCTTCTTTGTGTAAAGCACACAATTCATGCGTGGATATGTATGCAAGACACATGTGCAGAAGCAAAACATTGCTTGCATGGAAGGACCAAAGGTGGCGTGTGTGCAAGCTGGCCTTGCTGACTCATTTGCTCTTGCTTCAGTTGGATGCCCATGGGAATGCTTAGTGTGAGACAGACTTAAGGAAGAAAGAGAGAAGTGGTCCAGAATCTGGGGAGCTGATCCAAGAAAATTGCATGGATTTCCACCTGCAAAGCTCACACATCACTATACTTGTTCAATACTTTCATCAAACTGTCAGTCACAGATAAAAGATTCCTTTCTAGATCAGTCATTGCTAGCTCAACTTATAAGAGAAAGTGGAATCCTTATCCGTCCTCTCTCTCCCCACCAGATGTTACTTCACACTTGTTTACTCTGAACCCCATTTGCCATTTGATGTCCATTTTCCTAGCTTGGAACTCCTCAGAATCCCTTTTTGTTTTAATCACCCTAAATAGTGTGATACCATCAGCAAATGGGGCCATAGCACTGCTCACTCCTAATTCCAGATCATTGTATGAACAGGTTGAAAGCATCTGTCCTGATATAGAGTCCTGTGTCACCCCACTGATTAAACCCCTCCATTTGGCGAAATTAGTTTATTCCAACTCTCCGCTTTTCATTCTTTAAACTTCATTTTTGTACATTTTACATTGGCTTTATTTATTTATTTATTTATTTATTTCATTTTTAATCTTGTGTCTCTCCTTGAGAAAGTTCTACCATTAAAGGCAGTCTAAATTATAATAACTATGATAAATAAATCAGTCAATAAAGCTTTCCCACTGAGCACTCTGTAGGTTGAGATCATGGTAGATCTAGGTTAAAATGTGCCCTAATGTATCTAGGATGGCTATTGAGAATGACATTATGAAGTAAATGAATCATATATTAAAATATTAAATAACAAATTCAGTCAGTTGATATATTTATGATGAATTAGCAACGAATTGTTGGCCTTAAAAAGCTGGCTGTCAGAGGAAAATTATAACCTCATTGTGACTAGTGTCTGTGGCTGATTTCCGAATGCAGGGCCATAGGGGCATTCTGGAATACTGAAATAAAGGGTAAGACACAGAGCCATATATCAAGGGGAATTTGGAGGTTAAGGAATTGAAACTGTCAAGTGCTAAGAAATATAGTGAATCTGTCTTCAGTGAGCCAGAAGCTAGAAGGACTAATTGGCTGATAATAGTGAACACTCCAGACCCCCAGGTCGGAGACGTATCAGAATGATGCAGTGAGATAAAAAGGGCTGGAAGACTAACACGACTGAGATTACATGATTAGACCTTCCAACATTAATTGGGAAGCAGTATAAGTACTTTAATATAATAAGAACCATCAATACGCTGTGCTGTAAAGTTTGTCACAGCCACCTAATGTTTCCCCCACTAAACTGGATGGAATTTAAGTGATTTATTAGGTGGTGATGAGAAGATTAAAGAATTCCTTTAATCTGGAGGGTGGGGTGGGGATTAAGGTAGGGCACCAGTGGGCAGGTGATCATGGGAAGCACATTTCTGTGCACTCCCATTTCTGCAGCCTGGCAAATCATGCAACTGATGGGCAATGGTGTGTGAGTCAGAATGCTTTTCTTGTGACAAGCCAGGTGCATAAGCATGATGTCTCAGCCATATGAGGAGAACTTTACAGTCACATCAACTATACTGAAGAAATTAAGCCATGCTCAATTGTTCTTGTGCGTGGCTTTCGAGAGCCTGGTTTATAATGCCATCTGCAACACTTCTACATCTACACAAGCTGTCTGCCTGACTGATGCAGATAGCATGAAGAATTCTTGTTTGTGAATCCCAGTACGAACGGGAGATATCTGCACTTTATAATTAATGTGTGAATTGGAACTTATCCACTGGCTTTATCAAGCCCCAATGTAGTGTTCAGTTCAGTTAAAAATGCATTTAGAAATGTTTTAGGGGAAAATGCATTTAGAGATCTGTATTTAAGAAACAAATAATATGCATTTAAATGCATGTTAACATGAATTTTCATGCTTAGATGAATGGGGAAATGAGATGGAACAGATCTGTGAGTTGACATATATGAAAGTGGTGTACAGAAGAAAAAGACTGATTCCTCAATCCCTAACTTGATGATCGGCAGCTAAGTTTGTTAACTGACTCTTGAAAAGCATTTTGTTCGAGGTCATGTGCTTTTTATCTATGTTGTAATTCCTGTGATGGCTCATTCACACCTGTAAATCATCACTCGCTGTTACAGTCATCAGCATCTCTGTGCCAATACACTCTTAGACAGTGGGTCGGTTTGGACATTTCTTTAAGTCTCCCTGGGCTTGAAGTTGCTTGTGGCCCATCTGTGCCTGCAAGGGTCCTCCTGCACCACCTCCCCTCTCTCCCCAGTTTCCAGGGGACACTGTGTGAGCACTGAAGAAGGTGGAGACAGCAGCTGCAGCAAGTGGGCACCTGGAGCAAATGTCACCCACGTCCTGCTCTCCAGGCATTGGGAGGAGCTGGTGGGGACCCTGACGGAGATCACAGACTGCCTTGTTCTGGACTTGTCTGAGCAATGTTGGAGGAGGATAAGGGGGAACAGAAGGGGGCGGCAAGGCAGGTGGGAGGGCTTTTCTTCCACACCAAGGTGATAAAGAAGGCCTGTGATCAGTGATCAGTGGGAGGAAAGGGCCACATTGCCCTGGCTTCCAAGCCCAGGGCAAGGCAGCCCATGCCACCTCTGCACCCCACAGCATCCCTTCCACTCAGGGAGACTGAGAGAGCACCATGTGCACAGAGCCAGGAGAGGCTCCAGACTGACCCATGCAGTAACCACCCTCCCCAGCCCACATCCTCACTGTGCCTATTCAGACAAGTCTCCAAGTCACGTCACAACCTTGGAACACACAGCTTTTTACTGATTGCTAAAAAGCATCTCTTGCAGCAGAGTCCTCCAGTTTGTGAGAGGGTGCTTTGGTTTCTCTCGGCTGCCCACACCTGCATTTTTGCATTGCAGTTTTCAAGTGGATAGACACTTGGGAAGTGGCAGAAGGGTGTTAGGGAAACCCTGGGGTGGGGTTGTTATTTAAAGGGAGAACTCTGGGTTTATGGGATTCCCCCCCCCCCCAAATTTTGAAGTGCTCTCCTGCTGCCAACAGTGAGGGTCACGGTCAACACTCAGGGAACACCTGGGGCAGCAGACTTGCCCCGCAGAAACTAGGCTATCATGCTGCAGAAAGGTGGAAACAGCTACTTTTTGTAAGTGACTTTTCCCATGGCTTTGCAAGTAACTGACTTGCCATAATCTGATAGGTTGGCTTTGTACAAAGGTGGAGATACTTTCATTAAAAAGCATAAGCTTGGGCAGCTCCCAAAGGTGCCCCCAAGCAGGATCAGGAAATGTGCCTTTAATGGCGACTTTTGAGATCTTTAAAAAAAATTAAAGTCAAACCATAGCTATATAAGCCGCTGTGGCCCAAGTGTTCCTTGGGATACTTCAGGAGGACCAAGAGGGGAGGGAGAGGAAGCACAGCTGTGCTCGATTATATGTCTGCACATGGGAAATTTCAACCTGCTGTGCAAACCTTCCCACTGACTTCAGTGAGAATAAGGTTGTGTTCAGATATAACTGGAAACCAGGGCATTCTGCTATAAGAGTGAACGAGAGTACATAAACCTCGGGTTTGCATCTTTCTTTCTCTTCCCTTTTCACAAGCCATAGCTGGAAATCAACCACAGCTACTTTTGCTCTGAAAGCAACTAACAGTTCGCTCTGCTATTCAGAGTTAGGAAACTGTGATTTGTTTAAATTATGGTTAGTGAGAACAAGCTAAGATCAAACTGTGATTTCTTATTTTGTGTGTAGTGTGTTAGATTAAAAGCAGCAACATCTGATTTACTATCCTGGCATGTGAAAAAGGAAGGCATGGATTGAAGTTCCATGTGAACCCATCTTGCGGCTCAGGAAACCATATTTTCTAGTTATATCTGAATCAGATGAGATTGGTTTCATCAACGTACTTGGGTCAACAAGATTCTGGCTAAGGTTCTTTGGCTTTAAATTAAAAAACGATGAAACAAATGCAATGTTTTTCAGCAAAATTTATCTAAATGATAAGGGAGGTCTGGCAGACAAGGCAGGCAAAGGGCACATTTACATAATCAGTGCAGACTAACAACTTCTGTGTACTTCCTTCCTTTGAAAATGCATTGTGCAATTTTGGATACACACTTGTATTTCAGACATCCAGTACAGCATGACAGTTATATTCTGATTATATTCACCAAATGAATACTGTACACTGCCCACACAATCACTTGAGATGAATTAGACTATTTATCCAGCAGGTAAACTTGCATCTAAACATGGAAGAAATTTGCCACTTATACTGGTGGCCCTGAATGTTGTACTTAGGAAGCCGGTGAATTTAATTGATGAACTCAGCAATTCAGCCTCCAAACCTCTTAGAAACCAAGCCCAGACCAGGTTTGGAATGAATTTGTATTGTGTTCAACTAGGGATGCTTGGAATTTGTTTAATCTGTTCCATGTATGAATCACACTGTCTATTTTTCCTTCATCTGCTCATGGATGGAACTGGATATCTTCCCCCATGAGAAATGTATGAAAAGCATCCATTGGGATTTATGAAGCTTTTGCTGGTGCATGATATTTTGCACATTTTTCTTTGTAGAATCAGTGTAGGATCAATGAACAGAGTGCAAACACATGGGTGCATGCACACAACAGCTACACAATGGAAGATAAAGAGAGATGGGAGAGTTATAAAATGGTGTGTGTGTTTAAAGGCAAAGGCATATATAGCCTTCATACATCAGCGTAATTAAATACGCATACAGCCCCAACAAATAAGAAAAATTGGTCTGCAAGCCCACAAAATCTGTATGACTCAAATGAGGAATCCATGGGCTGAATCCACAGAATTCTGGAGTCATCTGGATCTGTTTTGGTTTTTCTGATTTCCCTCTGCTCAACTCAGCAACATCCGGGAACACCACAGAAACCTTCTCTTGATAGAAGAGGATGGCACTGGAAAGCCATGAGAAGCACAAAATGAGCAACTTTGAAATGAGTAAGGGAAAATGGATTTCTCTTTGCTGTCGTGGTGAATGGGGATACTTTGAGCATTCTTGAAAGGCTCCATACACACTGGCAAGCTCAGGATCTAGTAATGTGGCCTGAGATGTTATCAGCCCTCTTTGCTATTGGTGCCCCTGATCTTTTACAATGGGGGAACCCTCTTTGAGAAAATCCCAGGCTTTCTCCATGATTTCTCTGAGAAAACTCAAAATGTTTGAGTCTGCTCCAAATCAGGGTGAAGGAGATATGCAATTAAGATGGTAAACATGAGATGGGGACAACCAAGGATGTTTCTGGATATATTTCATGAGTGGTTAGAAAGTGGGTTGCTGGGTTAGGAGAACATTGCATACCTCTAGACACTAGGAGAAGATAGAAAATGTGCTGTATCCAAAAATACCTGGCTCATTATCCTTCTTTTATTGTTCTAGAACTTGATTGTTTCTTTTCTATGACTACTTCCCTTTCCTTTTTCCCCTCATTGCTTCTATAACAAACAACACGAGATTTTTCCCAGATGAAGCAAGTAATCATATAACATGCTTTTGTTTATTCACACGCACGCACCCAGCTTTAGAGTTCGCTTGCAGTTAGTGTTAGACAGCCGTCTTCAGTGATGTATATGAAAGCACTAATACAGTAAATTGATTTGAACTTCTTTTCAACTGGCTCCAGTTTGCATTTCTTCCCTCTAAACTAACTGCTATGTTAGAAGCTTTCTTATATATAAGGCAACTCTGCTGAAGTCACACTAGATTTCACATTAATCACAACACTGATTATCCACATTTTCAGTGCCCATGTCAATAGCTGCTAATCAAAATGTAGTGTAATGCTAAGCATTCACATGGGCTAGGATTAAGATGGGGGTATTTCCACCATCGTGTGTGAATAATAATGATAGCTCCAAATCCTGTGACAGAAAGTACCACTTTCTTGAGGTATCTCCTGTTGTCTGCTATTGGCTCAAAGTAGTGCATGTTACTTTATCTTGAGTAATGACTAAAAATAAAGAATGCTGTTTATAATCTTTGCTATAGATTGTGAGAGCAACCACAGTTCTTCTTTTTAAAGAATAATAATAATTGAAGTGTGAGCATCAATCAAAGAGCAACAAGGTTGCATCTAAAAGTTATACCAATGTGATACAGTGTTCTGCTATAGGTAATAGACTTTGATCTTTGTCAACAATCTGTCAAATTCAGCAGTCAAGTGAAAATAGTTTGGATGATCCCGTTTGTTCCCATAGTTATAACAGAGAACAGCACAAATTATTTACATTTAAAGTGATTAAGGCATTCAGAGTACTCTGTTGCCGTCCACTCTCTGGTGACATTTTATAACAGAACACCTCAAAAATTCAATATAACATTTTTCAAGTCAAAGGCAATTCCATTCTCCCAGTTGGTATCAGAAGATTTTTTTTTCAGTTCAGCAAACTAATCTTTGTGACAGCAAAGAATAAGCAGTTTGATTGTTTCTCTATTGGTGATGAAACTGTAAAAAGAGCTTTTCTTGTCATCAAGGATAAAGATGGATTGGCAAGTATTCTTCTGTTCTCATGGCATGTTGGGGAGCCACTTTTTTTAATGCTTCGGATGTGCCCATACTGTGTCAGAACTTGTGAGTTTTGTGTGCAGTGGAAGTCAGCAACACAAATGCAAAGCATGCATAAAATGCATGCACATTTCCAATTAATTCTGCTGATGTGCTAATATTTAATAGACCACTGAAAGGAACCCATGGGTGCAGAAGTTGAGCTACATAAAACAGGCTTCAAACTGTAGCATCATATTGTTGCTTACTATATATTTGTCTTTCATTGATGGTAAGATCATTTTATATCCTCCTACTACTGCGGTACTTCTATCACAATGAAAACCCACCTTTTCCAGTGTGAATGCTATGATTTTGCTGGTTGTGCCTTGGCATTTATCAACACAGATGTTTTCATATATCATGCAACTGGTCTAAAGCCAAGGGAATAGCTCTCTGGATCTGTTTGCTGTAATGCATGATGATGTGTCATTCCAAGATTACATCACCAGCACTCCCGATTATGCAATGACCCAGATTCCAGCTTGAGTGGATGCCAAATCCTTCTTAACAAAACCACAGATTAATCACAATATAGGTTCTGTATAGGTTTACAAGAGAGAATAAGAAGATAATATCATTCCTAAGTATGAAAAAGGACAACTTAACTCTCTGTGGTTCCCATTATGTGCTCCATCAGGATTCGAAATAACAAGCTTTCACTCTTTCTTCCTTAGCATTTTTTTAATTTGAAAAAAACTTTAGGTGGCAATCTTATGACCTCTTGGCATTGTCTTGTGGGGTGGAGGAACAGGATTATTTGGAAGACCAGCACTGAGATTCTGCAACTCTGAACATGGAGCCTCTTCTTTACCTCCTTCACAGCTGATATGGAAAGCAGAAATGCACCTTGGGAGAGGGAAAAGGGGATTTCCATGGGCAGTGAGAGGAGGAACTGTTGGAACTGCTTTCATACTCCCGTTCCTGTTGATGTCCCAGCCCCATTCCCTCCTCCTTGGTGCTTCATCTAGAAGTCCTAGAGCTTCCATCCAAATAAAATTCACGGGGTGAGGCTAGATGGCGGCAGGCATCACTGGTGCTATACCTTGCTCTAGCCGTTGGCTTCACATAAGCTTCTGAGTTACGTAGATTGAACATGTACTATCTTTATTATGGTGAGCCTCACATGCGAATCCTGTGAGGTCAGTATCACAATTCAAAAGATGGCTAAGAGTTAAAGTAGTTTGGTCTTCCCACCCAATAAGAATCACATTCAGGTTCTGCTTATGCAATAAGACTTCTCCTGCCTCTCCTTCCTACTTCAGTCTCTGTACTCCTGGAACAGATTCTGAGGTGTGCACAGGGTGGACAGGGGAAGAGAAATTGCCCTTCTCCCTATTACATGGGTGGAAACTGTCTACAGCAAGGACTAACTGGATGAGTCTGTGCCAAAGTGTCTTCCAAGCCAAACCCTCTATCCAGTTGGTATTGCCTATCATGGGTCTTTTGTTAAGTTGAAAGATACATAGTAGGCATTTTTAGTTCAAAAAATTAATTGCATAGATGAAACTATGACGCTTTTTGATACTGATGCAGATTAAGGTTGGAACAAAACCCACAAGAGTTCATCCCTCCAGCATTTGTGGACTTCTTCTTGTGCTCAGCCTGGTCTTAGAAAGCAAGAGGAGCTCAGAGGAAGTCTACAGAATCAAAGTTGTTTAACCAGCGTCTTTATGTTGCATCTCGTTGCACAGGGCATGGAAGAGGGACACCACCAGGGCAGTGCTTGTTTGGGGCTCCAGTCCCGGTGAGCCCTGTGTGAAGATCCTTCTTCTGTGTCAGGTGTAGAAGTGTTGCTGCACATGGCACTGAAGAGGGAGGCTGCTTTTGCAGAAAGCACATGAGGCTCACCAGGACCTCAGGCTGAGGGTCAGGCAAGGCAGAGCCGAATCTGGGAAGCCAAGCATGGGAATCAGATGGATTCTGCAGGGGTTCCTCACACATCCTGAACTCAGTCCCCCAGATTGTCCAGCCCAGTTTTGTCTACACCTGAAAAAATAGCAGATGGGGATCTTTTTTCTCAAATTGTGGTTGGGACTGCCCCAAATTGCCTCAAATTGTGGTTGGGAAAGGGTTAAACCTTCAACTTCCACAATTTTCCCCAATACTCAAGCAGTGGGGTGGGAGAGAAACAAAAGAGAGAAGCCTCCACTGAGACAAGGGGAGCTGTTTTCTTTTTTAAGCTGCTTATGTGTGTTTGTAAATCAGGGGGAAAACAGTGTGGAAAGGAAAGATCACCCCACCTATGCTGACAGCATGGTGGTCATGATCCAGAACAGGAGAGGGCAGGATCAAACTACAGGCTCCCTTCTGAAGAAGAAGAAGAAGCTGCAGCAGCTTCCACCACTGGCTGCGGCCCCCAGCACATACGCACCACAATTAGTTCAAGATTAGGCTGGCTCTCAGTCCCTGCTGTTAGACAGAGGGCTTGGCCATGCTGCTGCTGAAGACCCTTTCAGAGGCACTACCAGAAATTGAATCTGGGTCTTTTGCATGTGAGGCATGTGCTCCCCCACTGACCTTTGGATCCTACCTGGTTTAAACAATCGCACTGACCCCCATGTAGGTCCACTGCATTCTAACAGGCTTCACAAGATGGAACACCTTGACGGGGCAATTTAGAAGCCATCCCTAACTTTTCTGCCCCTGCTCTTTTCTCCAAGACCTAGTCTTTCAGTGAAGGTGGGGGTAGGGGAAACCCAAACTTTTATTTATTCAAATACTTAATCTATGCCTTTCTTTCATTTTCTTAAAAAAATAAGCACAGGCCACTTTTGAGTCTAAATTATTCTTTTAAACTGATGGCAGATACATCTTTCTGTGTAGCTCAGAATATATTATTAGATCTTGCTTTCCTATTGATATACATAGCTATGTCTTAGTTAAAATGAGGTTGATGGTGATATTAGTCTTTCTGCTCTACTCAAAACATCCTTGCCAGAGCATCCCGATTTCTAGGCATGGTCACTGGTATAAATCCCTGGAACGTTTCTCATGCACAGCCTTTGCATCTAGATGAGACACATAAACAAGTGAACCTGGATGAGAGAATGCACATTCAGTATTCTGCCAGGCAGGACAAACACTTTTAAGATCATGATGAATGTACGCAATGCACTGAATATAGCACCTTTAAAGTACAGAATAATGAATAATGCATGCTGTTGTGTGCCAAAGTTCTATGGGACCTTTCTTTCTGCAAGTATAGATGACCTTTCTACCAATGTGTGATGGATATGTCCACAAACAAGACATCAGCCCCCCGTCTGGCTCTCGTTTCCTGTTGCGATGCCACTGCGTACAAAACTATGGGCAGATAGTTGTGCATAGAAAAGTGCAGAAGAGGAGCCTCCGCTGGCAATGATAAAACCTCAACAGCACACTTTGCAGATTACTTCCATTAATCTCTTTTTGATTGCTGGAGTATTTATATTGGGGGCTCAGTTGAATATTTCATTCATGAGCTGCTGTGAGGATTTGATGGATTATTAGTTAATAGGAACTTTTAAAGTGCTAAGGCAGTACACGACCTTACTTAATTACCTACGTTGTAAAATTGTTTATCTTTAATAACTGTTTTAATTGCTATGAAAGTAGGTGGTGGGTATATCATATCTTAATATATAATTGTTAGGCTTGTTGCAAAACTGCTTATAATACTGTGACCTGTGCAGCTGCATGTAAATTGTCATATACTTTGTTTATTAAAAACCAAAAGAATATTCCTAGTTCCTACTTCTATGCAAAGGTTTCTTTGCATTGGTTTTACTTTTCAGAAGGCCTGACCCTGTTTCACAGTAGTGCATGATGATCCTTTTCAGTGGTGGCCCCCTGATTGCTGACTGTTCTCCCAAGGGAGGTTTGCTGCTGCTAACATTTTCATCTTTTTAGCACCAGGTTAAGCCTTGCCTAAGCATTTGATGGATTCTTCCTTTAGTATTTTTACTGGGCTGTGGCATTTTATTGTTTTAATGTGATTTTTGTTGTAAGTCACTTTGAGTCTTTGGTTTTTGGGAAGGGCATCAAAGAAATACCAGTGCTGATGGTGATGGTAATCCATATAAAAGTCATGCTTGCTGGGTGGCTTGCCTTCACACTTTACATTTCCCCTCTCAACCTTTTGCACCTGCCCAACAGCAAAAAAGGAGGGTTTACACGTGAGAAACTGAGTCACAACATGCCACATAACAGTGTGTATGAGCAATCCTTTGGACAGCATGGCAAGCTTGGTGGTCCAGGGTTGCCCTTCATGTACTATGGAGGCTGGTTGCAGAAAGGGGCTGCTCTGTTCTTGCATAGAGTTCCAGGGCAGAATGCTTAGGGGAAGGCTTTCCATTCATTTAAGAAGAGCTGTGCTGCAGCAAATCAAAGACCTATGTAGTCCAGCATGTTTTTCACAAAGGGGTACCCCAGATCCTGAAGTGAAGCCCACAGCAGGAGTCAAAAGCACCCTCCTTCCCACACCTCCTAGCAGCTGGTGTACAGAGCATTCTGCCTGATCCTGAAGGCAAGAGAGCTACCATAATGAGTAGCCATTGAGAGTCTTATCCTCCATAGATCAATCTAATTTCCTTTTAAAGCTGTCCAGGTTCACAGTCATCTTGTGGTTTCAAATAATTGGTGTTTTATTCCTGTTCGCCACTTTGAGTCCTATTATTCTTGGTAGAAAGGCAGAACATAAATTTAATAACTAAAATAAATACATTTAATAGTTTTAACTCTGCACTGTGTAATGAAGTTATTCCTTTTATCTGTCTTGAATCTCTCACTGTTTGAGAATTAAAAGGCAGAAAAAGTTCTCCCTATCCACTTTCTCCACATTATGCACAAGTTTATACATCTCTGTTATGCACCCTTAGCCTTTCTGTGAGCTAAAAAGCTTCAAAGTTGTAACCTTGGCTCACAGAGGAGTTATTCCTGCTCCTTGGCCATTTGGTGTCTGCTACACGACTTTTGGAGTGCAGTATCAAGCTTGTATTTTATTGTACATTTGCAGTATGATCTTGAGTGTTTATTTATTTTCAGGCTTCAGTCTGAACATCAGGCATTTCTCATACAATATAAGGTAAAATTGCACCACCTTGAGCATTACTTTGCTTGCATGGGAAATTAGTGCGACAGTCCTACAGTTTCTGCACTCCTTAACATCCTCTTTCTTGGGGATCAGACTGCATATCGAACATTTCCAGTCTGTGGGCCATTGTTTTGTGTTCCATATGTATTGGCATTGGGGGCATGGAGGGATCTGTACTGGGGTATGAATCCAACTGTACTGCAGCTGTGAGTATGAGTTCCTGGTGAATGCATCCATTGTTCATGCAGTGCTCACCAGGAATACCACGCCATGCCGTGGCTGCACAAACATTGTCACTCTTCCTCATTCGGCACAGCAGCCTTTGTTTGCAGGTTGTACAACTTTAATTCTACAAGCATTCATGGACTTCCCTTTGGCTCAGCTCACTGAGCAAGGCTGGAACAAGCAAGAGGGGGAAAGAGTCCATGGAGCTTTGTTGGTATATTCTTGTTAGAATTTGTACTGATTCATTCTCTGAAGCCTGGAGTAGTTTTTCCTCTGCTCTGGGTACTTTATTTCTTTTAAGTGCTTTCAGATCAGCTTTCACTAATATTGCAGGCTCTTCCTCATAGGATTACTCTTTGAGAGGGTCTTTCATCTTGATCTCTTCTGTATAGTTCTTCCATATGCTGTTTTCATCTTTATTTTGTTCTGGTCAGATAGTATGTTCCTCATTGATCTTTCAGCATTCCTAATCTAGAGTTTGAATTTCTTTTTGATTCCTTGGATCTTCAAGAAGAGGTCTCTGGTTTCTCCTCTCTTTCTTTGCACTGATCATTGTAATCATTCTTTTTGTCTCTACATGATAAGTCACTCAGGATTCTGACCCTATTTCTCTCTCCCCCTTTTTAAACCAACCTAAATTGGTTCTGTCAGCAAATTTGACCACCTCACTGCTCACCTATAACTTGAGATCATTTATGAACAATTTAAAAGTACTGGACCCACCATAAATCCTTAGGGACCTCATTGTTTTAATCTGTCCTGTGTGAGAGCTCACGATTTATTCTTTCATTGTGCTTTCTACTCTTTTGCCACTTACCCAGGACCTCTTCTCTTAATCCTTGCCTGTTAAGTTTGTACTAGAGTCTTTGCTGAGGGACTTTGATAAAACCCTTTTGGCAGTTGCAATAAACAATGTCTACCAATTCATTTCTCCCCACATTTTCCTGGAACTCAACACTCTCTAAAAGGTTGTTAACAGAGGACTTACCTTTGAGGAAGCCCTATTGATTATTTTTTAGCATTTAGTGTTTTTCTGCATGCTTAACTTTAGTAATACTAGCTGGCACAACAAACTGACCTGTGATTTTTTGGATTCCTTTTACAAACTTGGTATTTCATTGGCCACAGGGGCTGATTTTAGGGACATGTTGCATGCTTCTGTTAGAAAAAAGCAGTTTCACACTTGTGTTTATTAAGAATTCTTGGATGGGTACGTCTGTTTGTTGTATTCCATTTGTCAGTATGATCTATGACTTCATCCCCTTCAGTACTTCACACTCCCTTCCCTCCTACTCCTACTAGATACATTTTAGAAAAAGGGAAATGGAGTTGGCTTCTGAAATTCTGGAAGGCTTTTGGAGGAATTTTTGGAAGGGATTTGGCCTTGCTGTGCTGCTGTGACTGTGGAAATAAAATAACCTTGCTGCCCTCTATCTTTTGGGAAAATCAACAGTTTCACCTGAAATAAACTTTTGTGTGTTGGGGGGTAACTTTCAATTATTAGAAGAATGTTTTCATTTTAGTTCATTAAGTATTTCAATTAGGATCACTTCCCAATAAAGCCGTATCACATATCTGTATAGACAGATGCACACACATGAACATTCACCGCTTATATGTCAGGATAGAGAAGCAATCCCAGCTATCACTATATTTTACAAAATGAAAAGGGAATCTATATTTACTCTAGCCTTACATCTATATCCATCACTATTTGCCAAGCATTTTTCTTGCTACATTTAAGATACTAATGATTTTAATGCAAAATTGAACAGCTTAATGGTCTGAACATATTTAATGAAAGTATTCTAATTGGAACATTCAGGAAGGCTACACTTCATGTCTACAAAGGCATCTTCCTCAGTGGAACAGAATCACAGTAAAACGAGTCTTTAAATATAAAATTATCATTTTTAAATCATTATCTTTTCTACTAGCAACATTTACTTCTGTTGATATGTATGTATGTATGTATTCATTCTTGGATAACACAATTCACTTCACTTGAGGACCTCCCTAATGATATTTGGGTACTACAAGGAGAAAGGCATGCTTATTTAAAGAGGCGATCCATATAAAAATCATGCTTGCTCGTGCAGCGCCATGTGTAGAGAAACCCCCACGATCCTCAATGAAGTCCTGTTTCTTCACCCTCTGCCGCATCATTATGGAAAATGGGCATCTAAAAAGTCATCACGGGTCCTTTCCAGATCTCTTTATTTGCATGATGCTTGGTGCAAGTACTGTGTTGAGATGGAGAGCTAGAAGAAGATATGAAAAGTGTCATGTCCAGACTTTCCATCCCCATTAAAGCCATAGTATATCCTCTGAGTATCTGCTGTAGGAGGAGACAGGGATTTTAGCATCTCTCTTGGTGCAGTCACTATACATACTCTCAGAAATCCCTTCATGTGCTTGCATGTTAAAAATAAGGTTCTATATTCGGGCCAGTAAAACCGATGTACCATGTTATTGCTTATTAGTGCAGTTCTTTGCATTGTGGACAAAAGAAAATGCTGCAGCTCTCGGCATATAGGATTGCACCCTAACTCAAGAACCAATACTGAAGTTAATGGTGCATTCAGCACTTCTAGAGCTATAGAATGTTATTGCCACATATTGTACACTGAATAGGGGAAATCTAACTCTGTGTTCACAGAGGGATTTTAAAAGACACACATGTGCTCCCTTCTTCAGTGTGATACTGAATTCACACTGGCCAGGGGACATGTGCTGATGTCTAAGGGTTGGAGGCAGGCCCACAATTTCTCAGTCCTCCCCCCATGCAACAGTTGGATAGTACATACCTTTGCACTTTGGAACTTAGTTTAATCCTTGTTGCATTCATATAGCGTAAGCATGAAATACAGAGAAAAGCAAAAATGATTAATTCTAAATAATGATTGAGATTTTAGCTAATTTTCATGATATGGTTATTTGCATAATTTGAAATAAACCCAGCACCGGCAAAATGTCAGCTATTAAAACCATAATGAAGGTTTCAGAAGAAAGACAATGGTATCCTTGCTTGCAAAGAACTGTGCAAGCACAGACACCATCTTTTCTGCCTTTAATAGGATTTATGTGGAAAAAGCAAGAGGCAGTGCTTTGAAATGTTGGGGATGTATATTTTTGCACCTCCTCTACACCTCTTGTCAGTGTGAAATAATGTGAATAGAATTTTGTAAGGAGACAATAGTTGGCATAGATTTCCCGAAAAATAATTTACAACTCAGTATGATTCGCCCAACTTGGCCAGTGCAGGAAGAACTTGAATTGTAAGATTGTCACCAAGACTACTGACAGTTGGGAAAAGGATAATTTCAAAACAGGCAGCCAAGAGTGGTAAAGGCATCCCAGTGCTACTGGGGAAGACAACAAATAGTCCATTTTGTGCAAGATTCTCCTCATGAATCTTTCATATTAAGGTTTGCCCTTTTCTTTAATCTTATGATAAAAATGTAGTTTAACAAGGGAAACCTAAGAGAGTGGATGCCCCATGAAGAAATTTTATAGGGTGCATATATGTTTTCTATCAATGTGTAACAGTGCTTTATCTTTAACATGGCCTAGTGGTTAGAGTGTTGTACTGGGAGTTGGGATAGCTGGGTTCTAGTCCACACTGTGCTATAAAGCTCACTGGCTGACTTTGGGCTGGGCACAGACTCTCTTCCTTACTCACAGCATTGTTGTTGTAGAGGAGGGCAACCATGGAAGACACCCTGGGTTCTTTGCAAGATGAGGAAAGCTGGGGTATAGATATAATGCAATGGTGTTTTTGAAGTGTTGCAAGAAAATGATAGCTTGCAGCTTAGGCTTTTGATGCCAGCTTCTGAAAACCACCCTTTAGGGTACTCCTTCAATTATTTATTTTGTTGTTGAAATAAAGTGTCTGATAGGATGTCTTTATATGCACAGTTTGCACAGTTTCTGTGTGCACAAGCAACACACACACAAAAGTCTGATTATGATGTTAAGTCAGAGTTCTCAAGATCAGAGAACCAATGCAGACTATACCCCCTGCTCTTAAATTACAATACAGAAACTGTCAGGAAATTGTACAACGGCCAAAACTTCTAGCCTCTGTAATATTTATTTCCTCCTCAGTTGCTTTGCCCTAAGCTGTAATTATTTGTTCAGTGATAATTTCAGACAGAAATGAAACTAGTTGTTCTCCTATGGGACCTGGTGTCTCTAGGAAATGTGCTGAGGAAGCCCAGGGGTTTTGCAAGGGTTAAGAAGCAAAAATATTCTTCTTGTGTAACAATTTACTGGAAGAAGCGTATTTTGTATATCAGCGGCTAATAATCATGAAGGTTTTAGGTCTTAGTTCTCTATCACTCACTGTGTGTGTTGGAAAAATGTCAGAAATAATTATACCAGTCAGAGAGACTGATAATTCATGCACTTTATTAAAATTGGTATTGTTTTGATTTACTTTTATTTGTGAAGGAGGCATGAGAAGGAATGTCTTTTCCTGGTTATAACTAGTTTTGTCAAATTATAGCAAGAATGTTTGTGCATAATTATAATTCCTTTATCATTTAAATTTGTTCATGTAAAATAATTTTACAGGTGAATTTGAGTGATATTCTAAGAGGGGACCAATAAATTATAATGTAGACTCATAGGAACTTGTAAATTGCCTTGTTATTTCTCTCACCTATACATCTAGGGAACCAGCTGATGTATAATTTGGAGTAAAATGATTGCATGAATGCAACATCTGAAACATAGAATGGTTGGCGTCCTACTAGTGTCTCTTGGCTGATGGAAAGTATCCATCAACAGAAAGGGGCAATTTTGGCCCTAATTTTGGCAATTTCCCCTTCTCCCCGAAACTCTCTGTGATCCCAATCTGCTTCTGCTTTTAGAGTGAATTTGTGGGGACATAAGGACTACAGAAGGAGATGAAATACCCTCAATCATTGCCCTGCACATTCTGCTCAACCAAGGGCCACAAGTTTGATGCAACCCAACATTTTCATTGTATCGCTCCTATGTACAAATATGTCTGGGAAAGTGTTTTGTAAATGCGATGAAGCACTGATATATGACTGCCCATCCGGTATCAGTCATGAGGCCTTGTTCACACATTGCTGCTCACCTACCACTTCAGTGTACAGTGCTGGGGAAGTTTGTCCAGTCCCACCTTTTAGGGACATGCCATTGCCTATTGGCCAATATATGTTGACTAACAGCCAATGGAGCACTGGGACTGATTGGACCCTCCCACTGCTTGGATCCTCCCATGGCTTGGCCTCTCTCAGGATCAGTGCAGCACCTGTCCTCTCATGCAAGGTGACCATTTGGGATTTGCCAGCTTCTTTCAGAAGCTGAATAGGAAATCATCTTGGTGCCCTGATTTGCCACCATATTTTCTCCTACTGCTTACTGGACCTCTGAATGGTGAGATTAATTTGGTTTGTTGGCTTTATTTGATCACAGCAAGCAGGTAAGGTGAGCATTCAGTTTAGTTAACACTGTGAATCGCTTTGCTGGGAATGGGTGCATTCACTAGCTGAACCCTTCTTGCTGGCTGGCTTGAGAGAGGAGAGAAGAAAAGAACGTGCAGGCACCTTTAATCTAAAAGTTTACCTCCTTGAAGGCTACCCAGAGGTGCTGGAATAAAACAGTGAGGCATCTCTTAATCTCCCTTCAAGGCTAAGATAATAAGGAAAGACCTATGTAGAGTAACTGGGAAAGCTTTCATCAGCTGCAGACTGGGTGCCCACTCTGAACTGGTTCCATATGTTTCACATTGCAGATTTTGTTGTTGCTAAACCTAATGCATCTGCAACTGTTCAACCCATTACCATTGTTCGGATGGAGGTGAGGGGCAATGCATTTTCATTGCTTGCTGATCATAGCACTCTGATGAATTGCAAGTGTGCCTCAGCACTGAAGATGAAGCATCCTATATCATTTTATATCAGTTCAGGGAAGAGTTATCAGGCAATGAGCAATGGACATGACATATAACTAGCTCTCAATCTTTAAAGTGGGTGTATTCCCTGGACTGTGACACTAAAAGGGCTTGTTGGTATAACTTGCTTGGTCATTTCAGCACCAGATGAAGGCCCTTTTATTTGACTGGCAGTTTTGGCAGGTTTTATGCAATTTGCTTTGGGAGAGCCCGACCTGAGTAGTAGGGAACATGCTTTGGGTGCAGAAGGTCTTAGGTTCCATTAGGGATGTGGATGAGTCCATATTGGTGCTGGGAATCTGAAGGATTCCCTGGGCTTGGCTTCCCAGACCTTGGTCCACCTTGTCATGGTCCTGATTCTGAGTTTCTGGCAAGCATGCCTAGTGTTCCAGTGGGTGCAGTGACTGCTGCCCAAGCAGCATCTCCCTTCCATGTCACCTGCACTTTCTGATCTTCGTGCTGCTGCACCTGACACATAAGCAGGTTGCTGGTGCCCAACCATTGTTTTGCGGGTGTTTGTGGTCCTCCTCTCAGTTTGGCTTACTTTGCAAGAGGAAGTCTACAAATGCTACAGTGACAGATTCAGGAAAGTTTCATCACAACCCGAGGTTCAGTCCTTGACATTTCCAGGTAGAACTGCAAGGCCTCCTGCCTGAACCACAGGAGAGCCAATGTTGACAATTCTGTGTTGTTTAGACCAATGGTCTGATTCAGTACAAGGCGATTTTTTATGCTCTGAGTATGCTTCAAGCATGGCACGTTTAGCTTAATCAATTAAAAAAAATAAAAAGGACAAAATACCAAATCACAATAAAACAGCAATAGTGAAACAACAGACAATAAAACCAGCAGTTCGAGTAAAATGTAAACCAATGCAGTGAGGAGTGCAACCTAAGCAAAGGCAGCAGCAAAAGGAAAAGGAAAAGAGTGGATATGTGGCGGCTCAGTTCTAAGCAAGCACCGTACAGCATTGTTACTGATCACACAGCAAGTCCATGATGTGAAGACATCAGCCTGAGCTTCCAGTATCCTCCCTTTGTGGAGTTTGAGCCAACATGAAACATCTTCTACTCCAATTTTAAACCAGTCCTTCTGTTTTAAATCACTGAATTAATATATATTTGTATTTGATTAATATGTGGGTGTACACAAATGCATATACATACATTCACAAATGCAGTAATACTTCCACTTATTCAACAGAAATGTAAAAAGCCCCAAGTTTATAACCTGCCAAACCTAACACACACAGTTTTCCCCCTATCTGATCTTGTGTCATGCAAGGAATTCTCATAACTCTCAGCCGAAGAAAAGATTTAACCTAATAATGGGAAAATGCAATATTTAAATTGCCACCTTTAGTGGCAGCTGGAACTCATATAGAGTTTCAAGATTATTATACCCTTTCACTAGTTGTTTTGACAAAGTGATTTCATGTCCTATGATTTGCTTAGGGATTTTGCAGTGTAATGAGTCAGCTAATAAATGCCTGAAAACTTTTTTGTGTGGTTTATCAAAGCCTTGGGCCAGCCTATGAGCTTCACTATGTTTTTCTGCCATTGTGGTTTAAAAACTCTTCCAAGCCGTTAGACAAGCTCTCCATTTTTCTATCAGTTTATTCAGACATTCCTTGAAGTTATTTTTTTTTCTGGAATAATTGAGGGCTGAGGAATTAGGTCGCTTCTGGTGCCAACACCCCTCCGGCCTGTTTAAAACAAAATACTGGAGGTCAGTATTCATTATATTGCACTACAGTGAGGAAAAAGTTGCCTTCCATCCAAGTTCTTGCTGTGCAAACAGAAGGTTGAACTTCTTTGCTCCCACGCACATGTACCCATGACATATGGCCACCCCAGCTATAATTATAAACCATGGGTGGAGGACCTTTGGTCAACTCCAGTCTGCCTCAACCAGCATAGCCAATAGGCTGGGCCACTCAATATCTGGAGGGCTTCATGATGCCCCCTCCCCTTGCTAGATATAATCTTGCCTGCCTGCCTGCCTGCCTGCCTGCCTGCCTGCCTGCCTGCCTGCCTGCCTTCCTTCCTTCCTTCCTTCCTTCCTTCCTTCCTTCCTTCCTGGTACATTTAAGGTACATTGTACAGGGTTCCCTGGTATCCTCCAGTACAGTTACTGCTGCATTATTCTTCCTTTCTATGTAAATAGTTCCCATTGAGCTGTAGGATCAAGCCTACTGGTCGTGTTAATGCAAAAAGCAGTTTATGATCCTATAGCTCCTCCATGAGACCAGGAATCCTGGGTGACCATGAGTAGGCTGACTTTCAAAGAAATGCAGGGTATGTGGCTGCTGGATAGTGGGTCATTGTATAGCCAGGGTGGGCCATGGCTAGTGGGTGCAATTGCACTGTCCACTCCTATATCCACTGAAAGTGTGGGGTAGTCACACAGAGCTCCAGATATGGCTGCTTACCATACATACATATCACTATATTTGGAATGAAAAATGCAAGATGAACTCTGGGCAATGTTGAGGTTGAGTTTTATTGAGGCCTCATCATCTTTCTTACTTTTCATGGGACGCTTAAGAAGGTCAGCATCTGGGGAAAGAATCTTCAGTTTGCATATGCTGCAGCTTCTTTGGGTTAAGGAGGCCCACCAAGGATGTTTTGCCCACAGGCTACACCATCCTCAAGCCACTCTGACCAAAGACATCACCCCCTTGTCGATATCACCAGGTATTGAAGAATTAATGTAGCTTTCCTGTCTGAAAGAGGAACAGGAAAATGTCTCTGCAGCCAAGGTTAAGCAAAGGTTGTTGTATTACAAATTGGAACTAAATAGGGGACTGATGTAGAGAAACTGGAACCTTGTTAGCTAGACTAATAATGAATCAAGTCTTTGAGACAAAGGATCCCTAAAGGTGAGCAGGCTAGAGCTTGAATACAAATGACCACATTATTATTAACATCTCCATTCATGAAAGCTGGTTTGTAATGAATGTTAGAAACTAGAGCAGATGAATCAAAGCATATCTAAAGAATGCATGCACTATGCATTGCTTTAGCTGGAAAAGTCTTAATTATAAATATAGCTATGCACAGACATACACACAAAATTATTCTACTTTTTAAAAAGATTATCTACCTGGAGGCTTTCTTTTGATTGTTAGAAAACATACTTCCTTTCATATGTCACGTACAAATTCCAGGTGTCCTACATTGCTGAGAACAGTCCTCTCTTTGAAGGGCTGTTAAGCCATATCAAGTTTAAAGTTAAAGAACTATCAGAAAGGAGAACAGATGCCTTGAAGCTGCCATTTGGCATTTAGCACCTGGACAGAGGACCGAGAACACATAGGTCACTTGAACATAGTATTCTCCACTAAGATAAAATGTACTGTTTTCCTATTTCAATTAAAGCAGTTCGTTTTCTTCCCACCATCTCTCTTTCTCCTTTGGCAATGCCTATTCTCTTTTTTGGTGAAGTGTAACTGGCTATTCTACATGTGGTGCAGAGAGAGAGAAAGGAATATGTAGTGCCTTTCTCTCCAGTTGCTTGCATGAATAGCTGATGTGAAAGGATGTTGCAGGGAAACCCTCTCTAGTTTCTGCGGTTCAGCTGCTCCTGCTCCCATTCACTACACTAGTCAACATGTATAAAGGGGAGAAGCTCATCAATCTATGCCTTTCAGTGCAGCTTGTATTGCTGAATGGTGGGCTGCACCCCAAGTAATCTGAATCTTGGTCTATAGGTCTAGCCAGCTTCATCTTTCTTTCTGCAGAGAAGCACCATGGCAATTTTTAATACTTCAGTAAAAAGTTATTGTATATGGCCAAGGAACACTATTGTACTGTCTTGTTTTCTGATTAGGGTGTTTTATTATTGTACTGATTATGATTTATATTGATTTAATTTTTTCTATTATGTTAACTATAATAATTTCTATTATAGTTAACATAATAGAAAAAATTAAATCAATATAAAGCATGTATAAGATGCTTTGATACTTTTTGCAGTGAATAAATACATTAATAATAAAATAGTATAAATTACATTAAAGTAAAAATACATTAATAATAACAATATTAATAGCAAGATCAATAATAATATTTCCATCAGCCATTAAGACCCCAAAAGTACATGTTTTACACACAATACATACACACATATTTCACATTGAAAGTGCATACTGAGAGTTGCGTTCCAAGCATTCGGAGGGTGCTGTGGGAGGCTGAGTTAGCTGTTATGAAACAGAATATGTCAAAGGATATTTTTAAGGATGGTAGCCCGCCTGCACAATTTTCCTTTCTGGGTTTGGATTGGTAGCCAGCACCTGCCAGTTCAGCCCTTACCCTATAATTAGTTGTTTTCGGGTGTTTATAAGTGCTTGGGGAACATCCCAAATGATTTTAAAGTCATGTAATGTAGCCTTGTTTTACTAAAATAGGAAAGCATTTCTGTACATGCAGAGTATGGAACTGATTTTCAGGATTTGTCGTAATTATGGGTAAAACAGGAGCCTCGTGGAATACTAAAACTGGCCGTTAATAAAGAGCATCAGAAAATGTACTGTTCACTGTCTTCCTTTTGTTGTCACGAAAAGATTGTCATGTAAATAAAATTTGCTGTCATAGGTTTCATTTCTTTTGTGGTTTGCTATATAGTTTACTTGGTAAAAATCTTCTAAACGTACAGAAAAAAGTGACTTCTCCTTTTCATAGGATCTTTTAGACTTTTATTTTCTAAATTCTTTCAAATGTTCTTCATCTGGTATTTACAGGCAGCCCATTGATTAATCCACAGAGTTTACAGCATTTTCACAGAGGTCTGAAGAATTGCCCCATCAGCCTCTATGTTTCAACTTCTTGAACTTGGTTTTCTGCCTCAGGTCAAGTTGTGCCCTCTACCCACATGCATCCCTTTGTACTTCCATGCTACTTGTTGGAGACCAGTAGCAGATGTACCAATTCAATTAAATGAGACAGCACAATCAAAAGAAAAGGGAGAAATAACCAGTCACAGTCAAATGAAGACAAAAAAGAAAACTCCACTTTGGGTATGTGGGTTGGAAGACTTGACTTTCATTTGTGACTGGGATGTGAGGATGATTGACATGCTGAAGGTGGGTCCTCTTCTAAGCCTCCAAACACAGAAGTCTGCAGGGTGTGAGGGTGGGAAAGATGATTTCTGCTGCCCAGAGCCCTGCATGTCATCTAGATGGCTGTTTTTGGATGTCTAGTAGAAACACCACAGTGGGGGAGTGAAGGAGCTAGTGCACCATTTGGATATGGCGTAACTTGTCAGGCCCAGCTGGCTTCTCTCCCCATTTTGTAGCACATCCACTTAAGCCTCCGAGGGGCCACAAGTTATCTGCCTTGGAGAGGCTGCCATCATGTTTCTTCCTGAGCCAGCAAAGATGGGGACAGGGCAGACACTCCCCATTTGGAATTTGAGTTCCCAGACTGGGGGACCTCAGCGTAAGGATGCAGAATAATCTTATGCTTCCCCTGCAACATTGGGAAGCCATCAGATTGTGCAAGTAAAGAATGCCCTCATCCTTTGCAGATATCTATCAGTTTCCAGTTTATGAAACAATGCAAAATTGTGTTTTCCCTAACTTTTATACTAACCTTGTTTCATAAGAAGCATTTCTGTTGCCCCAGTGCTCTATATTTCAAGGATTTTGGTAGCCCTGGAACATGTACAGTGATGTTGTCAGTATTCTTCCCCTTTACTGAGGATTATTGGGATATGAATTTCTACTGACAGGATTGCATTGGTTTAATGATCTAATACCGTCACTGCTGTGATTCTGATAAACTGACTAATTCAAACTCTGAAGGTTCCGCTTTGCTGAACATTATGTGAATCCAGTTAGCTTCCTATGGACTCTCATCTTACATTTTACATATGCTTTATCAGAGAAGACTTGACATTCACAATCTTATTAGTTATCAACAGGATCTCCTTGGTGTTTATTCAGGATAACTCGAAATTAGAAAGTACTATGAATGCAGCTGAATATATACATCCTAGAACATATGAATATTTATAGGAATTCTCACATTCTGATGTGATATATGTACCGCTAAACCACAGGATAGCTTAAGCTATACCTGTTCAGTATAAGATTTTTCTGCAGTGGGAATGTTGGACACAATTCAGTGCAGAGTTAAATATGCTTAACCCATTACTGCTCCAGTGTACCTATGGACCATGCATCGGCACTTCACTTAGCACTAAAAGCATTACTTTTGAATAGATGTATGCCTGGCCTCTTGGCATATTATTTGTTCGGTGCCACCTAGTGAGCTTTATAATACAGCTGGCACTTGAAACCCAGTTTCCTCAGTCAATCTCACTTTAGTACCCTGGTTCCACTGCTGATTTCTGCTGCCTTGCCATGTTTACCTTATCTGTACACCTAAGCACAAACACACCTTATCTACATCCCCTGCAGCCTTTCCTCTCTCCTTCCAGCATCTGATCAGACTGAGGAGGACGCATAATACATCTAAGCTGTCTTGAGCTTGTCAATATTCCATGGAGGCCACCATGGAGAAACTGAATGATGGCTCCCACTCTAGCCGATATGACTGAGTAGCAAATCACCATGGGGATGTCTGCACCGGCTCTGCATGTGACAATCTATCCACTACACTTTTTTGACTCTCTCAATCTGAATCCCTCGAATTTAAAGACAAAACTTCTTTTCATTTCAGCTGAAGAGACCTGCTGGTAGAGCCAACTGAAGTGAGATGGTAAATATATTTCTGATCACCAGCCTGCAGGTGGAAGGATTCTTAGCAGCATGGTGGCATACATAATACATGTACAGCACAGCTGAATTCCTCAAGTTAGGCTGTTTATATGGAAAGTTTATGCTTAGACAATCCAGCCTTCTTAGGGATCATCCAGATGGCAAAAAATGGGGGCGGGCAAGGAGGTCTAGAGTTGAGCTTTCAGCGCTTCCAATTCACATTGCAAAACTGGGTATGACCCTTATTGCCAAAAGCCTTTATAAAGAAATGGTGGCCACTTTCACACTCAGAAATCTTAACCAATGCAAGTTGCAACTAATACAGTTTGAAACAATTACATCTCTAAAATAACATTAAGAAGATGGAGATGGGTGCAATCCTATTATTTGGATTGCATTAATATGAGTTCTATTAATATGAATATAATATGCATATGAATCCCATATGACCCTTCACATTTCGTTAATCAGCAGAGCCTGGTTCCAGTATAAGTTGTGCTGAATAAGCAGAGCAGCTGGAAGATCATGGCACAACCATGAACACTATTTTAATTCAATAGCACTCTGGGTGGCAACATATGTTTGGTGGAGGAAATGTGCATCACTGTCTTTAGCCTAATATCACACACAGTGTTCATATTTAAAAAAAAACAATCATGAGCCCACCAGTCATTTTGCATCTATCAACCTCCTTGCATTATTTTTGTGCTTACTCCCCATCAGGACATAATTTGTGCCCATTTTTAGTTTGGAGGATGTTAGGATTTAATTGTAGCAGGGAGCGTGTGCAATTAGTCTTGAGCATCTGCCAGCCATTAAGTGCTCCAGTGGCCAACATTCTCTCAAAGCTTTGAGTCACAGTCATTGGTTTCACTAATCATTTGATATCATTTGACTGCAAGCAGTGTGTGAATGGAAGATATTTGTAAACATCAGAAGTTTGTTTTATATTAACATTATTTGAGCAAATTAAGTCTGGCCAAAATGTCATCCAAGTCAAACAGGTCTCACTGTATGGTCTTTGTTCTTCTGTGCTTTGAAACATAACAAATCATTTCAGGAGGCTTGAAAAATTCCTCCTCAGAAAAATGCAACTGATGGTAAATTTGATACAAATATGGAAAGAGGAAAAGTAAATAAATGTATTTTTGTTTCTAAATTTGACCAGCTACAATTGTATTGTTTTCATTGGTGCCATTTCATGAGATTCTATTTCATCTGCAGTCAGCATAGGGTTATACTAACATATAACATCCTCAGTTTGGCAGTCCTTGTTAAAACTGTTGTTCACATGGCATCATTTCTGCCAATCCCTGAGTCATCAATAACCTGGCTCCTAAAATCCTGCAAGCTATCTTTAAAGAATCTAGCTGAGGCCCAGCTCACTGTTCAAATCAGAGCTCTTTTACAAATAACTAGGCAATGTACAAAATATCAGCTACTGAAAAAATCCTTCCAAACACAGATTATCTACATACCTTTTCTATCACTTGTTTAGAATGGGGCATCTTGATTTGCTCCTTTCTCCTATAAATGCATTAGAAGTTCATAGAATCATACAACAGTAGAGTTGGAAGGGGCCATGAAGTCCAACTCCCTGCTGTTGCAGGACACCAAGTCACACCATCCCACTCAGATGGCTGTCCAGTTTCTTTTTAAATGTCTCTAGTGTGGGAGGGCCCACCACCTCTCTAGGCAGCTGGCTCCACTGCCGTATTGCTCTGACAGTAAGGAAGCTTTTCCTGATGCCCAGCCTGAATCTGGGTTGTTTCAACTTGAACTGATTATTCTGTGTCCTAAACTCTGGCATCAGCAAGAAGAGATCTTGTCCTTTCTCTTTGTGACAGCCTTTCAGGTACTTATAAGGCAATATCATGTCCCCCCTCAGTTTTCTCTTCTCAAGGCTGAACATGCCCAGTTCTCTCAGTCTCTCCTCACAGGGCAGCATTTCCAAACTCTGGATCATTTTTGTTGCCCTCCGCTGAACCCTTTCTAATTTAGCTGCATCTTTCTTAAATCTTGCTCTATGAGACAAACCAAGAACTGGAATCTTGCCCAGAACTGGAGATAATGTTCCAGGTGAAGTTGTTTCATGTTGCTAATGATTTTCCTGGCCATTGGCAAGCTGACTCTGTTCAATTTGATTTTTTACTCCTTTATGTAGATCCAGTTCTTTTTCTGCTCCCATTCCTGACTTTTACCTCTCCACTTTCTCCTTGGATATATGGCAGACCCTACCAATACAACGATCTCAGGCAAAGGGTAGTATACATGGGCAAGGAATTATTTATAAGGTTATTGCTGCTGCTGTACTTTTATTCTGAGGGAAATGAGAGGTACTTGTGCAATTTTCTGTCTCATCGGCCAAAGCATCATGTTCAGATTTGGGTTCCATGTGCCCTGACTTGCAGAAGATCACTCTGCACTCTTCTGCAGCAGAAAGCCAAATGGTTTGGTCCAGCCTTGATAGGGGGATGGATGGCAAATGTGGTTCAATATGGACAAACATAAAGATTAAAGCAGGAAATAGAATCCCACCTTTGGGGTAAAAAAATCCCAGATGTGTGAATAAGCTATTGGAACCTGAATTGGCACTGACTCATCAAGAAAAGGATCTTGGTGTTGCAGTGGACAGTTCCATGAAAATTTCAACCCAGTGTGCAGCTGATGTGAAAAAAGCAAACTCTATCTTAGGCATAACTAGAAAAGGCACTGAAAATGAATCTGCCAGTGTCATACTTCCCTTATATAAATCTATGGTGGGGCCACACTTCTCATTAAGGGTAAGTGAGGAATCCATTTGGGGACTGGAAATATGTTGGAGTCTGTGCTCTTGGCTCCCTGGACTTAGGTTTGCTTGGTTGTGGCCCTGAGTCCAAGTTCTTGGTGAGCATGCCCAGAATTTGTGAGGCACTAACTAGGAATGGAGGCCCACTTGCTGTGCAAGTTGTTACCCTTCTGTGCCAGTGGAGTGGCCTTTGTTTTTGCTGCTGCACCTGATGCAGACAGTTGGTCAAGCGAGGCTTTCCGTGAATGGCGCCTCAAATGACCATGACACAAGCAGGATCCCTCCTCCATGCCATGTGCTGCAGCCATTGTTTGTGTTACAACACAAACTGTTTGTGGATTCCTATGCAAAGTTTGTTTGCCACTGTATGAACAGAATGCAGGACTAGATGGAACCTGGGTCTGAGCTAGCAAGGTCTGATCTGTGTTCTTGTAGATCATTCAAGGCCGTGAAGTTTTATTCTCCAAAGTGAGCATCTTACTCTACAGAGTGTCCTCCCTCTGAGCTCTTGGCATGATTGTGAGAGTGCTGAGCAATGAACCATGTCTTCCTCTCCTTCTTACATTATCAGTGTTTATTAGACTAAAAGGAAAGTTGCATTCTGTTTCTTCTGTCTCTCCTCTCTGGTGGTATAGAAAAGAGAAATCTCCTGAGGTAATCCATGGTGATCTCTCATTTCCTGGAAGGTGAAGCACCTGAAGAATAGGGTAGAACTGTCTCACATTCCTTTTCACTTCCCACATAGTTTGGCCTTAATTAGAAGCGCCAGTCATGTTGGTGCTGACAGCATGAGGAGGACTGGGAACAGCCACTGTGTTAGAGGTGTAGAAAGGAATGTACGGGATTGCTATGATAGGAAAAGCTAAGGGAGACCGCTGGCATCCTACTGCATGAGCTCCTAGGGACATCTTGGACACCACAGTGCATATAAAGGGCCTCCAACAATGGGCTCCAATGTGCCCACACAACTCTTCACTCTCTACCCCTTACTCTCTCTCTCTCTCTCTCTCACTCACACACACACACACACACACTAAATTGGACACACCAGAGTACCAGGTTTTCCTTCCAGTCCCAGAACCTGCCACTGATCAGCTACTCAGATGGTAATGAAGAATAGTGGGGGTTTTTTTTTCCTGATTATAACGACAAGGGTCAGACATAAGAAAATCAGAAAATATACATTAAAACTTTGTCAAGAAGGTCAGGCTTTGGAAAGATAAACCAAAAGAAAAGAAGAGTATGTCAAGATAATCCTGTGCAAAAGTAACTAAAGATTTACTTTTATTATGTTTTCTTTACTACTAATGAATGAATTCTGTTTTTATTATGAAATGCATCCTACTATGATATCTCCTGTCATGGCCAAATTGAATAAATATATGGGGTTAGACACAAGAGGAAAGTTGATCCTCACTAGAAGCTCAATGCAGACAAGACGGAGGTCCTGTTGGTTGGTGGATCGGGCTTCGGTGAGGGTGAATTGAACCTAGTCCTGAATGGGGTTGCACTCCCTCTTAGGGACAAGGTCCGCAGCTTGGGAGTGCTCGTCGACCCAGAGCTTTCACTGGAAGCTCAGGTGACAGCGGTGGCGAGGAGCGCTTTCCTCCAGCTTCGGCTGATTCATCAGTTGCACCCCTACCTGGAGTATGACTGCCTGGCGACAGTGACACACGCGTTGGTGACTTCCCGCCTTGACTTCTGTAATGCGCTGTACATGGGGCTACCCTTGAAGATGGTCCGGATACTTCAATTGGTTCAAAATAGAGCTGCCAGGCTGCTGACGGGGACTGGGTGTTATGCTCACATGACTCCAGTCCTCCGTCAGCTTCACTGGCTTCCCATTGAAGTCCGGGCCCAATTCAAGGTGTTGGTGATGACCTATAAAGCCCTAAACAGCTTGGGTCCTGGTTACCTGAAGGAGCGCTTACATCCATATATGCCCGCCCGCCTCTTGAGATCTGCGGGAGAGGCCCTTCTCCGGGAACTCTCCGTGAAAGAAATTAGGAGGGTGGGTACTTGGAGGAGGGCTTTCTCTGTGGTGGTGCCCAATCTATGGAA